>NW_005871354.1:1413696-1420722 GCF_000147115.1 Myotis lucifugus
ACCCTGAGCGTGACTGAGGGTGGCATCCCAACCTCCCAATCCGCCCTGCTCTGTGCGTGACAGGGGAAGGCGCCCCAACTCCCCAATTGGCCCTGCTCTGAGCCCGACCAGGGCTGCACCTAGGGATTGGGCCTGCCCTCTGCCACCCAGGAGCAAGCCTAAGCCAGCAGGTCGTTATCTCCCGAGGGGTCCCAGACTGCGAGAGGGCACAGGCCGGGCTGAGGGACCCCCCTCCCCCCCCCCCCCGAAATTTTTGTGCACCGGGCCTCTAGTATATATATATAAATCTAAGCAACGCAACTGGCTGGCCAGCTAGTAGCTATGATATAAAGTGACCACCAGGGGGCAGACTCTCAATGCAGGAGCGGATGCAGGAGGCTGCCCATTATCTTCACTAGCAGAGAAGTGCAAACAAGGATCCCGGAAAGCTGGTGACCCTTGAACCCATGGCAAGGGCCTGAGTTACCCACCGATTGTCTAGTCCAGACAATGGTGGCTCAAGTTATATCCTGATCAAATAGTCTCAGAGTAAATCCTCCTAATATTTACTGACCTTTTAAGATAGCCTGTCTGTTACTGCAATTACCTGCCTGACTAAGGGTTTTCTGCTTAACCAAAGTGAATAAAAGGCTGGTGAGGCCTGGGCACTGGTGGAAGTCCTTCCCCTTGAGTTGGACTGGCCCCCCAATATTTCCAAATTATCTCTTGTCTCTTCTCTTTCATTTGTGTGCGGCTTCTCTTCCAGACCCTGAACCCCGAACCACGCAGTACATGGGGGAACAAACATACACAAACAGACACCACAGACATGGAAACATGGAACAGACTGATGAATCTCAGAGGGAAGGAGGGGGAAGGTGGGGAGAGATTAACCAAAGATCTTATATGCATACTAGAGACCTGGTACATAGATTCATGCACCAGTGGGGTCCCTTGGCCTGGCCTGTGGGTATCGGGCCGAAACTGGCTCTTTGACGTCCCTTGAGGGGTCCAGGATTGCAAGAGGGCGAATCTGTGCACCAGGCCTCTAGTCTTAAAATAATTTGAAACTTAATTTGCAACTCTACTGATCAATTCTTTGGTCCAGAATTTATTGGCATTATGAATTTCCAAAGCTGTAAATGACAGATTTTTATACTAGGCTTAAAAAGTCTTTACGTCACTTTCATTTTTGAAAGACTTTGTTATTTAGTTTAGAAATCCAGGTTAACAGTATTTTTGTTTGTCTTGTTTTTAAATTACAGCATTATAGGATATATTTTTTTTTACTGGTAAGAATATCTTCTGGTGTGCATTGTTTCCACCAAAAGTCTGCTCTCATGGTTATTGTGTTCTTATCTATATGCTGTGTTATTTTCCACTGCATGCTTTCAAATTTATCTCTGTTATTTTTTTTTTTTTAGCCCTTTGACTATCATTTGCTTTGGTTTGTCTTTATAATTTCTTCTGTCTTGGGGTTCATTAATCTGTTTAGATCTGTGGGTTTGTAGCATTTACCAACTTTGAGTATTTTTTTCAACCATTATTTATTCAAATCATTTTCTATTATGTTCTCCCTCCTAACCCAACAACCCATTATACATTCATTAGGCCACATGAATTTGTTCTCAGTTTATTAATGCTATGATCAAATTTTTATTGTTTTAGTCCTTTCTCCTGCTTTTCAATTTGGACAGTTTCTAATGCTCTGTTTTCTATTTTACTAATCTGTTTCACTGCAGCATTATATCTGCTTTTAGTAATTTTTATCTCATAGTTGAGTCCTTTTGTATTCGCCATATCACTATCTAACATGCTCAATCTTTCCCCTAGCTCTTAAACATATGGAAGTGGAGTTAATATAACTTTTAAATATCATTATTTATAAGTCTTTGTCATCTCTGGGTCCTTTCCTATTGATTGATTTTCTTCCTTATGGATTTATTTTCTTCTTTGAATATTTGGTGATATTTGATTGAATACCAGAGTGTGAATTTCAAGATCCAGAGTTGTTCTGGAATGCAGTTATTTAAAAATAATTTTACATTCTTTATAAGAAATTTGTAAAAAAATTTTGGCTTTCTTCTATACATATTTGCAACAAAAGTCCTCTCAGAGAAGCATCGATCAGACTGTCAAACCTCAGAGGGAAGATAGGGGAGGGTGGGGGTAAGGGGGAAAGATCAACCAAAGGACTGGCATGCATGTTTATAAACCTAACCAATGTACACAGACACCAGTTGGGGTGGGGAGTGGGGTGGTAATGGGAGGATAAGGACACATATGTAATACCTTAATCAATAAAGAAAAAAATAAAATAGGGAAAAAAATCCTCTTATAAGGAGACATAAGAGATGCTATTTCAGACTGAAAAGGACATGGATTTTACCATTCAGAGATCACACTCTACACTCAACACTAAGTGCATATTTGAACGCTTTAAAATAAGCCTGTCAGGAATGGAGGGACAGTTCATCTGACCAACATGCAGGTTGTCCTCTGAGGAGTCCATCCCTTCTGAGTGAATTTTCCAGTGTGGGATCCAGGCTCCCCCTGGTGGTCTTCTGGTAGCACTTCATGGCAGAGGCGGAAAGACACCATCTGCTAGATGCCTAGTTTCCCTCCTGTGGTGAGCTGAGGCAATTTGCTGAAATAAAAGTAAACAAACAACAACAACAACAACAAACATTGTCTAAACATTGAGACAATATATTTAAGTCTAAGTTCTAAGTTTTTTGGAGGTTACGGATAGCTGTATTACCTTTGTGGTGGTTTGTAACATGGGGGCATTCATATATCAAAACTCACCAAATTCATACATCACTTATGCACAGTTTTTTTGTAAACCAATTATACCTCAATAAGGCTGGAAAGAATCCTAAGTATTATTGTGACAAAAATTAAAAAATTGTGAAATTGCATAATTTTCATTGCTGATGCCAAGTTTACAAATTTACCTTAAATGAAATGCCAAGTGTTAATGACCACAATTTACTTTCTTCTTAGCTTGAGATAAATGAATTATAATTAAAATTAAAACTGAATCTTGAGTTTTTCTGACTCAACTCTCAAATATCAATATTTTTAAAAAAGTGTTATTTTCAGTTCACCAGACATTTATTAGACATCTGCTTATTTCATTTCATATTTATGCACTATAAAAGGTAGGTCTCAAATAAGCAAACAAGCAAAAAAAGTGCACCTAAAAATAACTCTAAACCACATTTGAGGTTGACAGTTGTTCCCTGGGTAGTAAAAGTTTATTAATACTTCCAGATTTGTTTTCATTAGTGAATATTAAAATACTTTTCTTGGTTTCGAAGAAAAATTCAGGAGTAGGCAGAAAGGCAAGTGTGTGGTACCTCACTCACGGGCAGTCTAGAAGACTGACCTTTAGCTTCTCAGAAACTTTGTTTCCAGACCAGTCTGCAATCCAAAGAAACTTCTGTGAGCACCTGCTATGAGGCCCAGAAACTATCAGGTCTTTCTGGATGGCTCATACATTAGCTTAGATCCCAAGCAGATACTAATCCAAAGTCTCCCAACCTGTAGGGATGTGGCGCAATGAACTCCACTTTCTCTCTTAGGTCATCTTCTCACTGTACCCTCTGTAAGCTAGGAAACGTGGACAGGCTGGGTTTTGTCCTCAATGTGATGCTTGTTGTAGGAAACATCAGAGAACTAAGTCTGGTTTCAAACACGCCCTAGACTACAAGATGCGTCCCCACTATAGCCACTGCTCATGTCTGCGCCTGGGACTGTCCTGCCTGGGCTTTTGACTTCTATCTAGAAAGTAACATGTCTGGGGTTAGTACAACTTCTGCCTTCTAAATCAGCACTTGTGTAAACAGGTATTTGATGTGTGTGACTGTTACTTTGTTTTATCTCTATGTAAGATCATCACAAAAAAGACAGTCTCTACATTTACTTTCCATGGGTCATTAACACTCCTTGAAGAGTCAAGTTTAATCATTATTGTGCCTTCAGGTCCTATCAGCATGTTCCATATTTGGTGGGTTAAATAATTATTCTAGTGAACATAAAAATATAAATATAGGGCTTTACATTTAAATTTTAATAAATCTAATAACATCTGCTTAGCACTTCAATTTTAATTTGAAGTTTAATTTGGATGACAAATTGGTGTTTATAAAAAACCACACACACACACACACACACACACACACACACATACACACACACACCTGAGAGGCAGGTATTAGCTAGTGTCAGAAAAACTACTCTTGTCACTTACATGCTGGTGATCTCAAATAAGCCACAGTCTAGATCCTCAAATTTCTTAACCATCTAAATGGTTAAAAATACATCCTTAGCCCAAATCTCAATTGTAATAATTGTAATATCTATATTGTATGATTAAATTCAGGATTACTTTAAACTTCTAGTACAAGCCAAATGAAAAACATACATAAATATCAGGTTTATGAAAAATGGTCATATAAAATACAAATACTAAATAAATATTATTATTAGTCATCATCAGAATAAATTCTAACTTGAAATTGTATTTTAAGAAGGATCAGATAGCATTGCATTTTCATTTTAGCCCTTATTGTTAAAGTTATATATAAGCATATCAATTTCCTAGCAATACAACCTATATAATAAAAGGCTAATATGCAAATTGCCCCTTCGGGAGTTCGACCTCTTGCTATGACATGCGCTGGCCACCAGGGGGTGGTGAAGAACAAAGGAAGGCCCTGGCTGGCAGCTGGCAGGCAAGGTAAGGAAGGCCCCGATCTGCCCTGATCACTGGCCAGGCCTAGGGACCCTACCTGAGCACAAATTTTGTGCACTAGGCCTCTAGGATAGAATAAATTTAGAGAATATAGGTTTCAGGTGGAAGAAATGGATAATAATAGGAAGCAGGTAGGGATTTTCAGGACTAACACAGGAGGCCCTGGGTGTGTTGTGGAGGAACACTGTTGATTAAGCCCGAGAAGGACAGTACCCCAAAGTGTAGGGCTCATGGTAACAGCTCAAAGAATCATTTCTTGATTGAATGTGACTATCACTGAATAGAAAAGGCAAAGAGGGCCAAGTAAGAGATAGTATCAGACAGAAAAGAGGAATAGGCTGCCTAAAGAAATTGCACCTGCTTCATAAAGTCACAGGTGGTTGATGGGACCAGATCTTTGGATTACTAGATGTTATGGACATCAAACGAAACTTATAAAGATAAAGACAAAATTAAGATCAGAGGTGAAGCTCAATTTGTGTATTAATGATATAACTGGATGTATATTATTGGGAAAATATCTATTTTTGTTTGCAAGGAATTGTATGGTTACTGCTCTTTAATTTCTAATCAAATCCTGCCATCTAGTGGCAACACTACTCTTTAGCATTGCAAAAAATTGTGAACATTGGACACACCAGGCCTGACCTTTCACTCCATTCTCAACACTTCCCATCCCCACAAAAACCCACATAATTCATTGTAATTTTTCCTTAGGTCAAAGATTCATGTAGATTTTGTAACTTCTCATATTTTATGCATATGTATTTAACTGTCTGTCAGGCCTACGATATTTTATTCTACTTCTATAACATCTGGAAAAAATATTGAGACTGAAGACTGACACTAATCAGAAAGTGTAAATAAGGATTTCTACTATTTTTTAAACGTTTTAATACCAAATATATTTTCAATTTAAAAATATTGAATTTGACTCATTTGAGATTTATATAATGTAATTTTTCTACCTCTCAATACATAATTGAAGATGGAAATAAATATATTACTTTTCTCACCTAATCATCAATTCAAAAAATCTTACCATTTAATATCCAGAAAAAGAAAAATGAGTCCTAAATTCTTCTGTGACTTTATCCAGAGTGAGGAGGAAAGGAGTTTTTTCCTTTCACAAGGATGTGAGATTTTATGCAACTTTCAAAAGACCTTAAGTTGATGTAAGGGTACAGATTTCCTGGTGGTGGAACCAGCTCTTGAAAAAAGTTAGTGCTGGCCTGGCCTGTGAGGGTTTCCAACTGAGGAGGAAACTGGTCTTGCAAGGCATGTCAGGTCATAAAAACTGAACAATGCACTGCCCTGGGGGGCAGGGGGAGGGGGGGGGGGAAAGGTCTGTATCACTGGCCCCAGGAAGATCATCTGATATGACCTGGGAACCCCAACACCTGGGGGCCTTCCTGTAAGCCCACAAGGGGGCAGAACCATATCTGCAAGACAAAGACCCCCATCTACACTAATAAAAGAGAAACATGGTAATTAGCATACGACCACTACCCTTCCCATTGGCTAATCACTGAGTATATGCAAATTAACTGTCAGCCAAGATGGCGGCCGGCAGCCAGGCACTGAAGCGAGCAGGGAGGTTTGCTTGCTGCAGACTCCAACGTTCCCCGCCTGCCGCTGCCGGCCTCTCAGTTGCAACTCAAAGCAACTATGTACTATGTTGCAAATAAGAAGCTAAACAAAACCCCAGAAACCGGCTTTCAGTCAGCCTGGCTTTAGCAACATTGTATTGATGTTTTCAGAGGCGAGGCCTCAGAGCTAAAGCTGGCCCAGAATAAAAAAAAAAAAAAGAAAACAAGGAGCGGTTGGAAGCTTCAGTCACTCGCTTCCGGAAAACAGCCCTCAGCCCCTCACCCAGACTGGCCAGGCACCCCAGTGGGGACCCCCACCCTGATCCAGGACACCCTTTAGGGCAAACCAGCCGGCCCCTACCCATGCACCAGGCCTCTATCCTATATAGTAAAAGGGTAATATGCCTCCCAGCACCGGGATCAGCGGAGCAGCAAGGCTCCCGGCACCAGGATCAGTGTGACAGGGGGCAGCGCCCAAACCCCCTGATCGCCCTGAGGTTCTGTGTGTGACAGGGGGGAGCTCCCCAATCCCCTGATCGCCCTGGGGCTCTGTGTGTGACAGGGGGCGGGGCCACAACCTCCCTATCTGCCCTGCTCTGTGTCTGATAGGGGCGAGCTCCCCAATCCCCTGATTCCCTGCAGCTCTGTGTTTGACAGGGTGCGGCACACCAACCCCCTGATCGCCCTGCTCTGTGTGTG
>NW_005871354.1:1420822-1459351 GCF_000147115.1 Myotis lucifugus
CCCTGCCCCGAGTGTGACAGTGGCGGCGCCCCAACCCCCGGATCGGCCTTGCTCTGTGGGTGATAGAGGGTGGCACGCCAACCCCCCTCCACGGGCCTTCCTCTGTTTGTGACAGGGTAGAGCCATAACCTCTCCATTGGCCCTGCCCTGAGTGTGACAGGGTGCAGCACCCCAACCCCTTGATCCACCCTGCTCTCTGTGTGACAGGGGGCGGTGCCCCAACTCCCCTATCTGCCCTACTCTGTGAGTGACGGGGGGAGCTCCTCAACCCCCTGATTGGCCCTGCTCTGTGAGTGACGGGGGGAGCTCCTCAACCCCCTGATTGGCCCTGCTCTGTGTGTGACAGGGGGGAGCTCCCCAACCCCCTGATCGACCCTGCTCTGTGTGTGACAGGGGTACAGAACCCCAACCCCCTGATCGGCCCTGCTCTGTGCATGACAGGGGGTGGCGACACAACCTCCCCATCAACCCTGCCTTGAGTGTGACAGGGGGCGGTGCCCCAACCCCCCAATCGGCCCTACCCTGAGCGTGACTGAGGGTGGCATTGCAACCTCCCGATCCGCCCTGCTCTGTGCATGACGGGGCGGTGCCCCAACTCCCCAATTGGTCCTGCTCTGAGCCTGACCAGGGGCTGCACCTAGGGATTGGGCCTGCCCTCTGCCACCCGGAAGCAGGCCTAAGCCAGCAGGTCGTTATCTCCCGAGGGGTCCCAGAGTGCGAGAGGGAACAGGCCGGGCTGGGGACCCCCCCCCCACCCCAGTGCACAAAAATTCTGGGCCTCTAGTAAGATTATAAAAAGCAAAGCCTCTGTATGTTACTTCACTCTCTGATTTGGAAATTACTTCCAGGAGTCCACTAGTCACTAGTGTTAATAAATGGGTCCCTCCCTTTCTCTAGGAAGCGTGCTTGGTTTTTCTTTGCTCTTCTGTAACATTTGGTTCCCTGAACCAGGAAGCTAACCGAGTTTGGCTCTTGCCTCCGGTGAGTGGATGGGGTTTGAGGTCTGGGGGCGCGGGACAGGCCTCCGGAAGGCGCCCGCTGCTGATTTTAGCAGAATTGAATCTGGGGGAACTCCAGGCACTTCTGGACCTCAGCCCAGGACCCGGCCAGCATCTGGAGAAAGTGGACGGACACCTCTGAACCTGTCGATAGTGAAAGGGCAAGGGCTATGCCCTCCCCTCCATCTTGCCTGTATCCTCCATGTTGGGGCCACGTGTAGCCTTCTTCCCGGAAGCCCAGGCCTCTGCTGGCCACGCCCTGGATTTTAAACTAACCAATGACAATCAAGGGAAATGCGCGCCATAGATATGACCACATCCTGTGTAACAAGACCCGGCTCACGCCTGGCCAATCGGCAGGGCCCACAATCCCCTTGCGCCACCCCCCTATTAAAGCCGGATTTTCCCACGGGGGGCACTCTGTTCTTGTCGCCGGGGCCGGCCGGGAGCAGAGTCGGGCCGGCCGGAAGCAGAGTCGGGTTGGCGCCCCCAATAAAAGGACCTTCTGCTTTTGCATCGAACTGGCTCCCAGTCTGGTCTTTGGGGATCATGGAATCTGGGCATAACATTTGGGGGCTCGTCCGGGATCCTCTAACCCCATTCAGGGACTCCCAGCTCGGAGGACTTGGCTGACCGCGGTATGTGTCGTTTATGTTTGTATCTGTTTGTTTCTGTGCTGTGAGCTCACTTCTGAAATCTGTATTCGCCCACATTGATCGTGGACGCACATGGGGATCAAAGGGCGGGAGGAGTCGAGGGACGCCTCGATCCTCCATCTGTAGGGGTGTAATTTTGCTTCCGCAAAGTCGGAACGTCTGTAGAAACCCCAATCTGAGATGGCCGGGTCGCACCCGCTGGTTGGTCTGCAGCCACTGGGTGGCGAGCAGCCATTGTTTTCGGTTTACAGGCGGTTCGCTCCCGCTTCGGTTTTCGCTTCCATAGAGTTGGAAGGCTGTATTTTCGGGCCCATTTAGTTTTCTGCGTTTGTATGTTTCTTTCTGTGAACTTACTGGACGGACGTTATGGAATGGACTCAGACTGCTCCTTTGGGTATTGTGATGATTGATCAGTTCAAGGAGATTGCAGGAGGTTTTAGAGCTCCCTCAGGAGTTGGAAAGTTGTTAAACTCTGAATGAATGTCTGGTGAAAGCATGTGAGTGTAGAGGCGGGGGGGGGGTCCCCACTCGCCGCTCCCTCTTTGCTCGCCGCCCGCCCGCGGGCCTCCCGGGCAGGGAAGGTGAGCAGGGGTGTGCAGGAGCGCGGCGCGTGGCAAGCGCAGCCCTTGCCCCGGAGCCCGTCTGCTCCGCGGGCCCAGGCGGTTCGGCAGCAGGCCGGCGTTGGCCCCCGGGCTTGTGGCGAGCAAGTGGAGCCCGGTGGAGCGCAGGGGGGCGAGGCTGGCGCGTTGCTTGTGGGAGGCAGGAGCAGCGAGGCCCCCGCGGCGTCGGGTCCGGGGGAAGGTCCCCCGCGGAGCCTGAGGGCCGGACACCCGGGAGGCGGCGGCGGCAGCTCTGGATGCGAGCCGGGCTCTTCCTGTGGAGATCGCCTCAGCTAGATGCATCCGGGATTTCTGTGCACGTGTAAAGGGAAAAGACCAGTTTAAAAACGAGTGCGCATAGTTTTGAGCTGAACCTGATCTTTTGCTGTGTACAGAATAAAAACCCGAGACTGTTTTGGCCTTAAAAAGTGGCGGAGATGAACCTAACAAAGAAATGCAGGCTGGTTTAAAATAGCTCTTTTGAAATTTCCCGCCCTGAGGCAAATACCACCAGGAAGTTAATAGTCAAATTTACATGTGCCATGATAACAGTTTTTCCAAGGGAAAAAAAAGATAGTCCTAAAGAATGTGGTCAATTTACATCTGAAAAGACCAGGTAGGCCAGAATCTGTTTGCAGGGCTCAAATGTGGTTTTCCAGAGCCGCTTGGAAGTAAAAAGTAGTTTACTCTAATTTGCCTCATGAAAAATCTAAAGAAGGTATAAACAGTTAATGAAATTTACAATATAATGTTGACCATCTATCTTTTAGGGATTTTGGTTTGCTCTTCCCTTATTTATTGTGAGAATAAAGAAATCATCTTTTCTGTCAGAGAACAGTTTAGACAGCCACAATGTTGAGCTGCATAACTTGGCCATGTTGGCCGCATGGCCTGCCGCTCCCCTGGGGGCCGCCATCTTGGAACAGCAAAGGCCCCTCCCTCTGATTTAGTCAGGGGTGGAGTTTGAAGCGGAGTTTTGCTACAGAAATGTGGATAGGGCAGGAAATGTGTTTGCTTCGTGGATTTATTTTTAAGCTAATCTCTTAAATCTAGAAAACCCTGCTTTCCTTAAACTAAAGACAATTAAAGGTTATGGCAAAGTCTTTAAAAGGAACTGATAGCAGTAATCCAATTTCTCAAGTACGATTATTTCAGGTAGAAACTGGTTTCTGTAAATTGATCTGTCCTTATTGCTTAAATATGTATAACTAGTGAAATTTCTGTGTCTCTTAAAAATTTTGAATGTATTACTAATCTGAGAAATGTTCATTATTTACATGACACCTAAAAATTAAGGCCAAGAGTTCTAACTAGAAAGCATGGCTTTGGTGTGATAGAAAAATAAAATAAAATATTGAATAAGTAATAGGCCAGTGAGCTGGGACTGGTCACTGGTGGATTGTGAGAAGGACTGGACGTGGCCTAACTTCTCCTCCCTTGGTACCCCTGAAACGTCAGAGGGTACTTCTGGCCTTGGTTTTCTTGGGTTTTGGTTTTGGATTTGTTTGTTTATTTGTTTGTGATGAGTGCCGTTTCTATCTGGGTAAGACATAGGTCAAGGACTTGTTCACTGAAAGAATGTAAGTGTAAATATTTATTTAATATTTGTATATCTACTTGGATATAATTGTTTGTTCATATACATATGAAAGTCTGAAAAAAAAAGACACATGCTTGATTTCTTAAGGCTGAATGCTCTGACCGATAGCAAAGCACCCTAAGCAGCCGCTGGGATCTTTCCCCAAGGGCGCTTGCTCTCTGCCAGAGGTGGAATCTGCCCGCCTAACTAGTAAACATCTCTATCTGTTTGTTTGCTGGGAACTTTGATTTGCTATGTGATATTCTGTGCTGGGTTGGGATTTTGGAATTCTAGAGTAAACTTAAAAGGTATTTGTACATTTAAGGATGGAGCTCACAGTTCCTCAAGGCAAAGACAATGGGCCCTTCCCCCTGCCTGTGAAGGAAGACAATGGGCCTTGGAATCTGTAAAGATAGGCGGGAATGAAGCTGGTCTAATGTACTGAAAGGGTTTGGTACCTGTCTGCTGCTAGCAAAGGAGGGGCTGATACCCACTCCTAGCGCACTCCCTTGAAAGAGGCCTGGTTGCTGCTCTGCCACAAAGGGAACTGGTAGAAACAAACCATGGAAACTGGCAGGGACTGGGTGGCTCTCCTATCATGTTTGGCAGGCCCCACCCCCTATCATTCCTGACTTTCTTGCTGCAAGAATTGTCTCTTTTCTTGAGAGGGCTCCAGAGGGCGCACGAGGACATTTGGCTGCGCCTCGGCGCCACCCAGGCAAAAGGCACCACCTGGAGCCTCGATGGAAAGGTCCCTACACCCCCACCACTCTCAAAATAGATAGACGGCGTCGCGACCTGGGTCCATCACACCCACGTCCGGTCAGCGGACCCATCCACGGTCCGGAAAGACTTCGTCACCAAATGGAGTGTCGATCAAGATCAACGCAACCTGCTATGGCGTGCTCAACCTGCCTGATGCTGGTAACATTGCTCGCGATCACTCCTGCTACCGGGAGCCCCCACAATACTGTGTAATAGACTTAGATGATACCTGCATCTTCATGGACATGGCTCCAAAGAGACAAGGACAATTTATAGAAAGGCCAAGAATAGACTCTAGTAGAATTTGGCTACCTAAAGCGGCCATGTTGCCAATATCATGTTTCATTGTATTGATATGTTATATTGACCTTTAATTCTCTTGCAGGTTTGAATGTGTTCTGGCTGTCCTGGAAGGGAACTATGTGGGATGACCCCCAAAAGTAAAGGATGGCCAGCTGCCAAGAGGACAGGTGCCCAAAATGGGCAGGAATGGTACCCATCAGGTTTTGGTCTCTGTTGAGAGACAGCTAACAGTTGGCAGCCTGTGTACTGCTTGCAGGCCTTTGTGACCATGCCCATGTCAGGGGTAGTCTGAAAGAAGCCTGTTTAGAATAGAAGGTCTAAAGCATGGTTATGCATAGAAAGAAAATTTAATGCCAACAATTACTGTTTTATTAAAAAGAATTGGCAAGGAAAGTCAGAAAATCTTAGAGTAGATCAGTATGTTTTTCTTCTCGTGTAATTCCTCCGAAGTTTGGCAATGCTAACATGGCAATACATTTCTTTGCATAGATTCAATAAGACTGGTTCCTAATAGTGGTTTTATTAACAGAAAACTTTGACTGGAGTATCATGTGTTAAAGAGCCCTGTCTGAGCTCTAAAGACTTGAAGCCAGTAAAAATGCCACGAAGAAAGCCTGGTATCCTGCTTGGAAGCCCTGAAGATGGCTGGCGCTGGAGCGTCAGGCCCATGCCCTACCATCACTGGCGGTTGGTAAGAGTAGAAGGGGAGCAGTAGGGATGCCTCTGCATTCCTGCAGAACTCCCACACACTCTGGGCCGCAACAAGTAGGGGGGCTACTGAGATGGGCTTAAAGCCTAGAGCGTGGGCTCAGGTGGAGTTGCTGCAGGTGAGGGATTCACCTAACTCAGCAGATACTGCAGGCGGGCCTGATGGCAGCTGGGTGGCGTAGCTTCCTGGCCCTACGGGGCACATTAAGATTCAACCATGAGATTCCAGCAAAGGTAGTCAGTTACCATTCTTGTTGTGTTTATGCAAACATCAGGACAGTAAATTAATCTTAATTTGGCTTTTTGATAGCCATGGAGGAATTTTAAGAAGAAAAATCCTATTTCAATAGAAGTTGTTAAAGCTAAAATGGTTTCTTTCCCTTCCACCAGACCATTTGTTAAAATATGCCCAGTACAGGCCTCTAGCAACGGTGGAATAGAAATGCAGCCCGACTCATGATTGAGCCGGAAGTTCCAAGACAAGGGGGGAATGAAAGGGCGAGGGCTATGCCCTCCCCTCCATCTTGCCTGTATCCTCCATGTTGGGGCCACGTGTAGCCTTCTTCCCGGAAGCCCAGGCCTCTGCTGGCCACGCCCGGGATTTTAAACTAACCAATGACAATCAAGGGAAATGCGCGCCATAGATATGACCACATCCTGTGTAACAAGACCCGGCTTACGCCTGGCCAATCGGCAGGGCCCACAATCCCCTTGCACCACCCCCCTATTAAAGCCGGATTTTCCCACGGGGGGCACTCTGTTCTTGTCGCTGGGGCCGGCCGGGAGCAGAGTCGGGTTGGGGCCCCCAATAAAAGGACCTTCTGCTTTTGCATCGAACTGGCTCCCAGTCTGGTCTTTGGGGATCATGGAATCTGGGCATAACAGACAGAATCTGTAAGGTAGGGGTCCCAGTCAGTCAGGCCTACTCCAAGTTAGTATGAGAGAGAGCTTGATCACCTCCCCAGAAGTAATAGGACTTCGTCAGGTATTCAGGAATCAGGACTCCGGAGGTCAGTGAATTCAGATTCTATTAAGGAATTGTGGGTTCACTCTTCTGTTTGCTTGTGTGGGACTAGCCAATTTGCTACTGAGAAGGGGGGCGGGGGGGCTGGACACAGCCTTAACTCCTCTGGTAGGTTCTCACCGAGACGTTGGTCGAGAATTCTGGTCTGGGGCGTGGGTGCCGGGAGAGTGCCCCCATGCCCATCTGGGGAGTTGGGGGCTAGTCTACTGAGAGAGTGTGAGTGCAGATGTATTATCTGTGATTAACTCGTCTGTGTGAAAGCGAAAGCTACTTTGATTTTCTGTTTGCTCATCTGGTTTAAATGTCTGATTTGCTGGAAGCTGAACCTGTGATGGTCTGCGAAGGTCTCGGGCAGCGCTGTTGAGTTGGTTTTCTCAGAGACATTTGTTGTCTGTCATGGGAGGAATTAGCCCAACTAGTGAGGATTTCTGTCTATGTTTGTGTATTAGAGACTTGTTCTGTATCTAGAGGAATGGTTTCTAGACGGTATTCACTGTCTCTGGGACTTCCAGGAGACTGGAAAAGGGTTTGAGGCTGGCCTGTCTTTTAAAAAGGTAGAAGAGTTCCTAGGCAGTTTTCTACTGACTCTGTTCAGGGACTTGTTCTGTATCTCTGCACAATTGAAACTGATTTGGTGGTATTTTGTGGTATAAATGTGGTGCGTGCTGGTGTAAAAGTGTTTTTATGTTCCTGTTTTGTTTTTGTTTTTGTTTAAAAAGAAAACATTCTAAACCTCTCCCAAGTTTCCGTGGTGATTCAAAGTTTTAATGGAGATTTCCTAGAAGTTTCAGGATATCTTCCTTTTAATTGTTCAACACTCTGACTTATGTCTCTCACCTTTGCTTTCCCTCCATCCCCCACCCGCAACAGTAACTTGCTCCAGGCTCACTTCGCTCGAGTGTCTAGGACAGTGATGGTGAACCTATGGCACTCGTGTCAGAGGTGACACGCGAACTCATTTTTCTGGTTGATTTTTCTTTGTTAAATGGCATTTAAATATATAAAATAAATATCAAAAATATAAATCTTTTTCTTACTATGGTTGCAAATATCAAAAAATTTCTATATGTGACACGGCACCAGAGTTAATTTAGGGTTTTTCAAAATGCTGACACACCGAGCTCAAAAGGTTTGCCATCACTGGTCTAGGAGATCACGCAACGTGTCTGCCACCAGAACCACGATTCCCAGCATTCCTGGTGCTCCCCATGCTCTTGGCTTCCACTTCCGGTCCATGGGCTGGCACCAGAACTACAATTCCCAGCATTCCTGGTGCTGCCCATGCTCTAGGCTTCCACTTCTGGCCCAAGTACCCTTCCCTCCCCTCCGTCCACGCTGCCAGGGCCTCCAGCCCAAGGCCCCTTCCCTCCCCACCTTCCATTTGGCCAGGGCCCCTGCCCTCCCCTCCCTCTGTGCAGCGGGGGCGTGGATGCTGGGCTCACATAGCCAAGAGCCCAGTTTTCCTCACCCCAGCCTCCGGCCTGAGGCTGCTCCCCTCCCCAGCCTCTGCAAGGTAGGGGCACTGACGCTGGGCTCACGTTGCTGGGGTGACGCCACCAGCATCCTGCCCCAGCCACTATGGGTGCCACCATCTTTGTCACAGAGTGATGGTTACTTTACATATTACCCTTTTATTAGAGATGATAAGGAGATCACTTCATGGAGAAGATATAACAATTGTAAATAGGTATGCACCCAACATTGGTTCCCCTAAAAATATTGAACAAATACTAACAGAAGTAGAAATAGACAACAATACTATAATAGCAGGGGGCATCAATACCCTACTTTCAGCAATGAATAGATCATCTAGACAAAATATCAAGAAGGAAATGTTAAACTTGAACCAAACATTAGACCAAATGGACATAACAACATTTAGAGAGCAGTCATACATTTTTTGTCACCACCTCAAAGAGATATCTGCATTCCCATATTCACTGCAGCGTCATGCACAATAGCCAAGATATATAAACAAAGTGTTCACCAATAGATGAATAGAGAGGATGTGGTACGTATGTTTGCATGCTGTTTGTATGTATGTATTACCTATATGAATGTGCATGTGTATGTACATATACATATATATATATATACACATATATATATAGCATGTGTGTATACACACACACAAACACAAGCACATACATATCCAATGGTATTTCCTTAGGCATGAGAAATAAATAGAATAATAGAGACTGGCTAAAGCTATGAGAAATATTAATCATGTTCTCTTAACTGTGATTGATTTTTCTTATTAAAGAAAGTATAATCTGATCTGGCTGGGAGTACTTCCACCTCCTTCAGACCTTGGAGTTAACCTGAAAATGTGGCCATCCTCCTTAGCTGCCTATTTTCATCAAAAGATTAGCAACCTTCTTGGTGCAACAATGGAGTCGCAGAGGTGCCCAACCTTTGCAATCCCCTAGCTTGCATTATCTGTAATATGTAAACATTATACCCATCTTTATTCTTTTTGCCTAATTCTCTATGCCCGTAATACCCATTTTTATTCCTTTTGCATACACATTCTTATTCATTTTGCCTACTTCCCCATGTAATCTTTTGTCCTTCTACCCCATACAAGCAGCTGGTTTATTGGGGTGGAGGTGTACAGAGCCAATATTCTTGGATGACCTGCTGCTCTCCCATACTGCCAGCATTATTGGAATAAATGCTCATATATGACTAGAGGCCTGGTGCTCATACACTGAGGGTGGGGTTGTCCCTCAGCCCAGCCTGCACCCTCTCTAATCTGGGACCCCTTGGCAAATGTCCAATTGGCGATTTAGGTCCCACAGGAATTGGGCCTGAACTGCAGTCAGACATCCCTCTCACAATCTGGGACTGCTGGCTCCTAACCGCTCATGGGTGAACCTTGACTGTATGGCATATATACATACCAGAGTGAGTAAAATTAAGTCAGACAGAAAAGGACAAATACTGCATGATCTAACTTACATGTGGAATCTAAAGTAGCTGAACTCATAAAGTTAGAGAATACAGTGGTGGTAGACAGGGGCTGAGGTTATGGAGAAATTGGGGAGCTGTTAATCAAAGGTATAAGCTTTCAGTTATAAGATGATAATTTCTGGGGATCTGATGTACAGCATGGTAATTATAGTTAACAGCACTGTACTGTATACTTGAAAGTTGCTAAGGGAGTATTCTCACCACAGAAAAGATTTTTCTAATTATGTGATCTAATGGGAATGTGAACAAACACTCCCTTGCTGATCATTTAACAACAAAAAAAGTGTGCCAAATAAATACACTGTATACCTTCAACATATGCAATGTTACATATCAAATATATCTCAAGAAAGCCAGGAAAAATTAGAAATTTGAAAAAATAAAATACCCACATGTCATTCTATATATAATTAGAAAATGACAAGAAACCAATTAGTTATGATTTTCTTTGAAAATCAAAGTATTTGGTAACTTTTATATACGTTTAGCCTACAATCTAATCTATCTATCTATCTATCAATCTATCTATCTATCTATATATATATATATATATATATGTAAGCTGAATATGCAAATTGTCCACTCTGGAGTTTGACTAGGAGACCAGGAGTTCAATCACTTGCTCTGATAGGCGCTTATCACCATGGGGCAGCACAGAACGAAGAAAGGCCCTGGCCGGCAGCCAGAAGAACCAGATCTGCTCTGATCACTGGCCAAGCCTAGGGACCCTACCCATACATGTATTTCATGCACCTGGCCTCTACTCTTAATATAAAAATCTAGATGTACCAAGAGAAAAGTATAATTACATTTTCATGGAGTAAGTGCATGCATAAGAATATCATGATTATATATCTTCAAAAATGTAGAAAAATAACCTGTGAGGGTAGCTCAGTTGATTGAAGCATCATCCTGTATACCAATAGGTTGACAGTTTGATTCCCCATCAAGGCACGTACCTGGGTTTCTGGTTAAATTCCTGGATGGGGCAAATAGCAGGAGGCAACCAATAGATATTTCCCTCTCACATCAATGTTACTCTCTCTCTCTAAAATCAATAAGAACAAATCCTCGGTGAGAATTTTATATATATCCGTACTATATAATAAAAGGCTAATATGCAAATAGACTGAACAATGTAACAACTGGAACATCTAAACAACTGGTTGCTATGATGTATGCTGACCACCAGGGGGCCTGTGTGGAACATGGCTGGCATTGGCCGCTGCAGGATGGTGTAGCAGGTGGGGGGGGGGCCCAGACCAAGGCAGGACACTGGTCGCTGTCATCTGGGTAAGCCTCTGGTAGTTACTGAAAATTCTTTGCTCCCGTGCAACGCAGTCCTACTCGGCAGTCACACCTGCTGCCAGCGCCGGCACCACTCGCATCCACTACCAGTGCCTGGCACTGGCCCTGACCGCTCGGCGCTATCAGCGGGTGCAAGTGGTGGCTGCCAACCCTGATTACCCCTCCGAGCTTCTCCACCTCCCCGGCTCCTGAGGAGAGATCAAGGCCAGTAACTGCCTCTTGCATCCACTGCCGGCGAGGACCCCACTCACACCCGCTGCCAGAGCTGGAGCTGCTATTCATGTCCACTGTTAGTGACGGCCCCACTCGCACCCGCAGCCAGCGCCAGAGCCACCTCTCACACCAGCTGCCAGGGCCCGGCACTGGTCAAGATTGCTTGGCACCATTAGCAGGTGCGAGTGGTGGCTGCTGGCCCTGATTACCCGAGGGCTTCTCCACCTCCCCTTGCTCCTAAGGGGGGACTGGGGAAGCAGCTGCCGCTTGCACATGCTGACAGTGCCAGCCCTGCTCACACCCACTGCTGGTGCCAGCCCCAACTGCTCCACACCTTCAGGTGGTGCGAGCAGGGCCGGCACTGTCAGCACATGGGAGCAATGGCAGCAGGAGTGGGGCTCCTAGCAGACAGGGGACCAGGGGCTACAGTGGGAGGGGCCAGGCAGGGATGTGGAAGATGGGCCGAGACCCACCTCTGTGCCTTCCACAGCCTTGCAGCCCACAGTTCCTTTCAAGGTGCACTAATTCATGCACTGGGCCCCTAGTCTATAATAATAAAAGCATAATATGCTAATTAGACCAGATGTCCTTCTGAATGTCCTCCCAGACGACCTTCCCGGTGAAGCTGGGGCTGCGAGCGCTGAGGCAGCCACCACAGTTGCCTTGGGCCGAGGCAAGCCACCCCTGCTGCGAGCACCGAGCCCCTTGCACGAATTTCACACATCAGGGCTCTAATATATATATACATACATATATATATTTATATATAATTAAGTAAATAAATAAATTGGTTTCTTGTCATTTTCTAACTATCAATGCAAGTAACTCTCCTGGTTAACATTAAACATCTAAAAAAAGGCGGGTGGAGATTGCCTGGCTGGGGTCACACAGTGGTTGAGGTTCAATCCATGAATCAAGAGGTCATCTGAACAATTCCCAGTCAGGGCACATGCCCTGGTTGCTGGCTCAATCCTCAGTAGGAGGAGTGCATGAGGTGGCCTAATGATGATTCTCTCTCATTATTGATGTTTCTATCTCTTTTCCCCACTCCCTTCTCTTTCCAAACACAATGAAACCATACTGAAGAGGGGAGGAGAACTCTTCCTAAGAGCAATTATTAAAGAATTCCTCTTGACCCAAACTTCAAAAATAAGTCTCTAATTATAGAATAGGAAATAGTTTTTATTTTTGAACATAGCTAATGGAAAGCAAAGTTTTAAAAATACTTTTTATTGATTTCAGAGAAGAAGGGAGAGGGAGAGAAAAATAGAAACATCAGTGAAGAGAGAGAATCACTGATCAGCTGCCTCCTGCATGGCCCCCCATGGCAATGAACCATGACCATCTGGTTCATATGTTGACAATCAACCACTGAGCCACACTGGCAGGGCTGGGAGGCAACTGTTAAACAGCAAACATCTGGTTAGCCTGGGCTGGGTACCTCAGTTGGTTGGAGCATCGTTCCAGACACCAAAATGTGAGTTTGATTCCAACTCAGGGCACCCAGGTTTCCTGTTTGACCTGTTGGGGTGCCTGTGGGAGGCAACTGATTAACGTTTCCCTCTCACATCTATGTCTGTCTCCCTGTCTCTCTCCCTTCCTCCTCCCTCCCTCCCTTCATCTCTCTATTCCCACTATTCCAATTTGCTGAGAGTGTTTATAAACAAATGGATGTTGGATTTTCTCAAATGATTTTTCTATGTCTATTGGTATGATCATGTGATTTTTGTCTTTCAATTTGTTTATGTAATGTATGTTTATTGATTTGCAAAAATTGCACCAGAATTGCAAGAAGATGGCAAATGTAGATGTATGTTTTTGCCAAAAAATACAGTATCACTCATCCAGACCATGGACCTGGAGATAATCCTAGCAACCAAATGAATATATCTCAAAAAGTTTTTAGAGGAAGTAATGGTTGTATTGCAGGGTGAAGATAATAATTAAGATACAAGAGGACCATGTACCATACAAAACTTAAATAGTTATAGATTAAAATCAGCAACTTTTAAATTTTGCTGGAGCATGAAAAGAAGTAAAAGTCCAAAAACTTTGGAAGAATTTGCTGGACCATGAAGGCAGACTTGGAATTCGAAGGGCTGGAGGTTACTGATTACTGTAGGACAACACAGAATATTGATGAAGAAGTAGTAGCTGAGGAAGGTGCTTTAGAGTGGTTAGACGAAGATGAAGGTGACCCTTGGTATCTCATTATGACTGAAAGTAAAATAGCAGATGAGGTGATGACCTTGGAAGATGAGGATGGGAGTGAAGATGAGGAGGAAGAAGAAACAATGCACCCTAAAAATAAAGTTATTAGTGATTAGTCCCATCTGGATTATCTCATAACACTTATTGACAATTCATCAGATAATGACAAGCAGCTCTATTACACCCATCTTTGAAATTTCATGAATTCCAAAAAAAATTGCACACTTCAAAAGTTCAAACAAAACTTGACATTTTATAGTATTCAAAGCAGGATTACCTAAAGCAAGCACCTTGACATGGGACATTAATGTCACACTACAGTGGGAGTGTCTGGATTTATCATCATCCAAACACCATTAAATAGGAAAAACATTTTATGTTCTTAAAAATTTTAATTTTGTTTTGTTTTTAAGAATATTGTTTATTCATTTAGTTAAATATAATTAAAGTGGATTTTCAGAAAAATGTTTACTTAGATTTAGATTGCATATTTGTTTATTACAGTCTCAAAATTATGGTTAGTACATAAGCAATCATACATATAGAAAACTTTTCTGTGAAGTTAAACTTTTCATATATACTTCATATATACTTACATGATGTATCTACATATGTAAAAACAGGTAAACTAATGTGTCAATTTTAAACATACACATTTGGAAAACCTACCTCATGAAATATAATGGACATTGCACTTTAAGGGACAACCACTCTCTCAAACTAGTCCATTACTTTGAGGTTTTATTGTATTTTGAAGGTAACCTGACAAGATTTGCTGACTGATTAGATGTGAGGTTTAAGACAAAGAGACAGGATGATACCAACTTTTTGGCAGAGCAATTGAAGAGCTGTCATTAACTCAAACAAGAAAGATCACTTAAAGGCAGGTATGAGAAAGACTATCAGTAGTTCAATTTTGGACATCTGAAGTCAGCAACACCCAATAACTATTTTAAAAAATATATCATGCAGGCAGTTTGATGTAAAGTATGGAATTAAGGAGAGAAATCTGGGCTGGCGATATAAATTTGAAGATCATTAGACTATACAAGTTATTAAAGTGATGATAAAAAGATGAATGCCAGGACACTTGAATGTGTAAAAGGTCGGAAATGAGGAGGAACAGAACACTTGGATGTAGAAAAGGTGGGAGATGAGGAAAAACAAAACAGACTGAGAAGGACAGACGAAGCAGGCAAGGAGGAAACCCAGTAAACATGCTTCCTCTCTGAAAATTCAGTCCTGAAAGCCAAAAAATGAAAAAAAAAAGTTTTCCATCAGGTCAGTTATTGCTGATAAGGCATGTAAAACGAAGTTAAAATTATGTTTAGATTTATTAAAGGGAAAACAATTACTAACCTTAAGAAAAAACAATTTTGGAGAAAAGATGGGACTGAACATTACTTGAGTGGGTTCAAGCGTGCATGGAAGGGAAAGTAGAATCATGGAGAACAGATCGTTCCTTTAAGGACTCTGTAGCTCAATGGCATGACCTTGGATCATCTCATCTGTTTCATGTTTAGTTGTAACTTTCAATCCTTTCATAATGACTATGAAGTATATTTGTAATACTTAAATGTTTTCATTACCTATCTGTGGCACTATGTGGTTTTAAACCTGCCATACTTGATAGTAAATAATAAATTCACACTATTATACAACTAAAAGACCTCTATGAAATTTTTCTAGATATATAATATTATGTAACCTGATTACCTTGTTTCATGTTCTTACAAAGACAATGGGAGGGCCGAAACCGGTTTGGCTCAGTGGATAGAGCTTTGGCCTGTGGACTGAAAGGTCCCAGGTTCGATTCCGGTCAAGGGCATGTACCTGGGTTGCAGGCACATCCCCAGTGGGAGATAGGCAGGAGGCAGCTGATCAATGTTTCTCTCTCATCAGTGTTTCTAACTCTCTATCTCTCTCCCTTCCTCTCTGTAAAAAAAAAAAAAAAAACCAGTAAAATATATTTTTTTAAAAAAAAGACAATGGGAATATTTCTTGCTAGATGAATATCATCCAATTCTAGAATATTTTACATGACTCAAGTATACAAAGTACACTGTTATTAGTAATATTAAAATTGTGTAACAGAAATAAAGGGGCAACCATTTAGGTACTATTCTTACTTTATAAACTGAATTTTTGTAAGTTGTGTAATATGAAGTCCCTTCTGAAAAATTGGGTGGTGCATACTGAAATGTATTCTCCTTAAAAAGGAAGGATAAAGGCATGCATGCAAGGTACCTTTCAAAAAGAAAAGTCCCTATATTAGGAACACCTTGGTCTATAATGAAAGGGTCAGCAAATGAATGCCTACAGGCTAAATCCAGCCCAGAGCCTGTTTTTGTCAATAGTTTTATTGGAACACAGTTACACCCATTCCTTTACCTAGTGTCTATGACAGATTTCAGAGACTCGATGGTTCACAAAGCCTACAATACTATCTGCCCTTTACAGAAAAGGCCTGTCAACCCCTGATCTAACAGATTAATACCCTGATGGGTTTTAATAGGTTTTACTCAATATACTGAAATTTGTATATAAGATTTAGAACAAATTGCCTTGTGAAATCCCTCAGCTTTCAGGTTAAATTGAGGGTCCAATATTTGAGCACTCAGGTATTAGAAACAAAACACAAAAAGCTAATAACTATCCATTTCAATGGAAGCAAAGTAAAGTGCCAGTGTAGCATTATGCTCCTTTTATAAATGAGCAGATATTAAAAGTATTAGTACAAAATTTGCTTAAGACATGAGATTAAATCCAATGCTTTAAATACACGTCAATCGTGAGACAATCAGTATACTGTAGACTAGGCCTACAGTTTCAGTGGTTGCATACTCCATTATTTTATGGGCTTAATAAAGTATTTCCTATAGATAGGTATTTACATTACTTCCAACATTTTGGTATGTAATGTTGCAATAAATATCGTTAACATACATATGTTTGACAGGGAGTTCAACCAGGAGTTGGACCAGGGGGCGGGAGCCAGCCAGCAAGCCAGCCAGGCAGCTGGCCAACCGCCATGGCCCCTCCCCCCAGCTGGCCAGGCCCTATTGGCCCCAATCGGGGCCGGCTGGCCAGACCCTACCCAAGTACAAATTCCTTCATCAGGCCTCTGGTAAATACATAATGCCCTACTTTATGTTGTATACACATAATAATATATAATTAATGTCCTTAGACTGTGTATGTGTGTTTATACAAGTCATGTTTTCATGTGGGATCTCGTTCTGGAAGTGAAGCTATTGGGATAAAAGAATAACATACTTGAAATCTTGGAACCAGCTCAATTTCCTTTCAAAAAAGTTTTGCCAATGTCATCTACAAATAGCACATGAGAATGCCAATTTTTTTAAATGCAATATTTATCATTATAAGTTCAAAAAAATGGTATGTCATTGTTGATTTGCATTTTTCTGATTCCCAAGCAAGGTTAAATCTTGCTAGTAAAAATATTGACTTTGTTAATCATGAATATCAGCTAAAGTTGTAATATACTACTATAGGCTTACCTATCAGAATCTGCATTCTCCATAACAGGAAGCTGCTGCTTATCAGTTTGTTCACTGTTGCTTTGCTGCCTCAATCCATCACTATCACTATCATCATTAGCACAATCATACATGTTTTCTGAGACTTCCCTTTTACTACTTTTCTGCTCCTTTCTTTCTTCAACCTTTGATGAAAGTTTGAAATTAAGGATATTATTACCTTTTTCATTAAAACGATTGTGTTTTTTTTTCATTAATTTTATCATTTGGTCGCTGGTTATCAGTTTGTTCACTGTTACTTTACTGACTCAATCCATCACTGTCAGTGTCATCATGAGCACCATCATACATGTTTCCTGACACTTCCCTTTTACTACATTTCTGTTCCTTCTTTCCTTCAACCTTTGATGAAAGTTTTATATGAAGGATATTGTTATTATCTTATTCATTTAAAAGACTGTGCCATTACCTCTAAGAACAGGAACAAGACAGGGATGCCCACTTTCACCACTCCTGTTCAACACAGTACTGGAAAGTGCTAGCCAAATCAGACAAGAAGAATAAATAAATGGCATCCTAATCAAAAAGGAAAAAGTAAAACTGTCTTTCACAGATGACATGATATTGTATATAAAACCCTAAAGACTCCATCAAAAAAATACTAGATTTAATAAATAAATTTGGCAGCATAGCAGGATTCAAAATTAACACCCAGAAACCTATGGCATTTTTATACACCAATAATGAACTCACAGGAAGAGATACTAAAAACAAACAAATAAACAAACAAAACAACAAACAATTCCTTTTACCATGGCAACAAAAGAAATTAAAATACGTAGGAATAAACTTAACTAAGGAGATAAAAGACCTGTATTCAGAAAACTACAGGACATTGAAAAAGAGAGACAGAGGAAGATATAAACAAGTGACAGAATATACCCTGTTCGTGGATTGGTAGAATCAACATCATTAAAATGTCAATACTACCTAAAGCAATCTATAGATTCAACGCAATCCCCATTAAAATATCAACGGCAGCCCTAGCTGGTTTGGCTCAGTAGATAGAGCATCAGCATGCAGACTGAAGGACCCTGGGTTCGATTCTGGTCAAGGGCAAATGCTCGGGTTGTGGGCTCAATCCTCAGTAGGGGGCGTGCAGGACGCAGCCAATCAACTATTCTCTCTCATCATTGATGTTTCTATCTCTCCCTCCCACTCCCCCTCTCTAAAATCAATAAAAATATTTTTAAAAATACCAACAGCATATTTCACAGACCTAGAACAAACACTCCAAAAATTTATATGGAATAAAAAAGGACCCTGAAATAGCTGCAGCAATCCTGAGAACGAACAAAGTTAGAGGGATCACAGGACCAGATACCAAGTTATATTACAAAGCCACTGTTCTCAAAACTGCCTGGTACTGGCACAAGAACAGATATATAGATCAATAGAATAGAACAGAGGACCGAGAAATCGACCCAAGCCACTATGCTCAATTAATATTTGACAAAGGAAGCAAGAGTATACAATGGAGTCAAGACAGTCTCTACAGTAAATGGTATTGGGAAAATTGGACAGATACATGCAAAAAATGAAACTAGACCACCAATTTACACCACACATAAAAATAAACTCAAAAATGGATAAAAGACTTAAATGTAAGACAGGAAGTCATAAAAATCCTACAAGAATCCATAGGCAGCAAAATATCAGACATATCTCATCGCAATATGTTTACTAAGGCAATGGAAATTGAGAATAACATAAACAAATGGGAATACATCAAAATAAAAAGCTTCTGCACAGCAAAAGAAACCATCAACAAAATAACAAGAGAGCCCACTGTCTGGGAGAACGTCATTTTCCAATTTTATATCTGATAAGGTTTTAATCTCCAAAAGTTACAGGGAACTCGTACAACTTAACAAAAGGAAGATAAACAATCCATTCAAAAAATGGGCAAAGGACCTAACAGACACTTACCGAGAGTGGACATACAGAAGGCCAAGAGGCATATGAAAACATGCTCAAAGTCACTAATCATCCGAGGGATGCAAACCAAAACAACAATGAGGTACCATCTCACCCCTGTCAGGATGAACTATCATCAACAAATCAACAAATGACCAGTGCAGGTGAGGATGCGGAGAAAAGAGAACCCTTATACACTGCTGGTGGGAATGCAGACTGGTGCAGCCACTGTGGAAAACAGTATGAAGTTTCCTCAAAAAACTAAAAATGGAACTCCTATTTGACTCAGTGATCCCACTTCTAGGACACTATCCCAAGAAGCCAGAAACACCAATCAGAAAGAATATATGCATCCCTATGTTCATAGCAGCACAATTCACCATAGCTAAGATTTGGTAGCAGCCTAAGTGTCCACCAGCAGATGAATGGATTAGAAAACTGTGGCACATCTACACAATGGAATATTATGCTGTTGTAAAAAAGAAGGAACTTTTACAGCAGCATGGATGGAACTGGAAAGCATTATCCTAAGTGAAATAAGCCAGTCAGTGAAAGATAAATATCACATGATCTCATTCATTTGTGGAATGTAATGAACAGTGTAAACTAATGAACAAAAATAGGTCCAGAGACACAGAAGCATGAACAGACACACTAGCCATGGAGGGAAGGCAGGGGAGAGGGGAAGAGGGGACGGGTAAGAAGTCAATCAAAGGACTTGAATGCATGCATATAAGCATAACCAATGGACACGGACAGTAGGGGGCAGGACATGTGGGGGGGAGGGCGCAGGGCAGGAATGGCCAGAGAGGGGTCAATAGGGGAGAAAGGAGACATATGTAATAATTTCAACAATAAAGAATTTATATTTAAGAAAAAGGGCAGGAGAAAGGAATCATAGGGCATATTTCTATAGGCAACTACAGAATGGAATCTTCCTAAAACAATGAAACCTTCCTATGGAATTATCCTGGATCAATGCTTCCTTCTCCTTACCAGAACTGAAGCTTTTCCCACTTTATCTATTTTCTTTAAACAGAACTTTCAGAAAAATAAATGTTTGGTAATAGACACTGGAGGACTCACAACCACGGGTTCAACTGGCTGGGGAGACTGGGGAGACTCTTCATCTTCCCCTAGTATTCTTTTCCACAAGGATCTTGCACTTACAGGCCAACTCATAGTTCACACTGGAAGTAGAACATTTTGGTTTAGGATAATGTACTTAAAAGAATAGCTATACTACTTTCTTGGTTAAATGATTTCTTTCTTTTATTTTAACTTTGAAAGTACTTTAAAAATATGTGCGCAGGCTTTCTGGTTATACCAAGCACATGGGCTTGCGAAGACATCATGTCATGACCCTCTGGCAGGGTCATCCCCTCAAGCGGGTGACAAAGGCGAGGACTGGATCCCCGGTATGAAGACATTTAGGAAAATGCTGCTTGAGAGACACTTGCGAGATGGTTGCTCTTGCCGCCCTCCCGGTGAAGAGGCCCATTTCCCCTTAAATAGAGCTCAGCTGGACCACAGACAGGCCCGAGGCTCTGCAGGCTGCCTGTGCTGTGGGCAGGGAGGCAGAGCTGGCCAGCGGGGGTGCCCGCCTCTCCCTTGGCCTCTGCTTGGCGCACTGCAAACTCCAGGGCGCTGCTGTGGTCCCCGGGCGGATGCGGTCCCCGGGCCTTCCCCTTTCTAGGCCTTTCCTTTACCGCCGCCCCACCCCCTGCCCAGGGCTCCAAGGACGACTCTGGATCCTGTGATCCCGTTCCTGGTGCCCACAGGACCCAGGCACCTGAAATAATACCCCAGACTCTTGCTGATCCCTGTCCACGTGGGCGCACCACCCTCCTTGTCCAGGTCACGCGGGCACTCCCAGGCCCCCGTGGCCATGATGCCTGAGAGGAGAGAGGCTCTGACCTCGGGCCCTCCCCCTAGGAGGCCACAGAACCCGCACCAGCCCCTACCACGCCCGGGCTCCTCCTCCCACTCTCCCATGCTCACTAGAGTCCTGGGGGCGCTGCTCTCTGCATCCACCAGTTCAGTCTTAATGGGAGAAAGGATGCGATGCAGGAAGACGGCCGCCTCCCTTCCTTCTCCTCCCAGGATGCTGGCAGCCAGGCGCATGCGCAGCAACTGAGGAGGCTCAAGTGCGCATGCCCGGCAATGTGCTCGGATCCGCATGGGGCTTGCACAGTCACGTGGGCCATGCAGTGAGGCTTGTCATTTTCTATTTTTATTTCTTAACTTTTTATAGAATTTGGCCAGTTAAAATAGAATAAGTTAACAAGTGTTTTTTTCAAAAAAATATTTTGTACAAAAAGACTGTCAAAATTTCCTAAAAACCTTTCAATACTGAATAAAACTATTAGAACAGTGTCAAAAATGTTGAAGAGGAAAACAAAATAAAAATCTGGGGTCTTGCAGCCTGACCTGCATGCGCCATTGCCAGGGAGGCCTGGGAGGCCATGGAAGAGGAGGAGGAGGAGGAGGAGGAGGAGGAGGAGGAGGAGCAGGAGGAGGAGGAGGAGGAGGAGGAGGAGGCAAGGCTCCAGGGAGGCCAGGGCCCCCCGCCCCAGCCCTGCCATTCACCTGCCACCTTGGCCGGAGCCCAAAGTCCTTCCTCCCAGGTAGGCAGTGGGCGCCAAGGGGAGGGACCGCTCCTGAGGGCAGGAAGCTGCGGCTTAAAAGGGCAGCCCTTGCAGGGCCATCCCTCCCTCCCATGGTCCCGAGCCTCTCAGAGAACTTCTCCTCTGCCCCAACCATGTCCCACTGCCTGGGCGAGGCATCGGGCTGCAGCCCTGGGCTCCGCTGCAGCTGACTTGGCTGCGCTGCTGGGCTGGCCTGGCCTGCAGGCTGCCCGCAGCTGCCACCCTGCAGCCGGAGCTCCCGCCACCTTCCTGGTGACACTACAGCCAGGCAGCGGCTGACCGCCAGGACGACCTGACTTCTTCAGGAGGGTGGAGGGCTTCTTCCACTGTGAGCCAGCATCATGGAGGACAAGCTGGTGGAGGACCTCAAGACCCTGGAGGGAGAGGGAGGGAGGAGCAGAAGCGGGTGCGCGGCATCATGCGGATCATCAAGCCCTGCAACCATGTGCTGAGCCTGTCCTTCCCCATCTGGCGCCAGGACAGTTCCTGGGAGGTCATCCAGGGCTACCAGGTCCAGCACCGCCAGCACCGCACGCCCTGCCAGGGAGGTAGCTATTCCTGACAGCACTGAGGTGAGTGTAGATGAAGTGAAAGCTTTGGCTTCTCTGAGGACATGTTCATGTGCCATTTGGGGGTGCCAAAGCTGGTGTTATGATCAACCCCAAGAACTATACCGATAATGAGTTGGGAAAGATCACAAGGAGGTTTACCATGGAACTGGCAAAGAAGGGCTTCATTGGTCTGGGCATTGTTGTGCCTGCCCCAGACATGAGCACGGGGAGCGAGAGATATCCTGGATTTCGGACACCTGTGCTAGCACCATCGGGCACTATGCTATTAATGCCCTTGCCTATGGCACTGGCAAGCCCATCAGTCCAGAGATGGATCTCTGCTACTGGCTGGAGAGTTTTCCATGGAATCAAAAACTTCATCAATGAAGCTTCTTATGTGAGCATTTTAGAAATGACACCAGGGTTTGGAGATAAAACATTTGTTGTTCAGGGATTTGGTAATGTGGGCCTTCACTCTATGAGATATTTGCATCGCTTTGGTGCTAAATATGTTGGTGTTGGTGCATCTGATGGGAGTCTATGGAATCCAGATGGTATTGACCCAAAGGAACTGGAAGACTTCAAATTGCAGCATGGATCAATCCTGGATTTCTCTGAGGCAGAGCTTTATGAAGGGGGCATCTTAGAGGCCGGCTGTGACATACTGATCCCTGCTGCCAGTGAGAAGCAGCTGACCAAGTCCAGTACACCCAGAATCAAAGCCAAGATCATCGCTGAAGGTGCCCATGGACCAACAACTCTAGATAAGATTTTCCTGTTCCTGGAGAGAAACATCCTGGTTATTCCATATCTCTACCTGAATGCTGCGGCGGGGGGTGGGGGGGGCGTTACAATATCTTACTTTGAGTGGCCGAAGAACCTAAATCATATCAGTATATCAGTTATGGCTGTTTGACCTTCATATATGAAAGGGATTCTAACTACCACTTGCTCATTAGCTTCTCCATCTGCTTGTGGATTGACTGAGCCACTGCAAATGGATCCACTCCTTTCATTCTTCAGCTAATTCTCTCAGCACATATCCAAGTGAGGTTGACATATTATTCCCAGAGGGGAGCCCTACTAGGAAAGACTGTTTTCAAGTCAGCATCGAAATTACTGAAATTTGTAAAATTTTTCTTAAGTGGAAAAGCCTGCTTCCAACACAAAGAGAGCTGAGGTCTCTACAGAATGGTCCTATGTGTGTCCACATCAATGATGATTTGTTTTCTGAATGTGGACCTCTGAGCAGTCCTGCTTCCAGGCATTTCCTATGTAGGGCAGTAGATTCCATTTCCCCTGGCCTGACATTTCTGACTCTCCTTTCAGAAATGAGTTTGCTAATCCTTGAAACATTTAGGTTGCTTTTCCTGGCCCACCTACATTTTATTGACAGTTTTCTTACAGTCACTGAAATAAATCTCAGTATCCCATTAAAGGCCTCATTTATAGTAAGTAACATGAATTTAGCCTTGGGACTTCCTATTTTGAGACCATCACAGTGGTTGGTTACTCGCTTCTCAGTCTCTTAACCATGATGTTGAATTTCAGTTCCCAAATGTGTGACATCACAAACCATTTTCTAAAATATTGTATTGGTTATTGCAGCATTGGTCTACTTTATTTTGACCATAATTGGTTCGACATGCCCTGGAAACATCACTGAAGAAACTTCAGCTGGACCATGTAGATCTATTCGTCATTCATGTGCCAATAGGTATGAAGGTCAGCTTTTGTTTTCCTTGTTATCCCGAGTATTTAAAGGTAATTCTAAGTTTTGATGTAATTTCACGTTTACAGAAATTTACCAGAATAATAGGAGGACCTTCCATATACCCTTGACAGAGATTCATCAGTTTTGTTCATTTGCCTAATTTTTTGATTGCCTTTTCCCTCTTTTTCTTCTCCTCCCTTCCCCCATCTCCCTCTTTGTGTGTGTATATGTATGTGTGTGTACACGTCTTTGTGTGGATTTGTGTTTCATTTCTCTTAGTAGACTTCTAGGGTAAAAGTTGACGAGTCTGTGGTAATTTTTATGAACCTGAGGAATTATTTCCAAACTAACTATATAATACTGTACTCCAACCATCTGTGTTTGAGGGTTCCAGTGTCTCTGCATCTTGTACAGTAGTACTTCTTATAGTCTGTCTTTTTTTTTTTTAATTTGAATGTATTGCAGTGACATGGGCCAGTGAAATTATATAGGTTTCTGGTATACAGTTCCACAGCAGATCATCATCTGTATATCGTACTGTGTGTTCACCACCCCAAGTCAGGTTGCCTTCCATCATCATTCATCTACTTCACCTCACCCCTTTTAGTCTGTCTTTTTGCTGAGGCCCCATCTAGTGGATATGAAAGCAGTATCACATCGTGGATGTAATTTACATTTCCCTAGCACAAGTGATAATGAGTGTTCTCTCCTATGCTGTTTACCATTTGTGTATCTTTGGAGAGATATGTATTCAAATATATGACTCCCAACCCTTTTGGGGGTTGTTTGTCTTATTCATTTTAAGAAATCACATATTATGAATACAAGTCCTTTATCAGCTGAATCTTGCCTTTTAAAACCCAGTCTGGCAATCTCTTATGTTATTTGAGTTCTGGGTATGGTTCCTTCATATTTAATATTCATAAAGTTGTTTTTAATATCTGCTATTTCTCTTTGTGTTTTCTGTTTTTCCCATAGATAAAAATGTACCTATGTTCATTTTTTTAATTTAAGTTACATTTTAGTGAAGATAATACACATCAACTTATCCTAGTATACTTCAAAATACTACAAATTTAATTCTGGTAAAATACATTACCTTTATTCTAGTAACTTCTGTTCTTCTGTTTCTGCTATTACTGTCATATGTAGTATGTGTATGTGTTACAACTCAAAAATACAGTGCTATAACTACACTTTATATAATCATTTTCAGTCTTTGTTGGGAATGTCTTTAATATGCCTTTTTTAAAAGAATAATTTAGCTGGATATAGAATAATACATGGTCAGACAGCTTTTTTCTTTTTTAAAGTTTTCCTTGTTTTTTAAAAAATATATTTTTATTGATTTCAGAGAGAGGAAAGGGGAGGAAGAGGGAGATAGAAACATCAATGATGAGAGAGAATAATTGACCACCTGCCTTCTGCACACCCCCTACTGAGGATTGAGCCTATAAACTGGACATGTGTTCTGACCGTGAATGGAACCATAACCTCCTGGTTCATAAGTTGATGCTCAACCATTGAGCAACACCATCCAGGCCTTTTTTTTTCTTTAATAACTTTGAATATGTTATCCCACAGATCCTTGCCTTCCATTATTTTGGTGAGAAGCCAGCAATTCATCAAAATGTTTCTCTCCTTTGGTGATAGGTTGTTTATTTCTTATTTTCAAGATGCTTTTCTCAGTTTTGACCTTTAGGTGTGTATGTCCTCGTGTGTTTCATGCTTGGATTTGTTCAGTTTCTTGGATCTGTACATTAATGTTTTTCATTAAAGATGAGAAGTTTTCTTTTATTTAAATCTTCATCTGAGGATATGTATCTATTAATGAGAGAGAGAGAGAGAGAGAGAGAGAGAGAGAGAGAGAGAGAGAGATTAACATCAATGTGAGAGGGAATCATTGATGGGTTGATTCCGGTGCACCCCAACCATGAGTCAAGCCTCCAACCTAGGTATGTGTCCTTACCAGTAATACAACCCACAACATTTTGAGCCACCCGGCCACAACACGTTTGAGAAGTTTTTAACAATTATTTCTTCAAATATACTTATCCATCCTTTAGTGTCTCTCTGCTCCTTCTGGGATTGTCAATACTTGATGTTGATCCGGTCTCTTGAGCTTTGTTACTGTCCCTTATTGCCTTCTCTCTCCTCTTCAGACAGAATAATTTCTTTTGATTTTTCAAGGTCACTGAATTCTTTCTTCTACAATCTCAAATCATTCATCCCAATGAATTTTTCATTTTAGATCATTGTATTTTTCAGCTCCAAATCCTATTTGGAATTCTATTTGGTCTATCATATACTCTCTATCTTAATTGAGATTCTCCATGCATTGCATTATTTTCATCATAATTTTCATTAATTCTTTAAACATGGCTTCCACCAGTTCTTAGAACATGTTCATAATAGCTGTTTTAAAATCTATGCGAAATCCAGCATCTGGAGGAGATAAGCAATTTCTATTTTCTTTCTTAGTACGGGTCACATTTTCTTACTTATTTTCTTTCTATTCTCATTGAATTTCAGCTAGTGTTGCAAAAATAAAAATATATTTTTATTGATTTCAGAGAGGAAAGGAGAGGAAGAGAGAGATAGAAACATCAATGATGAGAAAGAATCGATATTCTTTGTAGAGGGTTGTTCTTGTTTTGTTTAGTAAGTTGCCTCCAGATGTTGTGCAATTTGTGAAGTTTGTCTCTACTGGAGTGTGCAGCCATTCATGTCTCTGTTCATTTAAAAAAATTTAAATCTTGCTTCCTAAGGGTTATTGCTGTGTTTGGATTGCTTACCATTTAGCCAGTGATTGGACCAAGGTTCTCTACACACCACATCAGTCAGGACTTCCACTCTGCTGGTGGATCTGTGGGTTGACTCACAAGTACATTCAATGTTCAGATCATTTTCAAGTCTTCCCTGGTTTTGCACATCACAGAGAACAAATGAATCAGTTGTGGAAAAGTGTTCCACATGTTTCTTGGTTACTCTTACTAGGAAAAACATTAATGACAGCATTTCAACTGGATTTGGAAAACCTTTGCTAAGAGACTTGGTAAGGCAACCATCTCTTAGTTGTTTTTCATCACAAATGAAATATTTCTCAACACATTATGAATTCCAGTAGCATAACTTAAATGAGTGTGCAGGAAAGCTGAACCAGGGCATTATTTGAGTCTTAGATAAGCACAAGAGTTCCAAGAAATACCTTTCTACAGGGCATCTGCTCTGGGTCTACAATTAGTTTCCACAGAGATGTGGGAATGGGAAATTTTAAATTCCAGTTGCTCTTTGACCAAGGAAACACAGAAACTCAGAGCTGGCATAACCTATACTCTGAGTATCCCTGATCCATGGAGAAACACGAGGGTCAACTGACCTGGAGTCCTGGTGTGTGTTTCCGACCTCTCTGTAGCCGGGTCATGTCTTTGATCCTCATTGTAGGCTGCACAGGAAATATCAGACCCTTCTCATCACATGTCACTACAGAGAGCCTCTCCTGTAAATTTGAGGAGCAAATAAGGGACAATAGATAACTTCTAGTTGGGCTGATGTAGGAGGCAACTGCTTGGTGATCATCGTTTACACCATTCACACACACCCAAAACCAGTTGGTCTAGCTCTGCTGAGTGACACATGTTTGGCCTCAGAATTTGTTGTTGGTTTTGTTAGTTGTTCCTTTCCCAATGAAGGCACTCATCCCTCAGTGGGGAATCCATCACCAGCAGCAATTTCTGCTGAAGGTCCAGGCACTCAACTTCTGAGCTTCCATTTCCAAGCAATTTTGTGAACTACTTAAGCAACAAAGAACAAAATGGCAGTAAATGGTCTCAGAAGAATAAGTTAAAACCTATGTATTTGTCTTGCTGTAAGATGTGTTTCCCAAACTTTCACATTTTTCTGGTGCATTTTGTGCAGTGTTGGTTTCTGTTACTTTTCATTTTGGCTAGCACTTGAAATCATTAGCAAATGCAGTGGGAATGTGGTGAGTTCTGAGTTAGCTGGGTTTGTATTAGCCGTTGCTGTGGGGCAGCTCCTGCTCCTGTGTGTTTCACCCACCGTAGCAGGTGTAGTCCATTTGCAGTTGCTGGATCAAGAACTACACTAAAAGGAGTCTCTGTATGTACTCACATGTTTATACCAGTTTCTATGGAATATGGAGTCAACCTATTTTACCCTCCTAAGACATGGTATAAAGATGGAAAGACAGAAGTTGCTGGTAGAGAAAGAAGGAAGCAAGGGGAAATGAGTATTTAGACTTTAAGTTTGTTAATCTTAAAGAATATGGAACACTTATGGAGTACAAGAGGCTTCATGATGGTGAAGATAAGGTCAGTAAACGAGTTACTGAAAAATTTGGCTAATGTGATTTGTGGGAAAGATAGCCATTTTATATAATTTTATTTTTAGCGATTATCTTACTCTTCAATAAAACTGCCCCTCTTGCTTGCATTTTACTTTATTTGTTTCTCCATCTGCATCATAACATTCCTCAATATCTTTCTGGTGAAATCTTTACCATGCAGTTTGCCTTTCCTGAAAAACTGCCATAAACTCTCAACTCCTTCACCAGTTACAAAATTACAGCTTTCTTCAGTCTGATTATCAAATGTATAGATATTAATGCAATAAACATAATGATAATGGCAAAATAGTCTGTCACAATAAAAAATGAAAAATCCCTGATATGTCTAGAGTGGGCAAAATTTACATAAGAAAAAGAAATATCATATCCGTAATAATGTCAACAACAACAAAAATAATTTCAAAAGCAAAAATAAAAATACCATTCTGCCTGGGAAACTCAGTTGGTTAGAGCATTGTCAGGAAACGCTAAGGTTGTGGGTTGATCCCCAAGTCAGGGCTCATAGAAGAAGCATCCAAGGAAAGCATACATAAGTGGAATAAGAAATCAATGTTTCTTTCTCTCTAAATAAAAAAACAAATACATACATAAGTCTATATATATAAAAACCTAAGTGAGTGGCTGAATGTCCAACTGTCCAACTGGCAGCTATGACAGGCACTGAGAACCAGGGGGCAGATGCTCAATGCAGGAGATGCCAAGCTGCAGTGACTTGGCAGGTGCAGGTCTTGGGTGACACACCTGAAACCAGAGAGGAGGTATTCCCCGTCTTTTCTTTTTTTTCAATATTATTCTGGTGTAGGGGCCCAGTGCATGAATTCATGAACCTTGAAAGAAACTGTGGGCCTCAAGGCTGAGGTGGGCACAGGAGCAGGTCTTGGCCCATCCTCTGAGCCGCTGCCCAACCCCTGCTGCCATGGAACCCTTGTCCGCTGTCTGCCAGAAGCCCTGCTTCTGCCACCACCACTCCCATGTGCTGACAGCGCCAGCCCCACTTGCACCCGCTGATGGCACAGAGCGATTGGGGCTGATGCCAGAAGCGGGTGCGATCAGGGCCGACATTATTAGTGGGTTTGAGTGGCAGCTGCTGACCGGATCGCCCCTCAGGGGCAGGGGGAGGTGTGAACCCCTCAGGGGCAATTGGGGCCAGCAGCTGCCACACACATCGGCTGATGGCGCCAAACAATTGGGCCGGTGCAGGATGCCAGCAGTAGGTGTGAGTTGGGCCAGTGCCAACAGCAGGTGTGAGCGCTGGGTAGGACCACAATGTGTGGGAGCAAAGAATTTTCAATAAGTACCAGAGGCTCACCCTGATGACAGTGACCAGCACCCCGCCTTGGTCCGGTGCTCCACTAACCTGTTCCACCATCCAACGTGGCTGACACACCCATGTTCTGCATTCTGCCGCCTGCGGCCGTGCCCCCTGGTGGTGACTGCATGTCATAGTGACTGATTGTGCCGTTGTTCTGTCGGTCAGTCTATTTGCATATTAACATTTTATTATATAGCATTAGTTTCATGTGTACAACATAGTGGTTAGACAATCTTGTACTTTACAGAGTGGTTCCCCTGATATTTTAAGTACCCCCCCCCCGGAATGTACATAGCTATTACAATATTATTTTTCACCCATTGGCTTCTCCCTGCCACTCCCACCCCCCAGCACCTGCCTTCACCCTCTTAGTGTCTGTGCCCATTGCTAATGCTTCTATGCATGCATACAAGTGCTTTGGTTGCTAAGATTTTTTTTAAGGGGAGTTTCCTGGGACATAATTCCTTGTGTATCCTGAAGTTTCACACCACCCTAGCTCTGTTCTTAGGCAAAGACTGCTTTTTCACTGGGTGAGTAACTGTTACAAGCCTCTGGAAATACTTGGCCAACTCCCAGGGATGTTTGAGCAGAACCCAGACCTTCCCACAGGCAATCACTGATATATTTCTTTTAATTTTTATTCTTCTTAATCCTCACTAAGGATATTTTCCCCATTTTTAAATATTTATTCATTACTTTGTGGAAGGAAAGTACTGGAGGGAGAAGGGGTAGGAGAGAGGGAGCGGGGGGAGAGAAAGAGAGAGAGAGAGAGTGAGAGAGAGAGAGAGAGAGAGAGACATGAGAGAGAATTGAATTGACCCCTAGCATGCATGCCCCTAACTTGGGACCAGGGATCTAATCTGCAACTTTAGTTCATGCTCTTGACCACATATGGAAGCGCCACCCTCTGGTGCTGGTGTGGGAGCTCGTACCAGGGAGACACACCCACCAGGGTAGTCTCTGAGATTTGAGATATTTGGGCTTTGCACATGTGCTCTGGCTACCTTTGACCTCAAGGCTCTATGTGCAGGGGTAGTGATGTCAGAGGCCGTTGCTTGGTTACTATGATTCCGAGAGGAGATGGTTAACTGCCAAACTGCCCTGCTTGAATGCTGTGGCATAAGGTGGTTGGCTAGAGAGCTCGTGTTCGGCTCAGGAGGTTCAAAAAGCAGAGGGAATTTGGGGCTTCTCTGAAGCCCTAGACTCTCTGCCATGCAGAACCGTTTTCCTGTTCTGAGAAGTTCCAGAGTGGGAGCCATGGACTCCCCCACCAGTCCTGGGAGCAGTGGCCTCGGAGCCAGAATGCCCCACTATCGAGATGAAGATATGGGCGCCATCCACAAAGCTGCCAGCGTGGGAAACCTGTGGAGAGTGAGGCAAATCCTATTGTTCAGGAAAAGTAGCCTGGATGATAGGGACAGGATGAGCAGGTAATAGGGTCTGGGAGGCTGGCAGCCTGGGGTCCACTGGGAGGAGGTGGGTGGACTGGGAGAGGCGCACCCTTGCAAGGCCCAGCAGCAACTCCTTGGTGGACACCGGACCTGGGGCAAGTGCTCAGACCAAATTTATGAGCAGCAAAAAATAAAAACACATGGACTCACACATAATTCTTCTTACAGAACACTTTACTAACAATTTTTAAGTGATTTAACTACATATCAATAATGAAGCCATGCACCAGTGGAGTTCCTTGGCCTGGCCTGCAGGACTGGGCCCAAACCGGCTTTCCAACATCTCCTGAGGGGTCCTGGATGGTGAGAGGGTGCAGGCCAGGCCAAGGGCCCCTACTGATGCACATTCGGGGCCAGGGAGTGACAGGAGAGGTTGGCCAGCTGCAGAGGGACCATGGGAGGGCTCCAGGGCATGTCTGGCCCATCTTGCTCAGTGCTGATCAGCTTGACCTCAGCAGTAAGCAAACCTACTGGTCAGAGTGTATGCTCCCTGGTGGTCAGTGCACTTCATAGCGGGAGGGTGAGTGGCCTTAGCTTATCATTAACATATTACTCTTTGATTGGTTGAACAGGTAACTGATAACCGACACTTAGCATATTAGGCTTTTCTTATATAGGATTTTATACCAACACATTTTTATACAATGATGTTACATACTATAGAAAACTGCACAATGAGAGAGATAATTCCCATAATAGATCCACTTCTGGGCTAAAAATTCCTTGGATAAAATCTAATAACCTACGTCTATTGAGATTTTTAGATTCTTCCTGATTGAGTTTTGGAATGTTGTATTTTTCTAGGAATTAGTCCATTTCCTGCAGATTGTCTAGTTTGTCGGAGTAGAGCTGTCCGTAGTATTTTTTAACAATCATTTCTATTTCTGTGAGGTCTGTTGTTATTTCGCCTCTATTGTTTCTGATTTTGTTTATTTGGGTCCTCTCTCTTTGCTTCTTGCTGAGCCTGGCTAGAGGTTTGTCAATCTTGTTTATCCTTTGAAAGAACCAGCTCTTGGTTTCATTGATTTTCTGTATTTTTTTTTGGTCTCTATGGCATTTATTTCTCCTCTAATCTTTATTATCTCCTTCCTTCTGCTCATTCTGGGGTTTTCTTGTTGCTCTCTTTCTGATTCTTTGAGTTGTCGAGTTAGATGATTTATTACCATTTTGTCTTGTTTTTTGAGGTAGGCCTGTAGAGCTATAAACTTCCCTCTCAGGACTGCTTTCATTGTGTCCCAGAGGTTTTGGATTGTTGTGTTTTCATTGTCATTAGTTTCCAGGATGTTTTTAATTTCTTCTTTGATCTCATTGGTAACCCAACCAATATTTAATAACATGCTATTCAGCTTCCATGTGTTTGAGTATTTTGGGTTGTTTTTATTGTAGTTTATTTCTAATATTATGCCATCGTGGTCTGAGAAGATGCTTTTTATGATTTCCATCTTCTTGAATTTGTGGAGACGTTGCTTGTGACCCAATATGTGGTCTATTTTTGAATCTGTCCCATGAGCACTAGAGTAGGATGTATATTCCACAGCTTTGGGGTGAAGTGTTCTGAAGATGTCTATTAAGTCCATCTGATCTAGTGAGTCATTTAGGATTGCTATTTCTTTGCTCATTGTTTGTCTAGAGGACTTATCCAGTGATGTCAGTTGTGTATTAAAGTCCCCCACTATGATTGTATTGTTGTCGATCTCTCTTTGATATCTTCCAGGAGTTTTTTAATGAATTTGGGTGCTCCTGCATTGGGTGCATATATGTTTACCAGGGTCATATCTTCTTGTTGTATTGATCCCTTTAGTATTATGAAGTGGCCTTCCTTATCTCTGGTTATGGCCTTCACTTTGAGGTCTATTTTGTCCGATATAAGTATTGCTACCCCAGCTTTCTTTTCCTTTCCATTTGCCTGAAAGATATTTTTCCATCCCTTCCCTTTCAGTCTGTGTGAGTCCCTTCTAATGAGGTGGGTCTCTTGTAGACAGCAGATGTATAGGTCATGTTTTTTTATCCATTCAGCCACTCGATGTCTTTTGGTTGGAGCATTTAGTCCACTTACGTTTAAAATTATTATTGAAAGGTACTTGTTTGTAGCCATTTCTTTTTTTGTGTGGCTGTTTTCTTTCTGAGCTTTTTATTTCTTTTTACACCAGTCCCTTTAGCATTTCTTGCATTGCTGGCTTGGTGGTGATAAACTCCCTTAGCCTTTTTTTGTCTATGAAGCTTCTTATTTCCCCTTCAATTTTGAATGATAGCCTTGCTGGATAGAGTATTCTTGGATTCAGTCCTTTGCTTTGCATCACTTTGTAAATTTCCGTCCATTCTTCTCTGGCCTGATGATTTTCTGTTGAGAAATCATTTGATAATCTAATGGGAGATCCCTTGTATGTAACTTTCCGTCTCTCTCTTGCAGCCTGTAAGATTCTCTCTTTGTCCTGAACATTTGCCATGGTAATTATGATGTGTCTTGGTGTGGGTCTTTTCGGGTTCATCTTGTTTGGGACTCTCTGTGCTTGTATGACTTTTTTCATCCCCACTCAGGGAAGTTTTCTGTTATTTTTTCTTCGAGTATGTTTTCTGACCCTTGTTCCTCTTTCTGTTGTTCTGGCACCCCTATTATTCGTATGTTGTTTCGCTTCATGTTGTCCCAAAACTCCCTTAGGCTCTCCTCCTGTCTTTTAATTTTTTTCTCCAATTGCAGTACAGTTTGGGTGTTTTTTGCTTCCTTGTCTTCTAATTCACTAATTGGGTCCTCCACTTCTCCTAGTCTACTGTTGATGCTTTCAATGGTGTTTTTTATTGCAGCTATATCGCTCTTCATTTTTTCTTGGGTCTTGCATATGTTATTGATTTTTTCATCTGTTTCTTCTTGCTTCTTGCATAAGTAGTTGATTTTTTCATGTTTCATCTTGCTTCTTGCATATGTTGTTGATTTTTTCCTTCATCCAGTTTATGCACGCTAGGACCCTTATTCTGAATTCTATTTCTGTCATGTTGCATGCCTCTGTCTCACTTAGCTGCTTTTTTGGTGAATCCTCCTTTTCTTTCCTTTGGGGGTTTCTTTGCCTGCCCATGTTTGATCTCACTGACATATCTAGATGTTGAGTCGTTCAGTGGCTGCTCCCAGGGTGGCAGTGGCTCCTTGGGCTGTGGTCACTCCTTGGGTTGTTGCGGTAGCTGCTGTTCCTCAGTTGACAGCAGCTCCTCTGTTGGGTGCTGTTCACAGCTGTGGTGGCTCTTCTGGCTGGTGGGGGGAGGCTTCACGTACAGCTGCTGTTCCTCAGACAGAGGGTGTGGTGATCAGGAGGTTGCTGTTGCTTGGATCTGCTGCATTGATTTAAAGGCACAAAATACAACACAACAAGGGACAACGTACCAGGCACTGAACACAAATATATTCATGATATTAATAACCCTAAATAAAGGTGGCCACTCGAATTAAGAGAATTAGGGGATAAGGAGGAAAGAAGAGAAAAAGATAAAAGAGAAAAAGGAAAAGAAAAGAAAAATAAGAAAAAACAAACAAAAAAGAAGTGCAAACATGAAATTGGGAAAAAAAGAGGGGGAAAAAAGAGCGAAAAGAGAGAATGAAGTAGAAGAGGGGTAGAGACTATTTGTATGAGGAGAAAACTCCGATAGAACTGCCACTAATCCCAACAAATTCCAGCAACAGATCCCTGGAGATGAATGCAAACTACAAACAACCAATGATATCCAGAGAGGCAAGGGAAAACAGAAGCACAAAAATAGCCGGGGGGTGGGGGAGGGGAGGGAGGGGAAAAACCAGCAGGAAAAAAGAAAGAAAAACAACCTCACAACCAGTCCTAAAAAAGAAAAAAAAAACACAAAACAAAACGAGCAAAAAAACAAACCACAGACAAACAAACAAAAAAAAAAACACAATATATTCAACAATCAAGCAAACAGCAAGAAAACAATAGAAAGATAAGAGAAAAAAATATTTGGATAGTGAGGAAAGATAAGGTATAGGTGTATAAGGATTTAGAGCGGTGGATTGGAAATAGGATATATAAGTAGGGTGAAATTAGACAGGGGGTAAAAAGACGGAATAGGGAAAATCTAAAGCAGGAATGGGGTAAGAGAAACAGGACACCATAAGGGGAGAAGTGAGGAAGAGGGTTTTAGCATAGAGCTAAAATTGAGGTAGGGAAAACTGATGCTAAAGGAACGATGAAAATAGATTGGAGAACACTAATCCCAAAATAAAAAAAGAGAGAGAGAAAATAAAATGGCGCTTTAAAAAATGGTAAAATGGTAGCAGTAATAATAATGGTTAAAAATAAAAATGTAGTAATTAAAAGGGTAAAATCAGGTGATGGAAAAAGAAGAAAAAGAAAAAAAATGGGTTTCTTAGTTAAAAGGCGAAAAAGAAAAAAAAAAATTGCAGTAGTAAAGGTCTTTTGGTTCTTCTACTCTTCAGCCTGGGTCGCCTTAGTCCTGCCAGGTATTCAGGAGAGTGTTGAATTTCCCTGCAATACACTGTTCCTCCGTGTTGTAAATCACAGTCCTGATTTTAAAGCACCCGTATTTGTGATCCAGACTGCCTTAATTTGTGTTCACCTAAGAGTCAGTTTGTGGCTCAGCCTCTGGGTGGCAGTGTTTTGTGGTTGGCCCCTGAGGCTATAGGGCTTCTCTACCCAGCAACAAGGGTTTATTTTTTTTTATTGCACTTAAAACTGGTTTGGGGAGGGCAACTGCCCAGAGCTGGTTCTTAAATAAACGTTACCCTGCTCTCCCTGCTAAGTTGTTGACAGAAAATAAAATTTTAAACCTATTGCCTCTATGATGGACAAAAATAGGGAAACAAAATTAACATCTATAGTTTTACTGAAAGCAAAAGAAAGTATAATATGTTGTTAATGAATAGCTATTATATATTCATAATGTATTAGAATGTAACTTTTGCTACAGAGAATTTCCCAGACTCTTTGTCCTGTAATAATTCTCCACTGAAGTTTACTTGGGTTGTTCTATTTCAAGGATTTGTTAACATTACAAATTGCAGTAACGTTTTCTTACATGTCTACACATACATACAAATCTAGCTTTGTCCCCTTGCCTTGCTTTATTCTCTTCATAATTTTTGTAGCTAAAATTGAATACTTATTTTGCAACACTTAAATATATTTTTGGCTATTATGGATCATATTAAGATGAATATATTTGTACATATGTCTTTATCTTTTTCTCTGTTTTTACCTTAGTTTTAATTATTTTTTCATAGAATTTTGATTCAAAGTTCTGAGCACCTCTAAGGATCTTGATATACACTATTAAATTGCTTTCCAGAAAACTTACATGAATTTAGTAGCTACCAGCCATGTGTGAATGAATATGCCTACTTCACTTCATTCTCAATTATAGAATTCATTAAACATAATTCACTATTCTATCTCTAAGACCCCATGAGACTGTTAGCAGGTTACATAAAATATCAGATATTTTTATCAGCTCTAAGCAAATATGTTCCCTATTTCCATGTCTCCAGATCTATTTTGTTCATCAGTCTATTTTGTCATTAGATTCCACACATAAATGAGATCCTATCATACTTGTCTTTCTCTGACTAACTTATTTAGCTTAGCACAATAATATTTTGAAAATATCAGATTTGTCTATAAAAAAACCATAAGCGGTTTCTATTTTATTTGTGACTCTTGTTATGTCTTCAAATAAAGCATTACGTAGTCTTGTTTTGTTTTTAAATGTTATTTGATCTTAAGGTTTTTGTAAGTCTATTACTTGCATTTCTATAATTTTAGTTTTGTGGAATCAGAAAGGCAAAAGAAAAACATTCTTTTTTAGTTGGCTATCTTGAATTAAAAAGCCTATAGATGTTCTCTTCTATTAAAAATGAAATAAAAATATTTACCTTAACAGGATTTCTTTATGATTAAATGAGATGATATATTAACATATGAAATATTTTACCTACTTGAAGAATTAATCCAATATAAATCAGGAATTCAAAAAACAAGGACTGGGCCAACCTTCTCCAATCTTCTCTGTATTTGGGCAATTTCTACCTGTCCAGTAACTATTTCTGGCTTCATTTCCAATATTAAAAATAATACTTGGGTGTCCAAAAATTCTAAATGTTAACTCTAAAAAAACCCAGAGTGTTAACTTATACTATTTGGTTGTCAGGAAAGTCAAGCTTATCAATTAGGAATATGGTTTCAATCAACAGTATGCCCCAAACAATAGTTGCTGTTGTATTTTTTTACATAAAAGACATTTAGAGGTAGACACTTGCTAATGTGGATACCTCGGTCTAATAATTCCATAGAAAGGCCTAGGTTATATCCATCTTTATGCTCTGTCATTCTTGTGTAATAATCTCTATTCAATACCAAGGTGATTGCTATAGCTTGTAGAGTTCTTATTCTCACTGAAGGCAGAACAGTGCCACCCACTCAAAAAGAATATCAGAGGCACTTCCAGTAGTGTCTGTATACTTTTATCATGAAAATAATAACTTTCTCATTGGAATCTTTCCCATTGCAAAGACAATCTTTAGTTTTGTTAGCCTTATCATGGAGACAGGCAAGGATGAAGAGGTTCAAGGGGTTTTGTAAAACAGGGTGGGGCAAAAGTAGGTTTACAGTTGTTTATATGAAAAAATAATACAATAATCTATATATATTGAAGCCCAAGCAACGGTTACTACCAAATGACTGGAATAACTGGTCGACCAGTTGCTATCATGCACACTGACCACCAGGGGGCAGACGCTCAATGCAGGAGCTTCCCCCTGGTGGTCAGTGTGCTCCCACAGAAAACCTACCGTAGCCCCTCCCTCTGGCCGACCCCCGATAGGCCTTGATCGCTTGCCAGGCCTAGGAACCCCACCCATGCACAAATTTGTGCATCATGCCTCTAGTTAATAAATGATCATGCAAGAATAAACTGTGTTGCCATGACCAGTTTGGCTCAGTAGATAGAGCATTGGCCTGTGGACTGAAGGGTCCCGGGTTCAATTCCAGTCAAGAGCGTGTACCTTGGTTGCGGGCACATCCTCAGTAAGGTGTGTGCAGGAAGCAGCTGTTCGATGTTTCTCTCTCATAGATGTTTCTGACTCTCTGTCCCTCTCCCTTCCTCTCTTTAAAAAATCAATAAACTATATTTTAAAAAAGAATAAACTGTGTTTCACATACTACTATCAACCTACTTTTGCCTCACCTTGTATTTTTTGGTTCAATCACTCTCCATTTCTATCCAAATAAATCTGACAGGAAATAAGCTTAAAAAATACTAAGATATTTATTGACTTACAGTTTATCACAAATGACATTTATTTTCATTATTTTAAATGCACCCATATTCTTACCAGGTCAACAACCACACACAGAGAGCCTTTTTTATTTTTTCCAAAGGATCACAAATAAATAAAACCTTCCTCTTTGTTTTTAATGTAGAAGCAACTTGGGACATTATGAATCCCATATTAGTACACAATTTCCACAATTTGTTCTTCTCTTAGTTATGATTCATCATTAACCTGGGAAATTATTTCTCTCTCTACTAAGAATACTCTGAATAGCATGAGGATGAAATAAAAAGCCCTGGCATAGGTAGGTATAGAGTATTCTAATACTGGGTAGTAACCCAAACAAGGGAACCTGAAACAAATACAGAGTGGGGCAAAAGTGGGT
>NW_005871354.1:1464515-1509066 GCF_000147115.1 Myotis lucifugus
GGGGGAAGAGAATTCCCTTTAACTTCAAGCTGTGAAAATGAGCAAGCATTGTGGCTGATTGACAAGAACACACACTGTGGGAGACCCAGGTAGTCACCTTTAAAGTGCAAGCACAAGAACATACTAGGAATGAAACACTTTGGGCTCCAGTCTGGTGGTGGCAGCTTGAAAGGAACTTGTGACAATCGGGGAGTAACTGGATTGTCTGGCATCAGGGCAAGTACTCAGAGGCAGCTTTCTCAGAGACAGAGGTGCTCACAGAGGTCATTGTTCCTGTGCTGAGAGTTCCCCCATCCCAGAAATGACAGGCACCCATATCTGAGTTTGCATCAGCTGGTCTCAAACTGTTCGCTCCACCCTGGTGATTCTCTGAGACCCAACCACATGCAATTTGAATACCACTCAAGTGCTTTGTACCACCTTTAACATATGAATGGCATGTCCTTGGTCAGGCTTCACACTTTGCTAAAATATCTCAAACAAAAATATGTATCTCCTGCACAACATCTCTTCCAATGTAGTCCCAGCTGATCCTCACAGCCAATTGGCCTGGAGGTCAACTGCACCTAGTGACACAAACAGGAGTCAAGGCACAGATAAATGATTCTGCACATAGCCCACACAGGGGTTCACCTAGATTGCCCAGCTCAGGTTCCTAAAGTGACTGAGCCACAGGATACCTATTATATAAGGCCACTCTACTAATTCCAGGAGACATAGAGGTTCTACCTAGTACATAGAAACAAACACAGGGAAGCAGCCAAAAATGTGGTGACAAAAATACATATCACAAATGAAAGAACAGGAGAAATCATCAGAAAAAGAACTAAATGAAATGGAAGCAAGCGAATTACTAAATACAGCATTCAAAGCAATGGTTATGAGGTTGCTCAAGGATCTTTAATGAGAGCTTCAAGGGACTTAGTGAGACTTACAAGGATTTAATGACTACACCAAAGACATAAAAAAGGACCTGGATCCGTCAGAAATTAGGCACACACTAACTGAAGTCAAGAATAATTTTGGGGGATTCAGCAGTACAGTTGAAGATTCTGAGAATCAAATTAAGACTGGGAATATGAGGAAACAGAAAATACCAAGTCAGCAGATCAAAAAGAAAAATGAATCCAAAAATATGAAGACAGTGTAAAGAGCTTCTGGGATAACTTCAAGCATACCAACAATTAGATTATGTTCCTGCCATCAGGTGAAGGGAGAGAGCAAGATAATGAAAACCTATCTGAAGAAATAATGACAGAAAAATTTTCCTACCTGCTAAAGGAAATAGAATTACAAGTTGAGAAAACAGAGAGAGTCCCAAACAAGAGGAATGCAAAGAGACACACACCAAGACACATCATCATTAAAATGCCAATGGCTAAAGACAAAGAGAGAATTTAAAAGCAGCTAGAGAAAATCAGTTAGTTACCTACAAAGGAATACCTGTATGACTGTCAGTTGATTTCTCAAGAAAAACTTTGCAGCCCAGTAGCGAGTGACAGGGATTATACAAAGTGATGAATGGCAAGGACCTACAATCCAGATTACTCTACCCAACAAAGCTATCGTTTAGAATTGAAGGTCAGATAAAGAGCTTCACAGACAAAAAAAACCTAAAAGATTTCACAATTACCGTAACAGTGTTGAATGAAATGTTGATGGGTATTCTTGAGAAAGAAAAATGAAGAAGAAGAAGAAGAAGAAGAAGGAGGAGGAGGAGGAGGAGGAGGAGGAGGAGGAGATGAAGGAGAAAGAAGAAAGAAGAAAGAAGAAGAAGAAGAAGAAGAAGAAGAAGAAGAAGAAGAAGAAGAAGAAGAAAGAAGAAGAAGAAGAAGAAGAAGAAGAAGAAGAAGAAGAAGAAGAAGAAGAAGAAGAAAAAGAAGAGTTTAAAATAGAAACAATAATATGTCAATACATATGTATCTACTAGACACCCAATGCACAAACTTTGTGCAAGGATAGGCCTTCACAGCCATGGCAGCTACCTGGATCTCTCCCTTGCAGCTATGGGGGCTGCCTGGATTCTTCCCTGGTAGTCACAGAGGCTTCTTTGATTCTGTGGCTGCAGCCCTGCCTTCATCTGGAAGTCGTCCAGAAGGATATCCAGAAGGACCTCTGGTCTAATTCGCATACTATGCTTTCATTATTATAGATCATCAATTGAATGTAAAAATCAAAATAAATAATTAATCTAATGAAAAACAACAACAACAACCAATGAATAGAATAGTACCAGAGGCATGGAAACATGTAACTTCTGTATCTCAGAGGCAAGGGGGAACAGAGGAGCAGGAAGAGATTAACCTAAGATTTTACCTATGGAAACAGACAGTAGGATGTTGAAGGCCTGGGGTGGGGCAGGAACCAGGTGGAGGGTGACGATGAGGGAAAAATGTAAGAGATCTATAATACTCTTAACCATAAACTTTTTTAATAAAGAGAGAAAATGTAAAAGATTACTATTAATGCTGAGGTGTTTTTTTAATCTATAAAGATTTATTTAAAAATATTGAACTCTTCCACTATGTGTATGCATTCTCTCAATCCATTTTTACATGAAATATAACCTGAATACCTATTATGTAGCAGACATATTCTACTCAGGACCCTTTCCCTCCAAATCAGGCCCTTTCATCTTTATGATTTCATGTTGCCCAACATGAGCAAAATGAGAAGTTCATAATTGGAATATTAGGACATCATCAGGTTGAAACTTTTTCTACCTGTTTCCAAAACAGTATTTCTGAAAGTAGGAAATTGTAAAAAATAACCTTAAACTGGCCTTTTGACGGTGTATAATAGTAAGAAATACTAATATTGTTCATTGAAAACATCCGTTGTCCCTACAATCTATAAATCTAAATATTGAACAAAATGAGCCATCCTAAATATTTGAATCCTGACCTACCATTGACTTAAATTTTCTTGAAAATCAGTCAGAATTACCTTTAAAAATTTTCTTGATTTCTTTTTGTGTCCTCTTTACCACCATGAAGATATTCAGAATTAATATGAATTTAAATGCCAATCATTTGACAAAACTGCAAGATCAATGTTATAGTTAGCAATATTTTCCTTAATGTAAGGTACCATGGATGTCCAATTGTCAGTATATTTTGTATTAATTAATTTTTTAAATGCTGCCAATAATGTTTGTAAGTCTTTCTGATTTAAAAATTGGATTCTAATATCAGCGATTTTAAATTGTGAGAAAATAAGCATTTTAGAAGCATTGAAATACTATGTACTTTCTGATGCTTATAATAGATCTGCAAAGTAGGTATGATGATATCATTTTATTTAATTGAAATGTGGTTCCTGTAAATTGGTAGTAATTTACACTAATAAAAGAGAAACATGGTAATTAGCGTACGACCGCTACCCTTCCCAATGGCTAATCAGTATATGCTTATGCAAATTAAATGTTATCCAAGATGGCGGCCGGCAGCCATGCACTGAAGCGAACTGGGAGGCTTGCTTGCTCCAGTGCCTGCGGACTCCAACGTTCCCTGCCTCACTTGCCGGCCTCTCAGCTGCAACTCTACGCAACTATGTTGCAAATATAGAAGCTAAAGAAAACCCCAGAAACCTGCGTTAGTCAGCCAGGCTTCAGCCAGCCGGACCGCAACATAGTATCAAATACAGAAGGTAAAGGCCAGAAACCGAAAGCGAGGCCTCAGAGCTAAAGCTGGCCAAGAATAAAAAAAAGAAAAAAGAAAAAAAGGAGCGGTTGGGAGCTTCAGTCAACCCACCAGCCTGAAAACAGCCCTCAGACCCTCAGCCAGACTGGCCAGGCACCCCAGTGGGGGACCCCCACCCTGATCCAGGACACCCTTCAGGGCAAACCAGCCGGCCCCCACCCATGCACCAGGCCTCTATCCTAAATAGTAAAAGGGTAATATGCCTCCAGGCACCGGGATCATCGGAGCAGCGAGGCCTCCCGGCACCAGGATCAGTGTGACAGGGGGCAGCGCCCAAACCCCCTGATCACCCTGCTGCTCAGTGTGTGACAGGTGGCAGGGCCAAAACCTCCCTATCTGCCCTGCTCTGTTCGTGACAGGGGAAGGCACCCCAACCCCCTGATCAGCCCTGCTCTGTGCCTGATAGGGGGGAGCTCCCTAATCCCCTGATCACCCTGAACTCTGTGTGTAACAGGGTGCGGCGCCCCAAACCCCCCACCCCCCACAGGCCCTGCTCTGTGTGTGACAGGGTGTGGCCCCCCCCCCCCCCCACTGGCACTGCTATGTGTGGACAGGGTAGAGCCATAACCTCTCCATTGGCCCTTCCCTGCATGTGACAGTGGCAGCGCCCAACCCCCTGATCGGCCCTGCTCTGTGGCTGATAAAGGGCAGTGCCCCAACCCCCCTCCATGGGCCTTTTTCTGTGTGTAACAGGATAGTGCCATAACCTCCCCATTGGCCCTGCCCTGAGTGTGACAGGGTGCAGCGCCCCAACCCCCGATCTGCCCTGCTCTGTGCATGATACTGGGGAGCTCCTCAACCCCCTGATTGACCCTGCTCTATGTGTGACAGGGTGCGGAGACCCAACCCCCCTGATGGGCCCTGCTCTGTGAGTGACAGGGGGCAGTGCCCCAACCCCCTGATGAGCCCTGCTCTGTGAGTGACAGGGGGCAGTGCCCCAACCCCCTGATCGGCCCGGCTCTGTGCGTGATAGGGGGTGGCGCCGCAACCTCCCCATCGACCCTGCCTTGAATGTGACAGGGGGCGGTGCCCCAACCCCCCAATTGGCCCTACCCTGAGCGTGACTGAGGGTGGCATCGCAACCTCCCAATCCGCCCTGCTCTGTGCATGACGGGGCGGCGCCCCAACTCCCCAATGGGCCCTGCTCTGAGCTTGACCAGGGGCTGCACCTAGGGATTGGGCCTGCCCTCTGCCACCCGGGAGGAGGCCTAAGCCAGCTGGTCGTTATCTCCCGAGGGGTCCCAGACTGTGAGAGGGAACAGGCCGGGCTGAGGGACCCCCTCCCCCCCCCCCCCCGAGTGCACAAATTTTTGTGCACCGGGCCTCTAGTAATAATAATAATGATACTGATATTTTCTAACAATTATTGAGTTATTTTTCCCTGGGCTAAGAACTGTAGTAAATACTTTGCATAGATTCTCATGAAAGCCAACAATGGTGTCCTGTGAGATACCTATTATTTTTATCCCTATTTTGTTGATGAGAAAATTGAGGAACAGAAAGGCCGAGTGATATCTAATAAGTGATAGTTAAAATAGGAACAGAACCAAGTTGAGCTTCATCCTCAGGTCATCCTCCCTATATTCAAATAGGGTAAGTAACAAGACCTAATAAATATTTTACTGTCTCCAGAAGAAAACTACAGATTTAATTTGAAGGAATAGTGGGAATGTTTACAATTACATGGACAACTGTATGCTTTCATGTAGTGCACTCTAAGTCCCTAATAAGTCCTCTCACTTTCATAGGACTGCTCTGCACGTGGCCTGTGGCAAGGGCCATCCAAGAGTGGTGAGACTGCTAGCTCGCAGACAGTGCCCATTGGATCTCTGTGATATTGACAACAAAACAGCTCTAATTTACGTATGTATTAGCCAACTATGTGACCTTGAGATTGGTTTTAATTTAATTACTTAGAATAACTTGTGGAATGTTTACTTTGCATTACTAGAATTTATCATCTATTTTTTGCCATAACACTGACAGGCCATCCAAAATGAGCAAGAAGAATGTGCCGCAATTCTACTAGACCACGGTGCCGATCCAAACAAAATGGACATCCATGGAAACACTCCTCTTCACTATGCTGTCCTTGGTCAAAACACAGCAATAGTGGAAAAGCTACTTTCCTGTATGGCAAATACGGAAGCGAAAAACAAGGTATAGATCAAGTAACTTTATTTACAAAATATTTGAAATACATGTTTTTACTTCAGTTTCAAGCCTTTTTTAAAAAACTGTATGTTTTATTGAAATTAAAGATAAAGGAAGGGAGCGTTAGATAGAAATATCAATGATGACAGAGAGTCATCCATTGGCGGCCTCCTGCACACCCCCGTTGGGGGATCCAGCTCACAAGCCCCACATGTGCCTCCCAATTCAAGAGTCAACACTCAACTGCTGAGCCACCCCAGCTGGGAACAAGCATTTTCTTTCTCACTTACATACCTTGAATAAAATAAATCAGGCCCTGTCACTATGAAAACAACTCCAATGCCCAGGCAGGGAGGGCTGGAGAAATGTGGGGTCCATGGAAGGGGCAAAGCTCTGCCTCCCAGCTACCCTTCCACCCCAGAAGGAATAACTGACTGTTAGTATCTGGGAGTGATTGATAGGCTCAGATCCCACACAGGACTGAAGGCAGGGAGGAGTGAAGTGATGGTGGGGACTGGTTGCCATGCTGACAGGGGCCAAGGAAATGGCTGCTGCTGGCAATGGGTGGGGAGAGGAGACCTAATACCCAGCAAGGGGAGCTGGGTGAGCGCAAGTGACAAGAAGGGGTCCCAGTCCACAGGCAACATAATAACGACAGTGTACCAGGGCAGATAGTAAGACAGGAACATAGAATCTTGGAACCCACACTTAATCTTTGAGGTGAGTTTTGGGGAATGATATCACAGTTAATCTGTTGAAGAGGGAGTGGAGGACATTAAAGGGAAGAAGCAGTCAGTGACTGTTCAAAGGTGAGAAGAAAAGGGCTGCTACTATTTTTTTTTTCATCGACATCAACACATTTTTTTCGATTGTTTTTTGAGAGAATTGAAGGGAGAGAATGAGAGAGAGAAAGAGAGAGAGAAAGAGAGAGAGAGTGAGGAAAACCTATGTGTGGGTGCCTCCCCATAGGCCCAGGCCAGGGTTGGGGATCAAACCTGTTATCTGGGTACGTGCTCTTGAATGGGAATTAAACCTAGACCCTTCAATGTGCAGTCCAATGGTCTAACCAGTGAGAACATGAGCCAGGGCAAAAGGGGATGCTGTTTATTTACTTTCTATTGTATATGTTTAAGTTCAGAGGATCTATTTAAATTCGAATATTCAGTTTGGATTCATGTAATTCTATGAATTATAAATAGTTTCTTCTGCTCTACAGGATGACTTCACACCACTTTCACTTGCCAAATCTGAAAACAAGGAGAAAATGGTGGAAATTTTACTAACTAGAGGTTCAAAAGATCATCAGTCGGAAGGGTACAATTGTTCATTCTTTGTGTTTTTTTTCGGAGAGCACATTTGTTAAAGCTGGGGACAGTGAAACAAGGAAGGCCTTAGGATAGAAGAAACAAGTGTTAGTTGGAACCATTCTACACTGTCAGAGAGGTTCAAATAATGCTGCAGGAAAAGACCAGACATTCCTTCCTCCTTTGTTACCAGTTCTGTTCCCCCAGTTCGCCTTAAACCCTATAGAGCATTTTTGTTTAGATAGTGGAAGGTCCCATATTGCCTTTCGAGTGTAGTAGGCACCAGCTTGCCTGAGATTCCAAAATTGAGGTTGGCCCCTCAAGTGATCTCTTTGCCATAACTATGAGACATTCCCAAGTGAGTTGAATTTCCTCAGGTCTGAAAATATTTTAAATTGTGTCTCACATGAAAGCCAATCAACAGAAAGCTCCGATTGAAAAGTAAATTATCGGTCCTAACAATTACTATGGGTGCATGACCCATCAGTGTCCATGTGTGACAAGTTGAATTCTATCTTCCAAGCCAATTGGGAGTGGACAGGGAGAATAAGCATCATTCTCATGAAGATGTGCTGGTTCACAGTTTGAGGAGGTAGAGAAGGGACAGTAGTAGTCCAGGCCAGGTCCTAACTTCTATTAGTTTTCTATAATTCACATTATTCAAAACAAAACGAAGGTAACATTGTGCTATCTGACTTCATGAGATAATATATTTGTATATATATTTAGATGCTAGTTATAAAGTAACTGACATCCCCTGAATTACAAACCACAAAGAAAGGACAGGTAATTACCAAAATTAATAGCATTTTCAGAAAACTGTGACATTTCAATGTTAGAAACTATGAAAAACCCACATGAGGCTTTCTTTGGGATTCCAACGCAGTTTCAACAAATAAAGTTGAATAAAGGTTTTTCCTTTGCCGTACTTTTTCTCTGAGCATCTCTTTTTGATGTGTTCTTTCATCCCAATCTCCTAGCAACCTTCTAAAGTAATGCCGTGAGATTCTTATTTTGTAGAGGAGGACCTCAAGCCACAGAAAAAGAGACTTGTTTGAGAACAAATAGCCCTGTTTATACAACTAGGAAGTCTGAGTTCAGAAGACTTGCCATTAAGTCAAGCTAAGTCTAATTAATTCACGGAGCTAGATTGCCTGCAAATCATGACTCTTTTTATGCTACTTTTCTTCAAAGATTACATGCTTCATCAGAAGTTTGTGGAACTTACAAATTTGAAGTGTGTAGTACAACTAATGTTTTAATATTAACTCTGATATTATCTGACATATGCTGAGAATTTATAATAGTTGGAAAATATTTTTTGTATGTGTATTAAGATGGTAATATCATTTATCACCATTTTTTATTCATAGCAACCAACAAGCAACTTCTGAAAAAAAAGAAAAAAGAAGACTTTTGAAATCTTTTGGAAGTAACAATCTTGGTAAGACTTCTGATAGTGAATTACTCTTGGTGCTCCTACCATAGATGAATTAAGAGTAAGGAAACTTTGATAATAAAGGAGCAAGAAAAAAAAAACAATGTGTAAGTTGTACGTGAATGTTTTCTTAATCTCTTTGTTAATAGATAAGTATTCAGTATTATTTAAAAATTAATTGTAGATAATTTTAAAATATGGGTCAATATAGGTTGAAAGGAAGTTCATTTATTTATTATTGATCCCTAAAATTCTATATGATATATTTATGTAAAAAAAAAGATTTTAAGTTAGGCTGTTGTATGTTTTCTCTATTTTTACATGTAAACTATAGGACTTGTTATACAAAATGGACATTTTGTTTAGTGTTTACAGGCCATGGATTACATTTTGTAAATGAGAACTTGGTTATTATAAAAATCTTTTTTTAAACATATTTTAACTTATTTCAGAGAGGAAGGGAGAAGGAGAAGGAGATAGAAATATCAATGATGAGAGAGAATCATTGATGAGCTGCCTTCTGCACGCCCACCTCCAGGGATTGAGCCTGGAACCCGGGCATGTGCCCTTGGCCAGAATCAAACCCAGGAACCTTCAGTCAGCAGGCTGACACTCTACCCACTGAGCCAAACTTGCTAGGGCTGAAAACCTGTTTTACAGAGTGATTTGTCTCACTAAAAAGTAGCTAAAAGTGAGAACTCACCAATACTTTCCTGGTACCACAAACAAATGGCAAACAATAAGAACTACACCACTTAGTGTGCAACTATCCCAATGAAATTGTGTTGTTGTTTTTCTTAAATACATTTATATTGATTTCAGAGAGGAACAGTGAGAAAGACAGAGAAACGTCAAAGATGAGAGATAATCATTGATTATCTGCCTCCTTCATGCCCCACACTGGAGATCTAGTCCACAAAGGGGGCATGTGCCTTGAACACTAATGGAACCTTGACCTCCTGCTTCATAGGTCAAGCCTTAAGCAATGAGCCCCACAGTCTGTGAATACTGAGGTTGTTTTTTAAGATACCTACCAATAGCACAGAAGTCATAAAGGCAATACCTGTTGAGAATCATAGGATTATTTACATATTATGCCAAAAAGGCCTCACTATAATCATCTTCATTCCTCAGAAGTCAGAACAGAAAGAGATATGTTGATGCATTAGCACAAGATGTTTCCTCCTGTTTGTTGTGTAATAGTCAGGACAGTGCAATTTTTTAGAACAGGAAGCAAAATTGCCATTGATCAAAAGATAATCATAATAAATATACAAATACCCCAACTCGGGACTCAATAAATTATAATAAAAGTACAAAAGTGTTTAACAGTGACAAAGATGCCAGTGGACTACCCAGTTCCATTTCCAACTTTTTTGAGGAATTTCCATGCTGCATTCTACAATGACTGTACCACTTTACAATCATATGAATAGTACAGAAAGGTTTCCTTTTTCTTCATATCCTCGCCAACACTCGTTATTTATTTATATTTTGATGACAGCCATTCTGACAGGAGTGAGCTGGCACTTCATTATGGCTCTCATTTGCATTTCCTGATTAGTGATGTTGAGATATGTGCTTCCTTTAATTTTTTAAAAAAATTTGTTTTTATTGATATTTAGTGAGAGAAGAGGGGAAAGAGAGAGAGAGATGGAAATGGCAAGGAAACAATCATACCGCTCGGCTGCCTCCAGACCACCCATACTGGGCATCCAGCCAAAAACCTGGGCATGTGCCCTAAATGGAAATCCTACCAGCCATCTCTTGGTGCATGGGACGACTCTCAATCCACTGAATCACACTGGCTTGGCCTATATGTTTCTTTTAAATCGGAAGAAAACGGATTGCCTTGCATTTGACCTCCCCTATCTAACATATTATAAGATTGGGTTACATCACATGATTGTTCCTAAACCAGTTACTGTGATGAGCTCAGTATAATTTTTTCTCTTTTTGGAGCTTGGGAGATACCACCTTCGTTATGTATCATGACAGTGACTGTCCAAATAGAGTTGTGGTTTTCCAGCAAGAGTGGAGACTGAGGTAGGGAGCCAGCATATTCACTGCAGGGATTCATTGGAGTTTTGAGCAGAAGTGTAACAAGATTGGATTTGATTAAGGCCCTCTGGTTGTGATATGAAGTAGGTATCAGCAAGATTTCCCTGTAAAGGTCCTGATTTTAGGCCATGTCGTCTGTCATATCTACTCAAGTCTGCCATTTCACTGTGAGAGCCATCCTAGACAGTCTTTAATTGAACAGGCAGGACTGTGTTCCAGTGAGACATTTCTTTACGAAACCTAATGGCAGCTTGCATTTGGCCTGTGGTCCTTCATTTGCTGAGGCCCACCCCCCTCCCCCACCATATAAGTGACAGATGACAGGAAAGCACAAAAAGATACTGGGAGACAAGGGAAGATTCTGCCTCCTTGGGCTGGCAATAGTCTATTATGAAGTATCATCTATCCATAAGTCAGAAAGCTCAATTTATTGTGTCTAAAAATGTTCTTTTCTAGGTGTATGCTTTTCTCATTTTTCTGCTCCAAAAATCTTATTAATTCAAGAGGAAACAAGAATAGCTGGTGGGAATTTTCCCCTGTGAGCCATCTCTGTTAAGAGCCTTTGTTTGACTAGGGCAGTTGACAGTAGCAAAGTAAAGCAGAGACAGAGAAGAGGTCGAGTTCATATAATTTTATGACGACTCAATGTAAAATGTTGGTGGGGAGAGAGAAATACAAGGTGATTTGTAGGTTTCTAGGCAGTGCACTGGCATTTAGATTGGACATGAAGAATACGACTTTGTGAGATGCGCAGGAAAGAGCAACAGTTCAACTGGAAAAACCAGTATGTTCCCATACATGTTGAGTTTGGTGGAATATCCATGGATATCACTACATTGCATAATATTTCTTTGACTTTTTGACTTGTCCTCCCAAGAACTGCTTTTAATGGGCAAGCCATGCTTGCAGGTTTATAAGAAATTAAGAAAAGGTTTAGGAGGAAATAGAAAGAACTCTGCAAGCACTAAAACACTATTACACGGCATGTGATAATTATTGTTTTTCTGTAGCTATCCCAGTTATTTCATTGACTCATAACTACTATTGCAAAAAGGATTAAAGCCTGCTTAGTTGGAGAAAATTGTCAGTATGGGGGCAATTTTTTTAGAGGAACTTCTATATTACGGAATATGTTGTCAATCATTTGGATTCTGTATCTTCTATTCTGAGTAAATAGGATTGCTGCTTATTTAACATTGTTTTCTGACATTAATGTTTTATTTATCCCTTTCATGCCTTTATTTCAATAGTTACTGATCTACAGAAATCTCTAAAACAAGTTTGGAACAAAAGAAAATCAAAGAAAGGTATTCTATGATTCAAGTTCTGACTGTAATCATGTATCAACCAAAATTATAAAAAATTCACATAATGAAATTGAGATAGAAGTTCCTAAACCCTCACCTAAGTTTGCGTATAGTTATGCTCCTACCTGAGATTTATTGCAGTGAAAGGACAAAAGCAAAATCAGCCAAGTGAAAGGTTTGTGTGACAAAGTGTGAGGGACACCAGGCACAAGCTTCCAAGGGTCCTCTCTCTGGGGAGTTACCAGGATGTGCTGAATTATTCCAGCGTCAAATTTTGACCACACACATGAAATATGTCATCTACAAGTCTTCTTAGACTCAGTGGCAAGGTTTTCATAGCACGCTACTCACATAACCATCTTCCCTATAGCATGTACCAAAATTCTGGATTCCCAGGAAAAAAGCAAGTGTTCAGCATGACCCTCATTGCTTGTGCCACTCTTTGGGCATGGGGGCCACTCTTATCAGATAGGGAAAGGTGGGAAACCCTCCCCAGATTCAAGTTTTCAGACACCAAATAAAGGGCAGCCATTTCAGCAGGACTTTCTAACGATAATAGTCCTAGGCCTGCTGCATGACATGTTTCAGCACAATGTATGGCCCTCACTGAATTTTTGGCATTGACATTCTTTTGGGGGGGAGGCCGGTAATATAATAATATAACATGGTACTGGTTTCTGTCGCATCATCCATAATTGCTTGAATTGCTGGTTATTTTTCTGACTCTTTTTGAGTATTTAACTGGTATTGGTACATAAATTACTAGGGCAATATTAGGCAATTATATGCTTTTTTTAACCAATTAATGTTTCAAAATAATTTTTAGATAAAATTATCATAATGATTTCTGATTTGAAAATATAATAAAACATGTCTTTCAATTACATGGTTTATTCAGTTTTGGTGTATGTTGCACTTAATCCCTGTTTGTAAATATAAAGCAAGTTATTCAATCATGTTTATCCATTATTTTCTTTCCTACTATATGGCTAAAATTATTGTCTTTATTTATGTCTTTTCAAATGGCTAAATCAATTCTGAGGATAATCCCCATATTCTGATATTGGGTCTTATTATTAATTTACAAGGTGACTGTGTCTTGAAAATAACATAAATATGTTGACAAATGTTAATAGCATGTTCCTCAGAAGCTGTAAAAATTAAATAAGACAGTTTTAGAGTGGGTTTAGGTGCACAGCATAAAGGAAGGCAACGTGTGGAGACTTCCCATGAACCCCACATCCCCTACACACAGCCCTGCTCATTTTTGTCATCCTGCAATAGAGGTACTTTGGATGAACCTGCTTTGACCCATCATTATCAACCAAAGTCCGTATTTTACATTAAGATTCACTCTTGGTGTACATTCTAGGGATTTTGACTAATGTATGATGGCACGAATCCACCATTAAGATTATCATAGAGAATCATTTCTTCGCCCTAAAAAGCCTCTGTGCTCTGCTTATTTATCCTCTCCCGTCTCTCTTGGCCCTGGAAACCACCGATCTTCTTACTGTCTCCGTAGTTTTGCCTTTCCTGAGTGTTGTATAGTTGGAATCATACAGTGGGTATCTTTTTGCATGTTTAAAACATTAAAATGTCAAGGAAATTGGCTGTAGCTTTCCAAGTGGTTCTTTCTCCTTTGTGGCTTGTTGTTGTTCATCAGCACAGGCTCTGATGACATAAGCCATACAAGCAGAACAAGCTTGACTTCTACAGGCTTTTGCCACTTGCTGGGCCGGGTTGAGAAAAATGACCTCATGCACTACTGCAGAGCCCTCCCTGTCTGGACCCCCCTGCTCTATGAGGTGGGAACAGATACAAGCTAGCATTGGAAGGAGACAGTCTCAAGGGATTCTACTTTATACAACTGGAATCACAAAGTCTTATCTACTTATTTTGCAATAACAAAATTTGCCAGAAAGTATTGGTTTCCTATGTTTTGCTAGGCTGGATAGTGTAGTGCCTGGCAAAGACCAAGCTCTTTGTGATAGAGTGTTTCATCCTAAACTAGTGAGTCTTCACTGCAGAACTGGACAAGTTCAATTGTGTTATGCAAAAATAAGTACACTCTCTTCTAAACCTTCTTAGTGAAAGGAGTCCAGAGAATTCATGCTATATAAGTTTGATAATGTTAGTTTATGATTCTGCTTCTACTATCCATACCATTTTATGTCAGCCTAATGGGGTTTGTTTGGGATTATGTTCATCGTAAATATCAGATCCTATTCTTTCTATCTTGCATTTGATATATTTAAAAAGAGAAAGTAAGTGTTCTTAATGTATTAATGGCCTACCAATAATATGATTAATATTTCCTCTGGTATATGGTGTGTGATCCCAAAGGAATACTTTCTAACAAAGCATTACGCAGGTACTTTTAATGTCCTATATTTATATATTATTGTTTTAAAATGTATTTTACTTTTTTCCTTAATAGTACGTGAGTTAGCTGAACAAGAGGCTTTATTCAGGTAGGATTTTGTGGATTTTTAAAATCAATATATAACCTACAGGAATGCAGAAAAAAGAAATTAAAAGTTCTAGAGTAGTCTACTATCCGCTAGAGACCCTATTTTATGTAACTAACCTGTGTTATATATTCATCACAATAACTTTCAATGTAGCTGTGCTATTGTATTCATTAGGCAACTTTTTAGTAATGAGACAACTGTGGTTCAGGGAGGTGGATGAATTGAAACCTGATTCTATAGTTAGCCAGTGTCCACCTGTTTAACTTCCAAATCTATTCCGTTGTTCCTCAACATATCTGATAAATTCCTGTGTAGCAATGGCGTGAGATACAGATGCAAATCAGATCAACTCAGAAAGTAAAACTGATTGTGTGTTAATTCTGATTTAGAGTTTTTCTAAGAGTCCTAGTTAGTCCAAGCACTTAACTTATTATTCTTGACAATTGTAGTGATAGCAGTTAATAGAATCTTCTTCTTCCCACTAAAGTTTTATGGCCCATATCAGTTAGCTATGGTCCGACAACCAAAGTGTTTACCTAAGCAAGGCCTGGTTATGTTAAAATGTTATTTATTCTTCTTGGAATGAATTATTTATCTGTAAGTACAGAATATCTATGTGTAAACCACGTTATCTTAATTAAATTCAGCAGGTACTTAGAGGATATCTCTAATTAATTTCTCTGTTTATTGTCTTCCCAGTCTGGTTTTCTTTTCAAGCTACTACCTTTGCCTACTTGTGTGAGGTCTATTTTTCTTTGTTGCTATACTCTTTCTTTCCTCTTTCATGACTTCTTGACTTTAAAAATTTTTATTCTCTCCTTTTTTCGGTGTTTCGTTAATTGTGTAATTTTTTTTCCAATTCTGCCAGCTATGGTGTTCTCCTTTTTATTATTGACAGAATCAAAGGCACATAGAAGTTCAGGAATTTAAGAAAGCCTAGAAATTAATTAAACACAATTCCCTCTAGGTCTTCAACCAGTGTTTAGTGTCCTGGTGAAGTGGTTGATTGCATGCAGTATTAGAAATTCAAAGAGTTTAATATGACCTATTGGGTTATAGTAAATGGTGGAATTCACTTATAAATTCAGGTTGATGAGTGTAATAGTCTTCCTTCTTTATTTTTCTGCGTCTGAGTTTCATAATACAAATATGGGGAGTGGGTAAGAAGATGAAGAAAAGTTAAAAAATATAAAATATAATATGTCTATAAATATATATCTACTAGAGGTCCAATGCTCGAAATTTGTGCAAGAGTAGGCCTTCGCAGCCATGGCAGCTTCCTGGATCCCTCCCTTGCAGCCTTGCAGGCTGCCTGGATCCTGTGGCTACAGCCTGTCTTAGTCTGGAAGGTTTTCCGGAAGGAAGTCCTGAAGGACCTTTTGCCTAATTAGCATATTATGCTTTTATTATTATAAGTCGTCAATTGAATCCAAAAATCAAAATAAATGAACAAGAAATCTAATGAACAACAACAACAACAAAACAATGAATAAAATAGTACCAGAGTCATGGAAACATGGAATAGACTTTTATATCTCAGAGGCAAGGGGAACAGAGGGGCAGGAAGAGATTATCCTAAGATTTTACCTATGGACCCAGACAATAGGGTGTTGAAAGCCAGGGATAGGGCAGGAACCAGGTGGAGGGTGACGATGAGGGAAAAATGTAAGACATCTGTAATACTCTCAACCATAAACGTTTTTAATAAAGAGAGAAAATGTAAAAGATTATTATTAATGCTGAAGTGTTTTTTTAATCTGTAAAGATTTATTTAAAAATATTGAACTCTTCCACTATGTGTATGCATTCTCTCAACCCCTGTTTACATGAAATATAACCTGAATACCTATTATTATGTAGCAGACATATTCTTCTCTGGACCCTTTCCCTCCAAATCTCAGGCCCTTTCATCCTTACAATTTCATGTTGCCCAATATGAGCAAACGGAGAATTTCATAATTGAAATATTAAGGCATCATCAGGTTGAAGCTTTTTCTTCCTGCTTCCAAACCAAAGTAATTCTGAAAGTAGGAAACTGTAAAAGATAACCTTTAACTGGCCTTTTGATGACGTATAATAGTTATGAATACTAATATTGCTCATTGGGAACGTCCGTTTTCCGTACAATGTAGAAATCTAAATATTGAACAAATTGAGCCGTCTTAAATATTTGAATTCTGACCTTCCTTTGAGTTAACTTTTCTTGAAAATCAAAGTAAGAATTACCTTTAAAATTTTTCTTGATTTCCTTTTGTGCCCTCTTTACCCTCATAAAGCTATTAATAATTAATATGTATTTCAATGCCAACATTTGACAAAACCGCAAGAGGAATGTTATAGTTAGCAATATTTCACTTAATGTAAGGTACCATGGATGTCAGATTGTTAGTATTTTTTGTATTAATTAATTTTTATATGCTGCCAATAATGGTTGTAAGACATTCTGAATTAAAAATTGGATTCCAATGTCAGAGATGTTAAATTCTTCATAAATAAGCATTTTAGAAGCATTGAAATACTATGTTCTTTCTGATGCTTATAATAAGTTTTCAAAGTAGGTATGATGATATAATTTTACTTCATTTAAATGGGGTTCCTGTAAATTGGTAGTAATAATAATAATGATGATACTGATATTATCGAACAATTATTGAGTTATTTTTTTCTGGGCTAAGAACTGTAGTAAACACTTTGCATAGATTCTGGTGTCCCGTGAGATACCTATTATTTTTATCCCCATTCTGTTGATGAGAAAATTGAGGCACAGAGAGGCCAAGTGATATCTGATATGTGACAGTTAAAATAGGATCAGAACCAAGTTGAGCTGAATCCCCAAGTCATCCTCTCTCGATTCAAATGGGCTTCTCCTTCACTAATGTGGTGAGTAACAAGAACTAATAAACACTGTACTGTCTCCTGAAGAAAATTAAATATTTGCTTTGAAGGCATAGGGAGAATGTTTACAAGAACATGGACAATTGTATGCTTTCATCTAGTGCACTCTAAGTTCCTAAGGATCCTCTCCCTTTCATAGGCATGCTCTGAAGGTGGCCTGTTACAAGGGCCATAAACGAGTGGTGAGTCAGCTAGCATGTAGACGTCGCCTATTGGATCTCTGTGATACTGACAATAAAACAGCTCTAATTCACGTATGTATTAGCCAACCATGTCAACATGAGATGGGTTTGAATTTAATTACTTAGAATAACAATGTGTTTATCTCATTTAACTAGAAGCCTTTGGTGAAAGTTGTGGAATGTTACTTTGCATTCCTAACACTTATCTATTTTTTGCCATAATACTGACAGGCCATTGAATATGGGCAAGAAGAATGTGCTGCTATTCTACTAGAGCATGGTGCCGATCCAAATGTAATGGACATCCACGGCAACACTGCTCTTCACTATGCTGTCCTTAGTCAAAACACAACTATAGCGGAAAAGCTAGTTTCCTGTATGGCAAATCTGGAAGTGAGAAACAAGGTATAGATCAAGTAACTTTATTTACAAAATGTTTGAAATACATGTTTTACTTCAGTTTCAAGCTTTTTAAAAAAACGATCTTTTACTGACTTTAAGGAGAAAGCATGGGAGGGTTAGATAGAAATATCAATGATGACAGAGAATCATCCATTGGCTGCTTCCTGCACACCCCCGTTGGGGGATCCAGCTCACAAGCCCCACATGTGCCTCCTGGTTCAAGAGTCAACACTCAACTGCTGAGCCACCCAAGCTGGGAACAAGCATTTTCTTTCTCACATGCATACACTGAATACAATAGATCAGGCTCTGTCACCATGGAAACAACTCCAAAGCCCAGGCAGGGAGGACTGGAGAAATGTAGTGTCCATGGAAGGGGCAAATCTCTGCCTCCCAGCTACCCTTCCACCCCAGAAGGAATAACTGACTGTTAGTATCTGGGAGTGGTTGATAGTCTCAGATCCCACAAAGGACTGAAGGCAGGGAGGAGTGAAGTGATGGTGGGGACTGGTTGCCATGCTGACAGGGGCTAAGGAAATGGCTGCTGCTGGGGATGGGTGGGGAGAGGAGACCTAATACCCAGCAAGGGGAGCAGGGTGAGTGCAAGTGAGAAGAGGAGGTCCCAGTCCACAGGCAACATGATGACGACAGTGTACGAGGATAGATAGTAAGACAGGAACATAGAATATTGGAACCCACACTGTAAATCTTTGAGGTGAGTTTTGGGGAATGATGTCACAGTTAATCTGTTGAAGAGGGAGTGGAGGACATTTTAAAGGAAAGAAGCAGTCAGTGACTGTTCAGAGGTGAGAAGAAAAGGGCTGCTACTATTTTTTTTTCATCGACATCAACACATTTTTTTCGATTGTTTTTTTAGAGAATTGAAGGGAGAGAAGGAGAGAATGAGAGAGAGAAAGAGAGAGAGAGAGGAAAACCTATGTGTGGGTGCCTCCCCATAGGCTCAGGCCAGGGTTTGGGATCAAACCTGCTATCTGGGTATGTGCTCTTGAATGGGAATTAAACCTAGACCCTTCAATGTACAGTCCAATGGTCTAACCAGTGAGAACATGAGCCAGGGCAAAAGGCGATGGATGCTGTTTATTTACTTTCTATTGTATATGTTTAAGTTCAGAGGATCTATTTAAATTCGAATATTTAGTTTGGATTCATGTAATTCTATGAATTATAAATAGTTTCTTCTGCTCTACAGGATGACTTCACACCACTTTCACTTGCCAAATCTGAAAACAAGGAGAAAATGGTGGAATTTTTACTAACTAAAGGTTCAAAAGATCATCCGATGGAAGGGTACAATTGTTCATTCTTTTGTTTTTTATTCGGAGAGTACATTTGTTAAAGCTGGGGACAGTGATACAAGGAAGGCCTTAGGATAGATGAAACAAGTGTTAGTTGGACCCATTCTAAGCTGTCAGAGAGGTTCAAATAATGCTGCAGGAAAAGACCAGACATTCCTTCCTCCTTTGTTTCCATTTCTGTTCCCCCGGTTCGCCTTAAACCCTATAGAGCATTTTTGTTTAGATAGTGGAAGGTCCCATATTGCCTTTTCCAGTGTAGTAGGCACCAGCTTGCCTGGAACTCCAAAACTGAGGTTGGCCCCTCAAGTGATCTCTGCCATAACTATGAGACATTCCCAAGAGAGTTGAATTTCCTCAGGTCTCAAAATATTTTAAATTGTGTCTCACATTGAAACCATTCAGCAAAAAGCTCTGATTCAAAAGTAGGTTATTGGTCCTTACAATGCTATGGGTGCATGACCCATCAGTGTCCATGTTGACAAGTAGGATTCTATCTTCCAAGCCAATGGGGAGAGCACAGGGAGATTGAGCATCATTTTCATATCATAAAGATATGCTGGTTCACTCTTTGAGGAAGAAGAGAAGGGATAGTAGTAGTCCAGGCCAGGTCCTAACTTCGATTAGTTTTCTACAATTCACATGATTCAAAACAAAACTAAGGGAGCATTTTGCTATCTGAGTTCATGAGATAATATATTTGTACATAGATTTAGTTGCAAGTTATACAGTAACTGAGACATCCTGAATTAAAAACCACAAAGAAAGGACAGGTAATAACCAAAATTAATAGCATTTTCTGAAAACGGCGACATTTGAATTTTAGAAACTATGAAAAACCCGTATTAGTGTTTCTTTGGGATTCCAGCACAGTTTCAACAAAACTAGTTCCATAACTGATTTTTCCTTTGCCTTACTGTTTCCTGAGCATCTCCTTTTAACGTGTTCTTTCATTTCATTCTCCTAGCAACCTTCTAAAGTAAGGCAGTTAGGTTTTTATTTTGTAGAGGAGGACCTTGAGTCACAGAAAAGTGACTTGTTTGAGAACAAATAGCCATGTTTACAGTGCTGGGAAGTCTGAGTTCAAGAGACTTGCCATTATGTCAAGCTAACTCTAATTAATTCACCGAACTAGATTCCCTTTACATCAGCACTCTTTTATGCGACATTTCTTTAAAAATTACATGTTCATAAGAAGTTTGTAGAACTTACAAATTTGAAGTGTGTTGTATAATTAATGTTTTACTATTAACTCTGATATTCTCTGAAATATGCTAAGAATTTACAATATTTGGGAAATATTTTTATATTTGTATTTCGATGGGAATATCATTTAGCACCATTTTTTTATTCACAGCAACCAACAATCAGCTTCTGAAAAAAAAGAAGAAATAAGACCTATGAAATCTTCTGACAGTGACAATCTTGGTAAGACTTCTGATAGTGAATTACTCTTGGTGCTCCTACCATAAATGAATTAAGAGTAAGGAAATTTTGATAACGAAGGTGCAATAAAAACAAACAATGTGTAAATTGCATGTGAATGTTTATTGTATTCAATATTATTTAAAAATTAATTGTAGGTAATTTTAAAATCTGGGTCAATATTGTTTGAAAAGAAGTTCACTTATTTATTATAGATCCCTCAAATCCTATATGATATCTTTATGTAAAAAGAAAAAAAGATTTTAAATTAGGATGTTGTATGTTTTCTCTATTTTCACATTGTAAAAGATTGGACTTGTTATACAAAATGGACATTTTGTTTAGTTTTTACAGGCAATGGATTACATTTAGTGCATGAAAACCTGTAGTTTATTTTAATATAAAAACCTGTTTTTACAGAGTGATTTGTCTCACTAAAAAAGTAGTTAAAAGTGGGAACTCAACAATACCTTCCTGGTACCAGAAACAAATGGCAAACAATAAGAACTACAACACCTGGTGTGCAACTATCCCAATGAAATAATTTTTTTAAATAATACTTTTATTGATTTCAGAGAGAAAGGGTGAGGGAGAGAGAGAGAGAGAAACATCAAAGATGAGAGGTAATCATTGATTATCTGCTTCCTGCATCCCCACACTAGGGACCTAGCCCATTAAGGGGGCATGTGCTTTAATTGCTAATGGAACCTTGACCTCCTGATTCAAAGGTCTACCCTCAATCAATGAACAGCACTGCCTGGGACCTTTGAGGTGTTTTTTTTTTTGTTTTTGTTTTTTTAAATACCTACCAATAGCACAGAAGTCATAAAGGCAATACCTGTTGAGAATCATAGGATACTTTACATATTATGCCAAAAAAGACCTCACTATCATCAACTTCATTCCTCAGAAATCAGATAAGAATGAGATATGTTGATGCATTAGAACAAGACGTTTCCTCCTGTTTGTTGGATAATTGTCAGGACACTGCAATTTCCTTAGAACAAGAAGCTCTCTTGGCATTGATCAAAAGATAATCATAATAAATACTGTATATAAATACCCCAACTCGGGACTCAATATATTATAATAAAGTGCAAAAGTGTTTCACAGTGACAAAGATGCCTATGTGCTGCCCAGATGTGGCACCACTGCATTTTGCAATCTTAACCAGAACTGTATAAGGACAGCTTAGTAGACTTCAACCAGAGGATTTGTGTATGTTGATTTTGTAACTTATAGGAAATACAAAGATGAAATGTCATTTTGATCTTGATCTCTGATAGTGAATTGAAATGTGAACTCAACAATACTTTCCTGGTACCACAAAGAAATGGCAAACAATAAGAACTACAACACCTGGTGTGCAACTATCCCAATAAAATAATTTTTTTAAATAATACTTTTATTGATTTCAGAGAGAAAGGGTGAGGGGGAGAGAGAGAGAGAAACATCAAAGATGAGAGGTAATCATTGATTATCTTCTTCCTGCATCCCCACACTAGGGACCTAGCCCATTAAGGGGGCATGTGCTTTAATTGCTAATGGAACTTTGACCTCCTGATTCAAAGGTCTGGTGTGCAACTATCCCAATAAATGTTATACATTTAGTTATTGCATGAAAACCTGTAGTTTATTTTAATCTTTTAAAAAATATTTTAAAACATTTAGTTATAACTAAATGTTATAAATGTTATACAAAATGTCCATTTTGTATAACAAGTCCAATCTTTTACAATGTGAAAATAGAGAAAACATACAACATCCTAACTTAAAATCTTTTTTTCTTATTACATAAAGATATCATATAGGATTTGAGGGATCAATACTAAATAAATGAACTTCTTTTCAAACAATATTGACCCATATTTTAAAATTACCTACAATTAATTTTTAAATAATATTGAATACAATGTGAGCTGTCACTGTTTTATTTTTTGTTTATCTCATCAGAATTTTCAAAGAAAATGTCAAAATTCAGTTATTAATTTGTCTGCTTACTGGTGTACTATTTAACTGTCAGGTGCCATTTATGTACTGAATGCTATTCTGATGTTTCAGAATTGAAATGTTTTAAAAACACAGTCTCTGCTCCCCAGGAGCTTGTTACTGCCATTTTTATTAGTTACTATACTTTATTCAGTGCTTGCTAGGTGGTAGAACACACTAGGAGCTTATTATTATCATTATTTATTCTTTTTTATTGGTGTGTAGCATGTGCCAGCAACTTTAAGTCCATGATGAGAATTAGAGTTTTAAAAATATGGTGAAGCTTTGGCCGGTAGGTCATTTGCTTAAAGTATTGTACCAATAGGCCAAGGTTGTGGGTTTGATCCCTGGTCATCGTCCATACCAGAATCAACCAATGAATACTTAAATAACTGGAACAAAAAGCAACGTTCTCTCAACCTCTGTTTTTCTTAAATCAATGTTTAAAATGTGCTAAAAATTAAAGAAAAATAAAGACATGCTTGCACACCCAAGACTTCCCCATTTTCTTTCCCCACAGGGATGAGTCACCTAAACTCTAAGGTACCCCAGGAGGCTTACAACCAGAGCAACAATGGTCAGTAGCAATTCATCCTGGGCAAACCCTCTAAACCTGACTTCTTAGTAAACCTGGGCTCATTTTCCCAGCTCTTTCTTGTTTCACTATCCCCACCTTTAATAACAAATGTCCTCTAAAATCCACCTACACACAAATAAAATAAATAATATAAAAGAAAAATGTGGGTGAGATTTAAATTCAGCCTGCAGATGGAGGAGTTTGCCAGATTAAAGGGGCAGAAGGGTGATGTTTGGCAGGAGGAACATCATTCCAAGGGCTATGATGTGCCCTGTAACTTTGGAGGATTTTTGAGCTGTACCGTTCAATGTGCAAAATGTGTGCTGTGGGAATGGGTGGGAATGAGGTGAGTGCCTAGCTATAAAGCAAGCTTATGAAAGTCTTTAGTACTACAGAGAGGACTAGATCTTAGCCTGTGGCCTTGGGAAATTTAACAGACAGAATGCTTTTAGCTTCAGGTTATAATGGGTGGCCTAATTAAGAGGCTGAAACAATAGGAACCAGGATTGTTTTGGTGGTTCAGTGATGGCATTAGGATCCCAGGTGTTGTCCCTTATTCAGCTGTGAGGTTGTCAGTGCTTATGACTGATTTCCTGGTGAACTAATTAGTGATGGCTCCAAAGCATCCTATTCTCACGTGACAGTATGAGAAGGCCAAAGGACTGCTTTGGTCAATTTTAAAATTTTTATAAAAGTCTAGTTGGCACAGAATATATTACTTTCATGTGTATGACATAGCGGTTTGACATTTACATATGTTATGATGCATTCACCATGATAAGTCTAGTAACCATCTATCACCATACCATGTTATTACAATATTAGAGGCCGGGTGCATGAAATTCCTGCACGGGGGAGGGGGTGTGTCCCTGAACCCAGCCTGCACTCTTTCCAATCTGGGACCCCTCAAGAGACTACTGACTGCCCGTTTAGGCCTGATCCCAGGAGCATCGGGCCTCCTGGGGGCCACCTGGGATGGGGCCTAAATGGGCAGTTGTACATCCCTCTCACAATCCAGGACTGCTGGTTCCCAATTGCTTGCCTGCCGGCCTGCTTCGTTGCCCCAAACCACACCCGTGCCATCCTGTTTGATGCCTAACTGCTCCTTTGCTGGCCTGGTGACTCCTAACTGCTTTACCCTGCCAGCCTGGTCGCCCTTATGTCCTCCTGTGCAGGACAGGTCGCCCCCAACTGCCCTCCCCTTCTGGCCTGGGTCCCCCACACTGCCCTTCCCTGCTTGCCTGGGTCTCCCCCAACTGCCCTCCCTTTCAGGCCTGGTACCACCCAACTGCCCTCTCATGCTGGCCTGATCTCCAACAGCTGCCCTCCCCTGCCGGCCATCTTGTGTCCCCAGGGTGCAGCCATTTTTTGTGTTGGAGTGATGGTCAATTTGCATATTACTCTTTTATTAAATAGGATTGACACATTCCTTTTGCTGTACAGTAGATGTCTGTTGCTTATATATTTTATCACTAGAATTCTGCACTTCTCATTCATATTCTTCTATTTCAGCCATCTCCTCAACTCACTACCCTCTGACAAGCATCAGTTTGTTCTTTGTAGCTATGGGTGTGTTTTTGTCTTGTTTGCTTTGTGGTTTTAGATTCCACATGTAAGTGAGATTAGGTATTTGTATTTCTAAGTCTTATTTCACTTAGCATAACCTCCACTCAGTCCATGGATGTTGCACTAAGTGGCAAAATTTTGTTCTTTTTTACGTCTGAGTAATATTATATATATTGCATCTTCTTTATTCATTTCTCTATGTAAGGACACATAGAGTGCTTATGTATCTTGGCTATTGTAAATAATGGTGCAGTGAAGATAGGGGTGTGGATATCTTTTCAAATTCCTGTTCATGTATTTGTTGTATAAATATGCAGAAGTGGAATGGCAGTTCTATTTCCAAATTTTTGAGAAAACTCCATGTTGTTTTCTACAATGACTCTAGTAATTTACAATCATATGAATAATACACAAAAGTTTTCTTTTTCTTCATATCCATACCTGTCTTGTAAGACTCGCTCCACGTCCCGCATGGAGTAGGGTTCAGTATCTGAAAGAGGGGCCACACACAAGTGAGAAAAAAGACATGAGATAATTTTTTGATATTGGAGGACCAGATGTGCAAGTCCAACTCAAGGAGAGGGACTTCCACTGATGCTCAGGCTGCTCCAATCTTTTATTGAGCTTTGAGTAGCCTTAGGTAAGGAGATTTCAATGACACACAGATCAGCAGACAGTTTCTGGGAATAGACAGAGTATCTGATTAGCTCTCAGTAGACAATTTCCAAGAATAGGCAGGGTATCTGATCAACAATAATAAACAAGGATCTACACAAGTATCTAAGGAATTCAGTGAGCTAAGGTGTGGATAATGCTTTACCAACCATCATCTAGATTAACTGGGTGGTGTCTAAATTAACTGGGTGGTGAACAGCCCTGACCTTTGCTAGGACTTTCAAAGGTTACTAGCTTTTGGGGGGTCTCTGTCTATACTCAGCTAGTGAAGACAGTAAATGGTTGCCTGCACTCACCAACACTTTTTATTTATTTACTAGAGACCTGGTGCATGAAATTACTGCACCGGGGTGGGGGGGGGGTCCCTCAGCACAGTCTGCCCCCTCTCACAGTCCAGGAGCCTGCAGTGGATGTCCTACTGATGGCTTAGGGGAGCGAGTCTAGGCCACAGTCTGGCAACAGAGGTTTGGAGCCAGTGTCGTGTGTGTGTGTGTGTGTGTGTGTGTGTGTGTGTCCTCTGGGCCCTGCCAGCAGCCACGTCGAAGGCTAGTAGCAGTCGTCCCATGTGTGTGTGTGTATGTGTTTGTCCCCGCTGGGGACCTGCCCCCAGCTGCATCGGAGGCTCGGAGAAGGCACCCCATATGTGTGTGTGTGTGTTTGTGTCCTCTGGGGACCTTCCCCCATCTGCACCATGGAGGCTCAGAGCAGGCACCTCGTGTGTGTGTGTTTGTGTGTGTGTGTGTGTGTGTGTGTGTGTGTGTCCACTGAGGGCCTGCCCCCAGCCACACCATGGAAACTTGTAGCACGGGCCCCCCTGTGTTGATCTCTCAAACTCCTGGCCATGCCTGCACGTTGTTCTCTCCCTTGAGCAAAGGCCAGAGCCAGCTGGAAGCTTGGCTTCCTCTATTGCCTGGTGCAACCCAAGCCTCCAGCTTCATGGCCACCACTTAAGGTTTTCCTCCGGCACCCAGAATCCTGGCCTTTGGTTCGACCGCAGCAAGCCTTGGCTTCTCCGCTGCCAAGCCTCTTCAGTCTTCAGTCTTCAGTCTTCACAGACTTCAGGCTTCACTTTGGCCAGAGCCTTCATTCTCCGCTCGGTGCCTGCATATGCAAATTAAACACAATCTTTGTTGGATTAATTTGCATACTTATCCGATTGGCTGTTGGGCATAGCTGAGTGACACCAATTTGAATGTTTCCTTTTATTAGTGTAGATATTTTGATGACAGAATTTCTGAGAGTAGTGAGCTGGCACTTCATTATGGCTTTCATTTGCATTTCCTGATTAGTGATATTGAGATATGTGCTTCCTTTAATTTTTTAAAAAAATAAGTTTTGATATTTATTGAGTGAGAGAAGAGGGGAAAGGGAGAGAGAGATGGAAATAGCAAGGAAACAATCACATTGCTCGGCTACCTCTTGCCCACCAATACTGGGTATCAAGCCTGTAACCTGGGCATATGCCCTAAATGGGAATCCTACCGGCCATCTCTTGGTGCATGGGACGACTCTCAATCCACTGAATCACACTGGTGTGGCCTATGTGTTCCTTTTAAATGGAAAGAAACTGGTTGCCTTGCATTTGACTTTGCCTAACATATTATAGGTGTGGGTTACCTCACATAACCGCTCATAACCAGTTGGTGGTAAATTAGTCACGTGATGAGCTCAGTATAATTATTTCTCTTCATAATTATTTCTCTTCTTGGAGCGTGGGAGATAATACCTTCGTTGTGTTTCATACCAGTGAATGTCCAAACAGAGTTTTGGTTCTCCAGCAAGAGTGGAGACTGGGGTAGGGAGCCAGCAATATTTACCACAGGGACTCAAGAGTTTTGAGCAGAAGTGGAACAAGATTGGGTTTGATTACTGCCTTCTGGTTGTGATATGAAGGAGGTATCAGCAAGATTTGCCTGTAAAGGGCCTGATTTTAGGCCACGTGGTCTGTCATATCTACTCAAGTCTGCCATTGTACTGAGAGCCATCCTAGACAACCTTTAATTGAACAGGCAGGACTGTGTTCCAGTGAGACATTTCTTTACAAAACCTGATGACAACTTGTATTTGGCCTGTAGTTTCTCATTTCCTAGTGAGCCCCCCGCCCCCCCCTATAAATGACAGATGATATGAAAGCACATAAAGAGACTGGGAAACAAAGGAAGATTTTTCCTCCTTGGGCTAGCACTTGTCTATTATGTAGTTTCACCTATTCATGCAGAGATGAATAAGAAAGCTCAATTTATTCCATTTAAAATGTCATTGTTTTTCTAGGTTGATGTCTTTCTCATTGATTTGCTCAAAAAGTCTTATTAATTTAAGAGGAAACAATAATAGTTGGTGGGATTTTCCCCTGTGAGAGCCACCTGTTCAGAGCCATTGTTTGACTAGGGCAGTTGACAGTAACAGAACAAAGCAGATACAGAGAAGAGGTCTAGTTCATATAATTTTGTGAAAAATCAATGTAAAACATTGGCGGTGAGAGAGAAATGCAAGGTGTTTTGTAGGTGTCCAGGAAGTGCACTAGCATTTAGATTGGACATGAAGAATAGGACTTTGTGAGATGCGTAGGAAAGAGCAACAGTACAACTGAAAAGACCAGTATGTTTCCATACATGTTGAGTTTGGTGGAATATCCATGGATATCCCCACATTCTGGGTAATATTTCTTTGACTTTTTGACTTGCCAACAACTGCCTTTAGTGGGCAAGCCATGCTTGCAGGTTTATAAGAAATTAAGAAAAGGATTAGGAGGAAATAGGAAGAACTCTGTAAGCAGTAGAACACTATTACATGACATATGATAATTATTGTGGCTTGTTGTTCATCAGCATAGGCTCTGATGACATATGGCATACAAGCAGAACAAGCTTGATTTCTACAGTCTGTTGCCACCTGCTGGGCAGGGTTGAGAAAAATGACCTCATGCACTACTGCAGAGCCCTCCCTGTCTGGACCCCCCTGCTCTATGATGTGGGAACAGATACAAGCTAGCGTTGGAAGGAGACAGTCTCAAGGGATTCTACTTTATACAACTGGAATCACAAAGTCTTTTCTACTTATGTTGCAATTAGAAATGTTGCTAGAAAGAGTCTGTCTCCTATGCTATGCTGCAAAGTGTAGTGCTTGGTGACCAACCTTTTTTGTGATAGAGTGTTTTATCCTAAACTAGCGAGTCTTCAATAAAGAACTGGAGAAGTTGTATTATTTTATGGAAAACTAAGTACAGTCTTCTAAACTTTCTTAGTGAAAAGAGTCCAGAAAATTCATGCTATATATGTTTGATATTGTTAGTTTATTATTCTGCTTTTACTATCCATACCATTTTATATCAGTCTAATGGTTTTTGTTTGAGTTTATGTCCATTTTACATATCAGATCCCTTCTTTTCGTTCTTTCATTTGATATATTTAAAAAGATAAAGTAAGAATTCTTAATGTATTAATGGCCTACCAACACTATGATTAATATTTACCCTGGTATGTGGTGTGTGGTCCCAAAGGAATATTTCCTAACTAAGAATTACTCAGGTAATTTTAATGTCTTGTATTTTTATATTATTGTTTTAAAATGTATTTTACTTTTTTCCTTAATAGTACGTGAGATATCTGAAGAAGAGTCTTTATCCAGGTAGGATTTTGTGGATTTTTAGAAACAATATATTACCTACAGGAATATTAAGAAAAGAAACTAATAGTTCTAGAGTAGTCTACTATTGGGTAGAGTAGACCCTATATTATGTAACTAACCTGTGTTATTTAGTCATCTCCATAACTTTCAAAGTAGCTGTGCTATTGTATTCATTAGGCAACTTTTTAGTAATGAGACAACTGTGGTTCAGGGAGGTGGAGGAATTGACACTTGATTCTATAGTTAGCGAGTGTCCACCTGTTTGACTTCCAAATCTATTCCGTTGTTCCTCAACATCTCTGATAAATTCCTGTGTAGCACTGGCTTGAGATACAGATGCGAATCAGATCAACTCAGAAAGTAAATCTTATTGTGTGTTAACTCTGATTTAGAGTTTCTCTAAGAGGCCTAGTTAGTATAAGCACTTACCTTACTATTCTTTTTTAAATATATTTTATTGATTTTTTTTTTACAGAGAGGAAGGGAGAGAGATAGAGAGTTAGAAGCATCGATGTGAGAGAAACATCGATCAGCTGCCTCCTGCACACTCCCTATTGGGGATGTGCCCTTAACCAAGGTACATTCCCTTGACCGGAATCGAACATGGCACCTTGAGTCCACAGGATGACGCTCTATGCACTGAGCTAAATCGGCTAGGGCTTACCTTACTATTCTTGACAATTGCAGTGGTACCAGTAAATAGAACCTTCTTTCCCCACCAAAGCTATTAGGGTTTATAGCAGTTAGCTATGGCCACATAACAAAAAGGTTTACCTAAGCAAGGCCTGGTTAGGTTAAAATGATATTTATACATCTTGGAATGAATTACTTATCTGTAAGTAGAGAATGTCTATGTATAAAGCCTGTTATCTTAATTAAATTCAGCAGGTACATAGAGGATATCTCTAATTGATTTCTTTATTTATTGTCTTCCCAGTCTGGTTTTCTTTTCAGGCTAGTACATTTGCCTAGTTGTGTGAGGTTTTCTTCTTTGTTCCCATACTCCTTCTTAATTCTCACATGACTTCTTGACTTTAAAATTTTTTATTTTCTTTCATTGTGTAATTTTTTTTCCAATTCTGCCAGCTATGGTGTTCTCCATTTTTTATAGACAGAATAGGGGGCACATATAATTTCAGGAATTTAAGACAGCCTAGAAATTAATTAAACACAATTCCCTCCAGCTCTTCAACCAGTGTTTAATGTCCTGGCCAATGGTTATATGCATGGAGTTCTGGAAATTCAAAGATTTTAAACTGACTTATTGGGGTATAGTAAAGTGTGGAACTGACTTGTAAATTCATGTTGATGAGTGTAATACTCTTCCTTCTTTATCATTCTGCAGGTGAGGTTCATAATACAAACATGGGGAGTGGGCCACAAATGCAGTCAATAGAAGATAAGAATGGATTTAGAAGGGGATCCCAGGTTTCGAGAGGAACAACACTGGGTTGGGATTGGAATAGAGTTTTAGAAAACAGATGGAGATATTGGGGTTTAAGACAAGTTAAAGATACATTTTAAGAAGGAAGGCCACAAGATTTGGCAGATTAAGATATTGGGCTCAAGGATGTCCTGAAGAGGTTGCTGTTTTTCTGTTTTTGTTTAATTGGAGGAACTAGGAACATTCAAGGTTTCTTTAGAAAAATATTAAAAAATAATTTGGAGGCACTGGAAAGATTCTTTTGATCACAAATACAACTATGGTCTCATCAACCTGAACTCTGACTCACAGAGTGGAGCTTAGGTTCCCTGGAGTCCTAGGGGATGGGAGATTGCTGAACTACATAGATCTATGGCCCAAGGCAGGAGTCTTCTGCCCTCTACCTGTTTTCCAATTAGCTGATGTGACTCCCATGTACACAGAGGGTTGAGTAGGAGTAAGACTAGATGTCAAATCACTAATGGAGTCGGGTGACACACCTGTGTTATGAGTTGATCACTCAGACTCCATTTAGTTTGTTTTCCAAGAGCAAGGGAAACATGAGCTCCTATTCTTGGTCATTTGAGCCCATGCTTGTTTCATGAGACTGTGCCTTTATAAGCTGAAGATTTCAATGTTGGAGACTGCATGGAGCCTGCCAAAGTGTGATGTGGGAGTGGGAAGGCTACCAGCCTATATAAACATTTGAATATTTAACTTCCCACCATTTCAGAGAAAGTCCTGTATGGTTTAAGGGTAAATGGAAGGAATGGGATCTCCTTAATAAGTGGTTTCCATGCTAAAGAAGCAAGGCTGCATGTTTGACTGACATCGCTTAGTCTTTGAACCAGGGACAGATGATGAGGAAGGAACAATGTATCTTCCTGCCTTACTTTGGGTCATCAGATGTGTTCCAGTTCAGGGAATAAAAGTTATGTCATCCAGTAAGTGGTGAAAGCAAATTAATCCTAGGCAGAGTGTGTCCACTAAATAGTTCATAGACTGGGAGTGGTGACAGCAGAAATAGATAACTAAAAGGTTTTTTAAACATTGGCCCAGTGTTAATTATATAAAGAATCTTTATTTAATATACAAAAAGCTGATCTTTCACTTAAAATTTTGTTGTTGTTTTTTTTAAATGAATTCCTTCATTGGTGCTGTGGATTTCAGCAAACATCGCATTGCTGTTTCATGTCCTACATCAGACAACATAGTCTTCAAGGTAAAGTGCTCTCTTGTGAAATTGATTTTCTTGCTCTCAATTGAATTTTGTGTAACACTTTCTCTTAATTTCCTTGTGGCCTACCTGTCATTGTTTTATGCTTTAAGTTTGTAATGCAAAATTAGTCTTTTTGTAGTTAAATCCTCAAACAAATGAATATTTGTTTGTTTTATTGATTTTAGAGAGAGTGGAAGGGGTACGAGAGAGAGAGAGATTGAGAGAGAGAGAGAGAGAGAGAGAGAGAGAGAGAGAGAGAGAGAGACTTTGATGTGAGAAACAAACATTGATTAGCTGCCTCCTGCATGGTCCACAATAGGAATTGAACTGATAACTTGGGAATATTGAAATGGGTATTGCTTCTTTGAAGTCAATGGAGTATTTAATATTTTAACAATGATTGTATCAATATTTGCTTTATAGATTGAAGTGCTCCTGTTCATAAATGTTATTTCTTCTTGTTGGATTGATCCCATGTCATTATGTAATGGCCTCCTTTGTCTCTTTCTATAGTCTCAGATTTAACTTCTATTTTGTCTGAAATAAGTATTGCTATCCCAGCTTTGTTGTTGTTTGCTCTTTTATTTTTTAAATACATTTTTACTGATTTCAGGGAGAGGAAGCTAGAGGGATAAAGAGGTATAAACATCAGTAAGAGAGAAACATCCATCCTCTACCTTCTGCATGCCCCCCTCTGAGGATTTGGCCTGTATCCTGGGCATGTGCTCTGACCAGGCTGGTGACCTCTTGTTTCTTAGGTAGACACCTGACTGTTGAGCAACACTGGCCATGGGAATATTTTTTAAGTGAATTTTTATTTATTGATTTGAGAGAGAGAGAAAAGGATAGACAGAAAAAGAAAGACAAATTGATTTGTTGCTCCACTTATTTATGCATTTATTGGTTGCTACTTGTATATCCCTGATGAGAGATTAAACCCACAAAGTTGGCATATTGGGTCAACACTCTAACCACGTGTGACACCAGAATAGGGCCCTTTTTGTTTGTATTTTCAGGAAATATCATTTTCCTTCTTTTTACTTTCAGTATGTGTGTATCTTTTTCTGAAGTTGTTCTTTTGTAGATGGCACATATAAGGATCTGGTTTTCTTAGCCATCCATTTAACTCTGTCTTTTGATTGGAGCTTTTAAGACATATATGCCCCCTGCTGGGCATTAACAGGGATTACTGATAGGTACTGGATTATTGCTATTTTATTCTTTAAAATTATGTCCCCTGCCTTTTTCTTTTGCTTTTTATATAGAAGCCACTTTAATATTTCCCATAACACTGTCTCTTTTTGTGTGTGTGTGATGAACTTCTTTAGGTTACCTAGGATGCTCTTTATTTCCTCCTCAATTATAAATGATACCTTTGATGAGTAGAGTAGTCTTGGTTGTAGGTCCTTCTGTTTTATCACTTTGAATATTTTGTACCAGTAACTATCAGACTGAAATGTTTCTGTTGAGAAAGCATCTCATAGACTTATGCGGACTCCGTTATTGGGTGCTATCCAGTTTTCCCTGTCTGCTTCTAAGATCTCCTTTTCTTTAAGCTTTTCCATCTTAATTATAAAGTGTCTTGTTTGGGACTCTCGTTGCACCCTGCACTTGTGTGTCTTCTTTCTTCACCAGGCTAAGGAAGTTTTCAGTCATTATTTTCTCAAATAGGTTCTTAATTTTTGCTCTTCTTCTCCTCCTTCTGGTGCGCCTATGGGCACTGCTATGTTTTCTGTTACCCAAGAAATTTTTTAAACTAGTCTCATTAAGAACAATTATATATATATACTAGAGTCCCAGTGCACAAAATTCACGCACTGGAGGGGGTTTCTTCAGCCTGGCCTGCACCCTCTCCACTCTGGGACCCCTCAGGGGATATCTTACTGCCAGTTTAGGCCTGATTCTGCAGTTAGACTTTCCTCCCGCAATCCAGGACAGCTGACTCCTAACCACTCACCTGCCTGCCTGTGTGATTACCCCTAAACACTCTGCCTGCCTGATCATTTCTAACTCCTTTGCCTTCCTGCCTGATGCCCCTAACTTCACTCCCCTGCCATCCTGATTGCCCCAAACTACTCTCTCCCGTTTGCCTAATAACCCCCTCTGTCTTGGCCCCCACCACTGTGGCTTTGTCCAGACGATGTCCAGTCTATCCAGTCTAGTCTAATTACCGTATTATTCTTTTATTAGTATAGATACTTTTATAAAAGTATCTCTTCTTTATATATACTTTTATAAAAGGATGTGTACTTTTATAAAAGTATATATATTGCTGCTCTAATTGGTTACATCCTGCTATATTCTCTTCTAAGTCAAAGATTCTCTTCTATGCTTCATCTTCTCTGCTATGATTCTTTCTTGTGTATTCTTCATTTCAGGTATTATTTCTTCATTTCTGCGTGGATATTTCATATGATTTATTTATCCTTTTTCATACATACTGTCTCTTTGTTGAAGTTCTCACTATGTCCCTTGAGAATTTTTGTACCCATGTTTTTGAACTCTGTATCTGGTGCTTATCTTGCCTCTATTTCATTTATTTGTGTGTGTTTTTTTCTGGAGATTTTACCTGTTTCTTAATTCAGAGCATATTTATTTTTCTTCCCATTTAAGCTTTCCTTCTATATTTGTTTCCTTGAATATGGGTAGACCTATGTTGCCTCCAAGTCTTGGAAAAATGGCCTTCTGTATTAGGCGTTGGTCAGGCTCATTGGAACATACTTTCTGATCACCAGAGCTAAGTGCTCCAGGAATGTCACTTGTGTGTGATGTGAGCCCTCTTTTTGTAGAGTGTTGATGTTTATCTATTAGTGGATGGTGTTGCTGCTCAGGATGGCTGACCACAGTATACAAGCTGCTGTGTGATGGCTGACCCCATGTAGAGTAATTCACACCAGTGTGGTATGGTTCTTGCCAAGATCTTCCTTTCAGTGTTTGGCTTCTGGAGATAATGGTTCATGCTCTGTAGTTCCCCACTGGAGCCTCTTGAGATAGGGGTGGTGGGCACTCTGTTGTAAGTCAATGTCAGTCTTTGCCTGTGATTTTTCCTGAGCGACCTGTGTGGAGATACAAAGTGATGCAGTGTTTGTGGCAGCCTCTGCTAGGCCTAGGTGTGCCAGGGAGGTGCCAAGCTGCACAGCAATGCCTCCTTCTACCAGCACCAAGCCCTCGAGGCAACTGAGAACAAAGCCCAAGTCACTCTGAGTTCCTCTTCTGCCTACCAGCTTTCTGTTGGGGTCAATCACTGAAAGAACTCCAATTGGTATATGAGTCCCAAGAGATAAGTGAGTCAACAGGTAGGTGTGAATGGTACTTACCATGTTGACAGTTTGAAACTCAATTTCATTTCTGAGTGTGAGGCCACTCAGCAAAAGTCCCAGCATACACAAATACCAGCCATCACCCACTGGGTACCCATGGACTTGATGGTTTGATGGCACCTAAGAGACTCTTTGGGGTAAGGCCAGCAGAATTCATCAGGCCCAAAATACCAAGATTTGGTCTGAAATTAGGGGAATATTACTCACTTTCCAAAATTACACTTTAACTAACAATTCATTGGCTTCACTCTGCTCCAATGTTGTAATATATTGGTTGATATTTTTTTAAATTCCACCACTTTGGAAACATTTAAAGATCTTGAAAAAATTGTAAAAGGCAATGTGGGCAACACTAGCTTCATGAAGAAAGACAAAGTTTCCTATTTGTTACTGAGGCACAAATTCACATCTTCTAAATCAATCTATGCAATGCAAGACTCAGGTAGGAAAGACAAAAGAGGGAAATTTTGCATCTTTGTCTTTTTATCTCATTGTCTCTGATAGATAAATGGGATGAGGGTGAGAAGGGGAAATGTCAGGTCGAAAAGAGTGGATGTAATGTGAATAGGAGCATAAAATTAAGAAAGCCTTTTAGAAATCTTGGACTATCCTGCTCCTATACAGAAACAGATATGAAACAGTGTTTACAATTTCAATGACCTGTTATGAAAAAATTAAACATTCAAAATATATTTATTGATTCAAGTTATAGCAATTTCATTTCTGTAATAAAACTAATGAAAATATAACTTTTGAATGAATAAGGTAATAACAATAACCATAATATCAAACTTTCATCAAAGGTTGAAGAAGAGGAGGAAGAGAAAAGTAGTAAAAGGGAAGTGTCAAAAAGCATGTATGATGGTGCTGATGATGACAGTGACGATGATGGATTGAGTCAGCAAATCAACAGTGAACAAACTGATTCCCAGCAGCCAAATGATACAATTAATGAAAACGCAGCCTTCTTAGTGGATAAGGTAGTAACAAACACAACTGATAAATCCAAATGACTAAATTAATGAATAAACACTCCTTTTTAAAGAATAAGTTAATAACAGTATCAAACTTTCATCAAAGGTTGAAGAACAAGAGAAGAAGACAAGTAGTAATAGGGAAGTGTCAGGTAACATGCATGATGGCGCTGAAGACAACAGTGACAGTGTTGGTGTGAGGCAGAAAGGCAACATGGAACAAAGTGAGAAGCAGCAGGTTCCTATTAAGGAGAATGTAAATGCTGATGGGTAAGCCTATAGCAGTACTTAGCAGTAGGTAATTATTCTTTTCCTATAAAACAAATTCCAATTTGAGCTAATATTCATGATTAGCAAATTTACATTTTTACTAGATAGAAACTTCCTTGCAGAAACAAATGCATATCAACAAATAATGAGATACCATTTTTTAAAGTTATATTGATAATTATTGTCTGTAAAAAATAAAAACCAGGATTGTCCCATGAGAGGAAAACGGCATTCTCCTGCACTATTGGTAGATGAAATTAGCACATCTTCTTAGAGGGGTAATTGAGCTTTTTTCAAAAATTCAAGTATGTCATTCCTTTCGCAATAGCTTCACTTCCAGAACTAGATCCTACATGAAAACATGACTTGTATAAACATACACATATGCAGTCTAAGGACATTTACTTTTTGTTATTATGTGTATAAAACATACAGTAGGTCAGTATATATATATAAATAATATTACAGAGTCTAACAACATATACATTTTGTTCTTTGACGTTTGGACATTTAACTTTCCACCATTTCAATGGCAATTACCTTGTGGTTTGAGAACAAAAGGAAGGAGTGGGATCTCCCTAATAAGTGGTTTGCATGCAAAAAAAGCAAGAAAGTCTTTTTTGACTGAAATCAATTAATCTTTGAACCAGTGACAGGTGATGAGGAAGGAACAATGTATCTTCCTGCCTTGATTTAGGTCATCAGATGAGTTCTAGTTCAGGGAATAAAAATTATGTCAGCCAGGAAGTAGTGAAAACAATTTAATCCTAATCAGAGTGTGTTCATTGGATACCATACACATTTTTATAGCATGATGTTACATACTATAGAAAAGTGCACAATGAGAGAGATAATTCTCATAATAGATCCACTTCTGGGCTAAACATTCCTTGGATAAAATCTAATAACCTATGTTCTTTATGGAGGGAACTCAGAAGCAACTTTGAAACGGGAAGGTGGCTGTGGTCCTGATTATGATGACTGAGTTTCTCAAAATGTGTGCTTGTCCTGTTTATTAGTTTTACCAACCAATTCAATACACTTTAAAATTTTTTGAGTTACATGTTATCTCCCATCATTGGAATGAAATGAAGACAAATTTTGCATAGTAGACACAGGTTTACCCTTCTAGCTATTAATGTTTGCTATAAATTTCCACAAAGTATCAGTTTACTAATAGCTGAAAGGACAGATAAATGATTGGAACAGAATGGAAAGTGCCCAAACCTCCAAAAATATGTAACACTTTAGAACTAGATACTGGTGACATTTCATATTTGTAGGAAAAGGTCAGTGAAAAATGGTGGAGGATTCCATGTTAAGTGTTTGTATAAAACTAGCTAGATTTTTATTACTCCAAATAAATCTCAGATTAAAAGTTTTAAATATGCAAAATGAGAAAAGTACCAGGAGAATACACAAATGTCTGTTTATACTTTGTTGTTGTTTTTTAATGTTGACAAAGACTTGAAGCACAGGATTTCTGGAGGTTGATTGAGCAATATAAAAAGTTCTATTCCGGCTGCATGACTTAGTGGTTGAGTGCCGACCTAAGAACTAGGAGGTCATGGTTCGATTCCTAGTCTGGGTATATGTCTGTGTTGTGGGTTCTATCCTTTGTAGGAGTGTGCAGGGGGCAGCCAATCAATGATTCTCTCTCAACATTGAATAAAATATATTGTATTCATCAATGAAAATATATTTTAAAATGTTTCATACACTCTGTCTACCATAAAATAATTTTAGCAAAAGAAAGAAAACGTTCTTGCAAAATATTTGCGGTATATGTGTATCAGAGGAAAGGTATGTCTTCCTTTTACAGAGAAGTCTTTGAGATCAACAACAAAAAACTATAACTTGAAAATGAACACAGTATTTTTTTGCATAAGTATAAGTGACCAATGGACAAATGAGAATATATTTAGTGTCCCTGGGAAAAAGGGAATAAGGTAAAAGAGTAAAATAATATTTTCCATCCATCCAGTTTTTGAAGATTGTCCTTATACTGCTGTTTAAAATTTACATTGTTTTTGACATTTGCAATAGGCAATGTGGCCCTGAGCAGCACATTTAAAAATCTGCTAGTATACTAATAAAGGGGTAATATACTAAATAGACTGGATAGACCAGACATCTTCCAGACATCCTTCTGGATGATCTTTCTGACAGAGCAGAGGCCCAGGCGAAAGCTTTCAGGCCCAGGGTGCCTGTGGCCAGCCTGGGCGAAGCTGCTGGGGGTTCTGGGTGCCTGAGGCCAGCCCGCGTGTGAGCTGCCCGGGGTCCCAGGTGCCTGTATCTGGCCAGAGGGTGGAAAGCCTGGGTACCAGGTGCCTGCAGCCAGCTGGAGGAGAAAAGCGGAGGTCCCGGGTGTGGGAGACGAGGCAGATGCTGTTTGGAGCAATCCAACAGGCAGTCAGAGCAGGCAGGGTGGCAGGCAAGTGGTTAGGAGCCAGTGGTCTTAGAATGTGAGAGGGATGTCCACTGAGGGACCGGGCCTAAACCAGCAGTCGGACATTCCTCGAGGGATCCTGGATTGCAAGAGGGTGCAATCCAGGCTGAGGGACATACCCACCCCCCAGACAAATTTCTTACGTTGAGCCTCTAGTATAGATATATTCCCAGTACCCATCAATTCTATTTATACTAAAATCGAAGTTATATAGTTTGTTTCACTCTGTACTTCTGAAAATAACAATGTCTTAATAAGAAAAACTCATTTTGGTTATACATACACACAAACAGACTATGATCTTAATTAGTGAAAAATAGATGCAAAGTGTGATAAAATTTATTTCTGAGCATTTGTATTAAAAATGAACATTTCCTTTTTAAAAAATCTGATTTCATGTTTGAACATGTATGGAAATTCTAGGAAATATTATTATGAATAAAAGCATCCTCAGGAAGGGCAATCATATGAATCGTGCTCACTAGATGGCCTTCTGGACAAAGCCAGGAGCTTGGCCAGCCTAAAAAGTACCCCCAAACGGCCCTCAGCCCTTTGCCCAGGCCCCCTTAGCCTCAGTGGGGACCCTCACCCCATGGGGTTGTGGCCAGCCTGCAAAAGACCATTAGCCCCTTGCCCAGGCCAACCCCGCCCCCAGCAGAAAACCTCATCCCAATGTGGGCATGGCCAGCCTGCAAGCAGCTACTAGCCCCTCACCCAGGCTGGCCACACCCCCAGCAGGGACCCCCACACCAAAGGGTGTGTGACTGGCCTGAAAAGAGCCCTCAACTCTCACCTAGGCTGGGCATGCCCTGCAGCGGGTACCCCCACCCTGATGGGAGCATGGCCAGCTTGCAATCTGCCCGAGTCCCTTGTCCAGGTCAGCAATGCCCCCAGTGGGGACCCCCTTCCTGATCAGGAAACCCCTTCAGGGAATATGAGCTTGGCCCCAGCCATGCACCAGGCCTCTATCTATATTAATAAAAGGGTAATATACTATTTAGGCCGGGAGACCTTTGGGAGCCCTTGTGGATTTTCTTCCAGACAAAGCCATTGTGTCAGGGCTGAGGCAGAGGCAGTTAGGGGTGATCAAGCCAGGAGGAGAGGGTACTTGGGGGTGAGCAGGCTGTCAAGGGGGATAGTTGGGGCAATCAGGCTGGCAGGAAGGCAGTTGGGGGCAAGAACGCTGGCCGGGGGGGCATTTGGGGGCAAATAGGCCAGCAGACAGGGCAGCCTGGGTGATCAGGCAGTCAGGCAGGTGATCGGTTAGGTGCCAGAAGTCCCAGATTGCGAGAGAGATATCCGACTGCCATTTTATGCCTGATCTTTAAACCAGCAGTTGGACATCCCTCAAGGGGTCCAAGATTGGATAGGGCGGAGGCGGGGCTGAGGGACACCCACCCTTCATGCACAAATTTAAGTTACTGTGACACTAGCCCTGTAAAATAAAACCCCAGTGACCATAATGGCGTAACGACCAGAATGATTGCTCTACCAGTCGCTATGAGGTGCATCAACGACCTCTTGGACCCTTCCCCCAAGCTTGCAGGCTCTGATCATCAGATGGTGAATGGGGAACCAGGGTGGGTGTCAGTTCTGCGGGACTGGGGACTCCTCAGGTTACTGGGTGGGTGGTGGCAGTATAGTAGGACTGGGGAATGGCGAGGGGAACTGGGTTGGTGGCGGTGGCAGGCAGGACTGGGGACTGGTGAGCAGGCAGAAGATGGACCTGATCACAGACTAGGCCTAGGGCCCTGCCAGAAGCCAATCCCAGCATGACAGCAGGGCTGAGTCTGGGAATGGCTGATGGCATTTTCCTAAACCCCAAAAGGGACTGTCTTGATAGTTTGCTGCCAGACAGCTCAGGGCATCTTAATCTACATGGAATTGCCTCCTACTGGCCAAACACCTGAATAGCTGTAGTTTAATTCCCCCAAATCTGACAATGCCTCTGTATAGGAAACCCTGACCCTTGGAAGTATATATCTCTGCCTTGCCTCAGGACCAATTGTGTTAATCAAAAGCATGGGGTCCTGAGACAAGGAGATCTTAGTTTCCTTTAAACTAGGTTCCTCTGACCCCCAAATGCCTTTCAAAATTATGCTGCATCTCTGGACTGCTATATAATGTACGCAAAGCATTCTCCATATTTCCTGAAGCCTTCATAATACTGGAACAAGAACACAGGCAGGGATCCTACCTGCGCACAATTTTGAGCACTGGGCCGCTAATATATATATACACACACACACATATATATATATATATATACACACACACACACACACACACACAACAGAGGTCCAGTGCAAAGAAATTAGTGCACTCAGGGGGGTCTCTCAGCTGGGCCTATGCCCTCTTGCAATTTGGGACCCCTTGGAGGATGTCCACCTGCTAGCTTAGGAATGCTCCCTGGGGTGTTGGGCCCAAGCTGGCAGGCAGACATCCCTCTGGCAGCCTCGCAGCACTCAGGGGATGTCCACTTGCCAGCAGAGAGCCGACCTAAGCTGCAGTTGGACATCCTCAGTACTGCCTGAGGTGGTGGGAGAGGCTCCTGCCACCACCACTGTGCTGGCAGCCATCTACCTTGCTTGTGGCTGAGCAGAGCTCCCACTGTGGGAGTGCACTTACCACCAGGGGGCAGCTCCTGCATTGAGTGTCTGCCCCCTGGTGGTCAGTGTGTGTCATAGTGACCAGTCATACCCAGTCGTTCTGCTGTTAGGGACAGTTTGCATATTACCCTTTTATTAAAGAGGATAGAGGCGTGCTGCACAGGTGGGGGCTGGCTGGTTTGCCCTGAACGGTGTCCTATATAAGGGTGGGGCTCCTGCTGGGGTGCTTGGCCAGCCTGGGTGAGTAGATGATGTGTGTTTGCAGGCTACTCACATGCTCTTCAGGGTGGGGGTCCCCACTAGGATGCGTGGCCAGCCTGGGTGAGGGGCTGATGGCTGTTAAAAGCTGTTCACACCCCCTTCAGGGTGGGGGTCCCCACTTTGGTGTCTGGACAGTTTGGGCGATGGGCTGAGGGCCATTTTCAGGCTGGCCAAGCACCGCCAGCGATGGAAGCTCCCAGCCTCTTTTTTTTTTCCTGGGATTTATTTACCTTCTATAATTGAAACATTGTAGCCTTGAATGGAACTCAGAGCAGGCCATGATGGCCAGGAAGCTTGGCTTCCTCCAACACTAGGAGCAACCCAAGCCTCCTGCTCGCTCCATCTCCCTGGACAGGGCTGGCTGAAAGCAGGTATCTGGGGTTTATTTATCTTCTAAAATTGAAACTTTGTTGCCTTCAGTGGAGCTCAGAGTTGGCCATAGCTGGTGGGAATCTTGGCTTCTTCCATCACTGGGGAACGAATTGTCCTGCTTGCTCCAGCCCTGTGGCTGCCAGCTGCTATATTGGTTGGATTAATTTGCATATAGTCACTCTGATTGGATGGTGGGCATGACTTAAGGCATGGCAAAGGTTTGGTCAATTTGCATGTTTGTCTTTTATTACTGTATATATATATATATATATATATATATATATATATATGCACTTATGTATATATAATTATACACATATGTGTTTTATGTTATATAGCTTTATTACATATAATATGAAAGTTATTATAGATTAGTCACATCTTAATGTGCTTATGAACCTAAAAATTTCAAAATAGCACCCTGATCAGTATGGCTCAGGTGGTAGGAGCATCATCCATTAACCTTATTGTACACTGAAAGGTCTTGGGGTTTGTCCCTGGTAATAGAGAACTATCCAGGTTTCAGATTTGATCCATGATTGAGGTGCTTATGGAAGCAAACCCATTGATGCATCTCCCTCACATCAATGTTTTTCTCTCTCACCCTCCTCTCTCTTTAAAATCAATTAAAAATAATTTTTTTAAAAAAGTATAATTTTTTGTTGTTTTTACAGTATTACAGAACTCTCCCATTTTGTCCCTTTTTTGTCCTTCTTCCACCTAAACCACACCCCATTCCACCACAGGAAATTTCTCATAATATTGTTTGTGTCCATGGGTTATAAATATATGCTCTTTGTTTAATCTCTTCCTGTCCTATCACCACCATCCCTAGATCTGTTGTTCTATTCTATCCATCATTACCTCTGGACGTATTTTGTTCATCAGTATATTTTGATCTTTAGATTCCACAATTAAGTGAGGTCACTTGAAATTTTTCTTTCTCTAACTGAGTTATTTCTTTAAAAAATATAATTAAAAAATAGAAAGCACAGAAGAACTAAAATGGCTATATAAGTATACCCTGGTACTTGCCACCTCCAATAACCACATCAAAATTACAACTAAAATACAGATACAGAATAACCATCATTCAGAATCACCTGACATCCGGGTGAATGGAATTCCTACAGCTAGAGAAGTAAAGAAGAAGCACATTTTGGTGGGTAGGAAGGGCAGAGGCACTGAATGGGCTGGTCCCACAACAACATTTGGCATCTCTTTCTAATCTTGATATATGTTGTGTTTATGGAGACTTCCTGTGAGAAGCAAGGGTGTCCCAGTCTTACATGAGGCCCACAACCCAGGGTTCCAGAGCAGGGGAGAGAATTCCCTTTAACTTCAAGCTGTGAAAATGAGCAAGCATTGTGGCTGATTGACAAGAACACACTCTGTGGGAGACCCAGGTAGTTCCTTTTAAAGGGCCAGCACAAGAACTTACTTGGACTGAAACACTTTGTGCTCCAGCCTGGTAGTGGCAGCTTGAAAGGAACTTGTGACAATCGGGGAGTAACTGGATTGTCTGGCATCAGGGCAAGTACTCAGAGGCAGCTTTCTCAGAGACAGAGGTGCTCACAGAGGTCATTGTTCCTGTGCTGAGACTTCCCCCATCCCAGAACTGACAGGCACCCATATCTGAGTTTTCATCAGCTTGTCTCAAACTGTTCGCTCCACCCTGGTGATTCTCTGAGACCCAACCACATGCAATTTGAATACCACTCAAGTGCTTTGTACCACCTTTAACATATGAATGGCATGTCCTTGGTCAGGCTTCACACTTTGCTAAAATATCTCAAACAAAAATATGTATCTCCTGCACAACATCTCTTCCAATGTAGTCCCAGCTGATCCTCACAGCCAATTGGCCTGGAGGTCAACTGCACCTAGTGACACAAACAGGAGTCAAGGCACAGATAAATGATTCTGCACATAGCCCACAAATTGGTTCACCTAGATTTCCCAGCTCAGGTTCCTAAAGAGACTGAGCCACAGGATACCTATTATACAAGGCCACTCTACTAATTCCAGGAGACATAGAGGTTCTACCTAGTACATAGAAACAAACACAGGGAAGCAGCCAAAAATGTGGTGACAAAAATACATATCACAAATGAAAGAACAGGAGAAATCATCAGAAAAAGAACTAAATGAAATGGAAGCAAGCGAATTACTAGATACAGCATTCAAAGCAATGGTTATGAGGTTGCTCAAGGATCTTTAATGAGAGCTTCAAGGGACTTAGTGAGACTTACAAGGATTTAATGACTACACCAAAGACATAAAAAAGGACCTGGATCTGTCAGAAATTAGGCACACACTAACTGAAGTCAAGAATAATTTTGGGGGATTCAGCAGTACAGTTGAAGATCCTGAGAATCAAAGTGAGACTTGGAATGTGAGGAACCAGAAAATACCCATTCAGCAGACCAAAAAGAACATGATTCCTAAAATAAGAAGACAGTGTAAAGACCGTGTGGGAAAACTGTCTGTCATACCTACACTCTATTTATGTTCTCGCCAAACAGGACGAAAGGACAGAACCAGAATATAGAAAACCTTCTCAT
>NW_005871355.1:0-5786 GCF_000147115.1 Myotis lucifugus
GCGCATGGCTGGGATGCCTACCAAGGCGCCTCTTCCTTGCCCGCTGTGATCTCTCTCTCTTATCTCCCCTGCCGCCCTGGGAGATGGCCAAAAGCTCCGTCTAGGCTTTGAGCCTCGCGGCGGCTGCATTTGGCTTGGTTCTTAGGCTCCGGATCCAAGCACCTTACGTCCTGGCAGACGCCTTCAGAGAAAAGCGAGGTGCAGCACGATGCGTCTCCCCCGTCCTCCCGCGGGGCTGGGTTCTCCGATCTCGGGTTTCAGCTGACCTGGCCGTCCTGCACTCGGCTTCTTGTCTGCTGTGTTTGCCTCCCCCGCCTCGTGAGGCCGCCCGAGACGTGGCCTCCGTTTCGTTTCTTCTTCCGCAAGCGTGGCACCGGCCTCGCTGCGCTGCGCCAAGGACCCGCGTCCGACCCGAGTCCGTGCGGGGGAAGCATTGAGGTGCCTGGCACGTCGCGAGTGCCCTGAATGTTGGGATTCCTTACGAACTCCTTCCAGTGGTTTCCCTCTTCCCTCGAGCACGGGGTGCCCACGAACACCCCCACCCACCCTTTCTGCCCCACTTGATTGACAGATGTGGAGGCTGAGCTCAGAAAGGGGAAGAGACTTCCAAGGACACATGGCGAGAGGGCTGCCAGAGCTGAGAGGAGAGCGGCCCCAAACTCCAAGAGAGGAGAAGCCGCCCTGGCGTGGCGCTTCCCCGGGGAAGGAGCCAGGCAGGCACGTGGGCTGAGAGGGAACGAGAGGCAGGCAGAGCTGGAGGGGGGCCAGCTGCAGCCGGGGGTGGGTGCCCTTGGCGGGTGACCTTAGGGATGTCCTGTCCCTCATCTGGACAATGGAGGTTAAAAGCGTCCCTGCCGCTGAGGCGGCCACGCAGAGCAGGGTTAATCCCTCCATCTGCTACCGGAAGGACAGACGCCTCATGGAGGCTCTCTCTCTGTCAGCCATTGTTCTGGTCACACTGCCGGGGCCCAGGACAATCGCCGGCTGGTGCTGGGTTTTATCTCTATCTTTCAGAGGCGGCCACAGAGGCCCAGCAGCCAGAGACCTGCCAAGGAGCCGGAACTCCAGCCCAGGCGGGGCCCAGCGAGGGTGTCCCGTGGGGCTTGTCCCTGCCCTGAGCCTGGCCTCTGAGGGTTGGGAGAGGGACGGGGACCATCCTCACGCGAAGAGGGGGGCGTGAGCCCTGCACGGGGTTTGCGTGCGGCCCAGCTGAGGGCCCTCCTCTCCTCGTCCGGTGCCCTCTCCAGCTGAGCCCCACCCGCTGAGTCACCCCGAGCCCCGCTGAGTCACCCCGGAGCTGGTCTCTGTGCTCCTGCAGCTCAGACCCGGACGGACGGGCTCTGCCTCCCTCCTCCCGACTTGGGAAGGACCAGCTACAGCTGCAGCCACACAGGACCCTCCGGAAAAGAGCGTCGGAGAGAAGCCCACCCGGGAGAGGGAGCCCGAGAGGGGGCGTGGCAGTTCGCACCTGTCATCCCTGCTGGCCAGGGACCAGCTCCAGAGGGAACGCCAAGGGCCCTGGAGATACAACAGTGGCAAGCAGGTGACAACTGCAGGGAGAGAGAAGGCTCAGTGGAGGTGGCCGTGGAGACGGGGGCTTTGACAGTGATGGGAGAGGGAATGGGGTGAACCGGGCAGCTCCCCAAAGTCCAGGTGGCGGCACTGGGGATGGGGGCGCCTGGCACAGTTACGAAAAGGAAGGTGCCCTTCAGAGCGGCCGCGGTGGGTGGGGGCAGGTCAGGGAAGCCTGTAGGAATGGGCACGCTGGGGTGAAGGCAATGGGGAGCCACTGATAGTCCGTGAGCAGCAGATGGTGATGGCACGGAGGCTGGACTGGAGGGGGTGCACAGACACCCCTGGAGTCGGGCCCGCCTCCTTTGGGGCCTCAGTGTCCCCACTCCTTCCTGCGCAGACTTGACTGTCTGCCACGCCCCCACACCTGCTGGCGGCTTGGGAAGAGCCTGTCTTGGGCTTGCAAACCCTTCTCTCCTCACCTGGCCCCTCTTGCTGGCTCCTGTGCGAGGAGCTGGAGGGAAAATAGAGGTTCCGACAGCACAATGAGGCTCAGGGCAGGCGGTTTGGAGGAGCGCCCCGAGGAAACACGATTAACGGTGATCAGGGTCCTGTGACAGGAGCTGGATGGAGATCCTCAGGTTCTGAGTCTCACAAAAGGAATTTAAATCCGCCAATCTCCTCATGTGTGTGGCCTGAGGGCGCTGCATGCAGACATCCAGGCAGCACTTGAAGCGTGAAATGTGGTCAGGAATTTAGGGAGGCCCCTGCTGGAGCGCCCAGGCTGACAGCTGCCCCAGGGGGAAAAAGGGGATGGCCCCGATGTGGGGGTGCAGAAACCATGACAAAAATAGACCATTGAGAACCCCACCCCAGCCGCCTCCCACCTCGTGTCATTAGCAGGTACAGGGGCTCAGCACCTAGTGCTTACAGGACAGAGGGTCGGGCAGGCGCAAGGACCTGCTCAGGGTCACCATGGGGTCAGCAGTGGACGGAGGCAGCTGACGCAGGTCCAAGTGTGAACTGGGAAGAGGATGGGGGAGGGGGCTGCAGTTCCAGCGCCGAGGAGCTGTGCGATCTTGGGCAAGCGACCTGACCACGCCGCACCACGCATGGCCCTTGTGTACAAACAGAAACACAAGTACACGTGCCGAGGAGCGCCAGCGAACGCAGGCCACCGTGAGAGCTCTGGCCTGGGTGAGGGCCCGTGGCCTGCCGGCTCCCCCTCTGTACTAACCCATGAGAGTGGCCGTCCCCGTGTACTCAGCCCCGAGGGAAGCTCTCGGAGCATGTCTAAGGGCGTTAGTCCCGTGAACTCACGGAACTGACTAATATGCCCATTTTACAGATGGGAGCGTGGAGGCCCAGGGCCGTACACTTTGTAAGGAGTGAAGCCCGAGGAGCCCCAGCTCTTCAGGGGAAGTGTCCACCTCTGAGTCTCAGCCTGAGCTGGTCCCACAGCAGGAGCCCTGGCCGGAGCCCACCACCTCCCCGTTCCCATGCCCTCTCCACACTGTTCTCTGCTCTGCCCTCGCCTGCTCAAATCTCCAGTGGGTTTTCTCCACGCCTGGATTGAAAACCAAGGTCCTGGCCACGGTCTGCAGGAGCCTGCAAGAGCTGGTCCTGCCTCCTGTCTGACTCCATTTTCTACGCCTTTGCTTTCTCTGCTCCAGCGACACCGGCCTCACGCATGACAACCACGGGACCTGGGCACAGGCTTCCAGCTTCACCCAGAATGCTTTGCACCCAGATAGTGCGATGTTCTTTACTTAACTCGGGATGCCAGGTCGCCGGGCCTCGCCTCGGAGGAGAGACTTCCCCTGAACCTTTTGTACCCGATTCACAATGAGCAACCCCTCCCTGCACTTCCCCTGCTTCATTTTCCCACATATATTCATGCGCAGCCGAAAAGATTCTCCGTGCAACGCGGCTCCCTGAGCTCAGAGACGGTCTCCTGTTCTCCGCTGGGCTGCTGGCAGAGTGACCTTCCATATTCTCTAATAATCACCGGAAAGGGAGGTATCGTCCCACTTTACAGATGAGAAAACGGAGGCTAAGAGAAGTCCAGATGCCGTAATCTGTCTCACCCCACAGTGAGTAGGTGTTAGGCCCGGGATTCAAATCCAGACTCCTTCAGTGCCGACCGACCGAGTGTCGGAGCTGCTCCTCCGAGGGTCTCCCAGCCCTTCGCACTCTCGGTGAGCTAAGAATCCAAGGCCCCGACTGGTCTTCACTGTTTAGGGCTGTGTTTGCAGCAAGAAGTCATGAAACATGAGGGAAAGGCTTGCTTTCGGTTCGCTGCACACGATGGATTCCCCCAGCTCGGTGTCCCTGGTCTATGTTGCAACCCATCACATGTGCCGGCATCTGTCTGGGCGCCGTGGCTGGGCCCCGAGGGCTCCGGGGCAAAGAGGAAGCCGACACAAACCTGAAGCTCATGCCGCCGGCTGTGCCGTGAGGGATCAGATCCCTGGTCTGTGACCCAGGCGTCTCATGTCTTCTGCCAACGCCGTGAAACACTAACAGGCGAACTTAAGTGAGAAAAAAGTGAATCCCGGTTGGAACACCTTTTCTGTCCTGTTTCCCACATGTTGACGGATGTTACTATCAAGACAAGGTCCTTGCCGATCGAGTGACCTCTCTGTCCCAGCTGGTGAACCTCACGTCCCACGTGCCACCTTCCCCAGGAACTTCCCTGTTCTCCCCCCGCCCCCCACTTCCCCCGAATTCACAGGAGACTCCGATGTGTTCCGCGAACTGGGCCAGAAGGAAATCTGATTTGATTTTAACAGGGATATTAGCTTTGGTTAGTAAACATAGAACATATTAAACCAGTGAATCTGGGGCAGGCACTGGGGAAAACAGAAAACAGAGAGAGGTGAAAGTGTCTTGACATTTGCATTTTTATGGCTGGAGAGTGAGCACAGCAAGAACTCTCTGGATTTCGGCCAAGTGGAGAATGCGGCCGGGGTGAGCCCGACCGTGGAGGGTACAGACTGTGTCTTATTCAGTTCGGCATCCCTGGCACTGTGCCCTCGGCCTGGCCCCGCCCGGGGGCTGCTTCCTGGGCACACAGACAGGCCCAGTGGTGCTGATGGAAGAGGGGCTTGCTGGTTGACCACCGGGCGGCCGCCTGTTCCTCGGGGAGGAGGCAGGCAGGCGGGCTGAGTCCAGGGGGAAGGAGCTCTGTGAGCGTTCCCCATGGCAAACTTCCAGGCGCTCGCCGGCCGGGAACCAGGCAGACCTGCTCTCCGGTTATTATTTTTCCAGCTGAATGGGGTTCAGTTAATGGAAGACTTAATGACGCCTTCTGGGCCCAGACAGGTTCCTGGCCCGGCAGCCACAGGTCCCAGATCAGGGAGAGGTGAGAGCCGCAGGGCGGCTGGGAGGCAAAGGGCCGGGCGTTTCAGCATCACGGAGGGACTTGGGGGGCCACGCTCTCCTGCTGCCTTTGCCCCTTGGGGAACCCGAGGCTCAGGGAGGAGAGGTGACCCGCCCAAGGTGGCAAACGAGTCTCCGGTGGCACCAAGACTAGAACCTGGGGATCTCAACTCCCAAAGCACATCCCTCCACCCCCCAGCACGCCCAGCCTGGGGGCCAGACAGGCACCGAACCGACACAGACGGCGGGAGCAGTAGGTTTACAGCTGTGAGTAAGCAAAACCGAGTTACTCTCGCATTATTATTATTATTATTATTATTATTCCATTGTCTCCCACACGAGCAACTGTGAGCCTACACTGCCCACTCCGTCCCTGTGGGCAGAGGCAGCGACAAGTGCTCCCAACACAGGAGCGGAGGTTCACGCTGGGTTGTGCACAGTGGAAGGTGGGGTCCTCGTGTGGAAAATCGGACGATTTCAATAACAATCTTCACACCAGCCCTGCCCAGGGCCGCCCGGCCCCCTCTGCCCTCTGGAGCCTGGGCTGGGAGGGGGCCCCTCCCGGCTGAGCCCCGTTGCCCCCCGCGGAGGCTGAGCAGCTCGGCCGTCCTCGGGGAGGGCAGCACGGAGCTCAGCCTGTTACACACTTCCCTTGGCTTCTGCAAAAACAACAAACTAAAAATACTGCAAACCACACCGTGCCTCTGCGCAGCCACCCAGAAGGCGGTGAGCACGTGTGCGCCCTGCCGCTGGCTCCCCCGTGGCTGGGCAGGATGTGGGGCACCCAGTGCAGGAGGGGGCACCGGGCTCGCTGTGGCCCTCCCAGTCTGGTTCCCAGACAGCCTGGAGCCCGGAGAGACTTCCCTGGGGATGGTAAAATGGCCTGTCAGCTC
>NW_005871355.1:6084-16078 GCF_000147115.1 Myotis lucifugus
GGGGAGCAGCTGCCGTTAACAGTGGGTTTCACATGCTCTGGAAAGTGGGTCTCACGCTCAGGGAGAAGCCAGCGCTGAGCCGAGCTTTCTGGGTGAGGCGGGGGTGAAACCCCCAAGCCCCGCTGTGGGGCTTCCTCCTCACCCCCAGGGTGGTTTGGAAACCAGAGCCCTTCACACACCACACCCACTCCCAGCCCCCACTCCACGAGGTGCCCCTGAAGACTTCAGAGACCAACAGGCCGTTAATCTGCAGCCCTTCACCTAGGGGGCCGGTTCCTCCGCTAAGATTTCTCAGAAACAGCTTCTAAGAAACTTTCCAGGAGAAGAGTGGGTTTCGAGATGGGGACTCGGGCACCCCTGGTGACGGGCGAGGGGGCGTGAGCGGCAGGGACAGAATACCCGTCAGACATGTGGGCGCCTAACCGGAAGATGGGGGGCCCCACGCTGCACCCCGCCTCCACCGCCTGCCCTGCTCCCCTTCCTACCACAAAGCCAGGGGCCCCACTTTCTCAACCACAAAGAATCACCCTCCTCGAAACAGCCTGTGGCTGCAGCCTGCACACTGTCATGGGGGCAGAGCGCCTTTCCCCCGCGGTCCGGTCCGAGGTGGTGACTTTGAACACAGCCAAGGGGGCCCCTGGGCTAGCCGGGACTTTCCAGTGACCCGGTGAGCACCCCATTCCCTGAACACTGCCCGACCCTGTGGCTTAGACAGGATTTCCTAGTCTGGGAGCCACTGCGACCGGTGCTGGGGAGACGACACCCCACAAACGCCATGTCAAGGGGCCCCCCACGTGGGGGAAAGGGGAATGGTCATTTCAACACAGTTCCCAGCAGACAAAGCAAGGCAATTGGTTCTGGAGCCAAAGAGAGCTGGGTTCAAATCCCAGCTCCGCCACTTACCAGCTGTGTGACCTCGGGGGAGCTCCTTAACCTCTCTGAGCCTCAGTTTCTTCATCTGAAAAACAGAAGGAAAAAAAAGCTCAGCTGCACCGCAGGGAGAGGGCGTGCAGGTCTCACCCGAGAGCCCGCAGCACGCTCAGCCCAGACTCCCAGGGCAACGTCAGGGCTCACTGAGGCGACAGCCCCATCCTCCGCCGCCGGGAGGAGACAGCGGCACCCGCACCGGGTGGGAGTCAGGGGACCCGAGCCTCGGGTTCGAGCCGCACACCGTCAATGAAAGCTCTGCAGCGCGAGCTCTCGGGGACCACTTCCTGCCCTGGTAGGTCGGCGGGGTGCGCTCCAGTGTGGAGACCCTCCCGCCCTGGCATGGGCTCACCCCAAGGCAGCTCAGCTTCCCGCCAGACAGAGGAGGAAGCGAGGTTCAGGTCCCAGGGGACCATGTGTCAGGGCGGAGCCATTCCCCCTCCCCCCCGCTCCCCCCCCCTCAGCAGAGGCCTGTGCAGGGGCGGGAGGTGCTCAGAGAACTTGTTTGAGATCAGAGAGGCCCTTCCACCAGCCTCTTGGGACTTTAGCACGAGCAACCGGAAGCCACCGGTCCTTTAGCAAAGGCTCACGGGGCCCAGAAACTGACGGGCCCCGATGGGGATGCTGGTGACACACCGGTGATCAAGTCCAAGTTCTGGAAGCTCACACATCCAATGAAGCAGAGCAGTGGCATTCCGCACACAGCGGGTGGCGGGAGGCAGTGAGTGAGCCAGCCAGGCAAGGACAGCGCGGGGCCAGAGGGACCAGAGCGCGGGCAGGGGAATCAGGGGAAAGTGGCTGCGAAATCACAGGCGGCAGGAGCTGGCACTCAGCCCGCAGGCGGGGCAGGGCCCTGTGAGCCTGAACGCTGCCGAGTCACAGGGATCACGTGACGGGATGAGGTCAGCGAGGGAAGTAAGGCCGATCCTGTCACCCCAGGAGGACAGTGGCTTGTCACCCAACCAATGAGCAAAGGTGAGAGGCTGCTCTCGGGGTCCCGTTCTAGTCACGTCCTCTGGGCTGGCTCTGTCCCTGGGGAAGCCGCTGCACCCCTGTGCGCACGGGAGCACCCCGGTTGACACCCCCTTTCAGTGTCAGAGGGTAAGCCTCGCGGAGAAACGCGTCGGTGGCCTTCTGGACACAGCTCCACCTTCCAAATGCTTCTCTGGGCTTCCAGGTGGAGGTACCGTCAGCCGCAGACAAGCAATGACATCGCGGCCCACAGTGCCTCTCACATCCATGCAACCTGGGCTGCGGGAGGCGTGGGGAGCACCTGCCACTACAGGTGGGCTTCCGGAGGGCGCCCGGCTGTCCTGGCAGCTGCAGTCCTGACACGTCCTTGCTGGGCATCGTGAAACGGATGCTGAAAGCGCCTGGAGCCTCCGTCTCCTCCTCCAGAGAGTAGGGACACTCGTGACCCTGAGAGTGGGTAGGAAGGTGGCTCCCACCCCAGCCGGTGTGGCTAGCGGATAGAGCATCGGCCTGCGGGCTGAAGGGTCCCAGGTTCGATTCTGGTTCAGGGCACGAGCCTGTGCTGTAGGCTCGATCCCCGGTGTGGGGCGTGCAGGAGGCAGCTGATCAATGATTCTCTCTCATCATTGATGTTTCTATCCCTCTCTCCCTCTCCCTCCCTCTCTGAAATCAATAAAAATATATTTTTTAAAAAGGTGGCTCGAAAACACGGCACGTTCTGGGCACAGTGTCTGGTCTTCTCATTACCGATGGTGTCATGTGACGGCCCTCAGCCCAGAGGTGGCCACCAGAGCTGGGAGCAGCAAGAGGACAAAGGACAAAATCCATCACCATCAGGAAGGACCGGGGACGGAGTAGGACTCTGAGGGGACCGTCCTCCAATTTTCTTCCTGAGTCCTCACACTGGGTGGTTCCCGCAAACAATCGGGGGCCTTTTTAAACAGGATGTGAGGAGGTAGACAGGGGAGCTGCCGCTGCAGCCGCCGCAGAGGGCCCGGGAAGGAAGCCCTGGTCCGTCCCCTCTTTAGACGCCAGCACCGTCAGCCAGCACCCGAAGTAAGTCCCTTTGATGTATCTGCACATGTTGGCAGTGAGTCCTCATCTCGGGGCTTTTAAAAGAGGGACAAACACGTTTGGGAAATTCTCATCGAGCCAAGGCTGACCAAGAACAGAAAAGCAAGGTTGCCTGGGTTCGGGGCATTCTTGCCAGAGCGTGGGGAGGTGGATCTGTGTGAAGTGTGTGGTCCTTGTGAAAGCGGCAAGATGAACATAGCGGACTTGTTCTGGTCACTAATCACAGGGTGATTGCCCTCACTGAACACCTACTATGTGCTGGGCTCTTCACATACAAATGCGAACACATACTAACTATGATAGGAGCATAAACACTTTATGTGGCTCAAGCCAGTCCAACCTCCCCAACAGCCTTGTATTAGGTGCCCTCGGTGTCACTCCCTGGGCAGGTGAGCCCAGAGAGGTGCAGTCATTTGTCCAACGTCACACAGCAAGTAGATGGCAGAGTCGATCCCTGCATCCAGGCTGCCAGGCAACCATCAGGGCTGAAAGCGTTAGCTCAGCAAATGCACACCCGGACCTCCCTGGCCAGCGGTAGTTTCCTGCCCGCCGTGTGCGAGCCGTGGGCCGCAGACTGGCAGCGCGTCACCGTCTGGCCTGCGCCTAGCTCCCGGTCGGGCTTTCAGCGGAGCCATCCCAGGGTCACGTCTGGCAGCACAGCGGCTGGACAGCCCCATAGAGAGGGTCCCAACGCCCCAGCCTGACCCTGGCCTCTGCCATTACAAGCTGTGTGGCTTCTCTGTCCCTCGGGGCCATGACCTCCCTGGCGACTTTTGTCAAGTCCCCAAATCCCAAGCCTCAGTTTCCTAATCTGTCCAGAGCTGCACTAAATCAGGATAAACTGTTGCCTCGCGGGATGTTTCGTCTGCGGCATACAGCAGTGGACGGGACTTCCAATTAGCTGTCACTTTTCAAACGCAGAAAAACCTCACACAAAGATCTGGCCTCTGGCTTCGCTTCGTAAAGGAAGGGAAGGTCCAGGAACCCTGGGCTCGCATTCCCCACCGCAACAATTCCCGGAGTCATCTCCTTTGTTCAGAATCTAGTCAGTGTTCCAGTTAGCCCCAGGCCCCACCACTCCCTACTGCCTTACCCAGACCTCTGTATCCATTGGTGTTACCCTGTGTGACCCCTGGACTGGGTGCTCTAAAGGTCTCCTCTGCTCCATGATTTCCCTGATGTTCCTCACATGCCTCTGGGTGCTGCCCTGCCACCCCCCTGGGTAGGTAGTAGAAGGCCACCAGCTTGAGGCTGAGCCCTCCAGGGCTGCCTCCCGCCGCCCAGCGGAGGGGAGAGGCCTGCCGCTGCCAGGGTCCCGATGGCCTGGTCAGCAGAAAGATGATAGCTCCGCAGTGCACCCAGCAGGCCGCGCGCTCTCCGCGCTGAGGCCTCCTATGATTACCTGCCGTGTGTAATAAAGCCGCATTTAGAAACCTTAGAAAGGCCCCGGCAAGGAGACCTTTTTCCTGGGTCATTTCCTGGTCCTAGAATTTCAGGTTTGGCCAACGCATCATCTGACAGTTTACTCTCCTCCAGCGAGGCTGACACGATCCGTTCAAGGTCCCACTGTTTGCCCAGCGCTGCGGGAGCCGAAAATAGAAGTGCGGGCTGCAGCCCCACCCTGCAGTCACCCTGGCGTCCTCCCAGGCCGTGGCCGCTGGTCAGGCAAAGAGACAGTGACAGAGCAGGACTGCAAGGGCCCTGCCCCCGGACAGCCACCGCTGCTCAGCCCTACTGCGCGCCCAGCTCTTCCCATAAATGACCTCAGCGAGCTCCCAGGTTTCGCCCCCGATGTGCAGGGGAGCGCGCTTTGATCCCAGGGATGTGAGACTCCACAGCTGGGTTTGCAAAGCGGACCTTAGCCTGCTGGGCAGCCTGAGGGGCACAGAAAGGCAAGCAAGAGTGAACCCTGGGTGGGCGAGGGCCAAGCTGAGGCTCCAGCCAGCCCGGGGCTACCACAAAAGGCCACCCCAATGGGCGCCAAACCCTCTTCCAGGAAAGGGCTCGCATGCAGACGGGGCGAGCTGCCCAAAGAGGCTTGTCGTGTGTAATGGCAAACGCCAGCGAGCTCGCAGGCCTCCACCACGGTGCTCGAAGTATCTGCTACGCGACAGAAAAGGCTGCGTCGCTAAGAACACTCACGCAGAACAGCACACGGGGACACCTGCTGTGCTGTGAACTGGGGATACCAGGGAGGCAGCGCCAGAACCAGTTACCCGTGTTAGCAATCCAGGAACCGAAAGACAGCGGCAGGAAACACCCACAAATGCTAAGGAGGTACTTTCCGGGAGGGGGCGTGTGTGGGGGACATCCCCTTTCCCCGGGGCCTTTACACTTCTCTTTCTCTCTTCTTTTTTTTTTTTTTTTTTGATTAATCCTCACTTGAGGATACTTTTCCATTGATTTTTAGAGGGAGTGGCAGGGAGGGGAGAAACAGACATTGATGTGAGAGAGACATCAATTGGCTGCTTCCCATTCGCACCCTGACCAGGGCTGGGATGGAGCCTGCAACCGAGGTACGTGCCCTGGACCGGACTCAAACCCCGGGCCTTCCGTCTGAGGGCTGACTCCGATCCACTGAGCCAAACCGGCCAGGGCTACACTTGTCTTTCTTTTCAGGATTTTCTTCAGCGGACAGGGCTACTTTTATGATCAGAGAATAAAACTACCATTAAAACAACAAAAGAAAAATGGTGGCCTGTTAAAACCGTCTCTAGCACCCAGTGCTGAGCGGGCCTCCCCGGACCGGGACCCAGCGCACACCCAGGGCTGTGCCGAATGAGACAGCCTCGCAGGACTTGGGCTTCCACTTCCCGAGGCTCAGGCCCAAAGCCGAGAGGGAACAATGGAAATCAACAGAGAACACCAGCATATGTGAGGATGTGGAACCAGCAACAAAACAAAAAAAAGAAAGAAAAGGAAAGAAAGCAGACAGCTTCCCAGGAACAAGGGCTCAGAAACCCCGTTCCCAGACCCCAGGCTCCCGGGGCCCCGCCCAGCGGCAGGCCTATAGGATCCAGCCTCTCACCCAGGAGCCCAGAGCGGCTTCGCTTGACTTTCCACGTGGCCCCGTCTGGCTGGACCCCCTAGCACTGCCCCTGTGGGGACATGTCCCAACGTCATATACGTGAGACGCCACTGCTGAGAGGTCACTCAACCTGCCTGTGAGGCTCGGAGAGGTTGCCCACCTTGCCTGAGGCCACACAGCTAGCTGCTCAGGGACAGGGCAGGAAAGGGGGCGCAGGCCTTCTGTGTGACCACCCCTTCCCCGGGAGGCCTTTGCCCCTCACCGCAGCTGGCCCATGAAGCCCGGGTTCCAATCCCAGCGGAGTCCGTGACTGCGGGGTCTTGCTAGTTCACCCCTAGGAGCCCCGGTTTCGTCAGTGAACTGGAGGCAAACCTCACACTGACCCAGAGGGGGACACAGCGAGCCCGGGCTCCCGCTAGCACAGGAGCCGGTCCCCTCTGCCCCCTGGAGTGAGTCCTTCCCTGGTCTCAGGATGGGACCTCAGTGCACTGTCTCCCTCCCCCCCCCCCCCCCCCGCCCGGGGACGGCCTCCTGCTCTGTCCCAGCCCAGCAGGGGGTGCTGGGAAGGACAGCTGGACGGGAGAGGCCAGGACGGACTCTCAGGAGGACAGTCAGCTGTGCTTAGACATCTGGCGGCCCGTCTCCAAACCCCGCTTTCTGGCTTCATGGAGCCGGTTTCTGGCCAACGGGGCTCAGTTCGTGTCTAATTCCAAACAGGCAGCCTGAGCCCTGCCCCCACCCAGCCCCGTTGCTCCCTGCCTGCTCCAGGGCCCCAGCGAGCAGCAGGGGCCTCCTTGGGGGGGGGGGGGCAGGCTAGAGGGGAGCTGCAAGGCCTCCTGGGGGAGGTGGGGGTGCAGCCCTTCCTGGGAGGGGGCTCAGTCCCTCAGACACCACAAGGCCCAGACTGGGAGGTCCACTTGGCTTTCGCCAGAAAACAGGCAGCCCAGCCACCCTGGTGCTCGCCCGTCACAGCCCATGTCACGTTGAAACAGCTGCACACACGCCGTTGCGTTGGGCCCTCCACGCCGAGAGACTGTCAGCCCCGCGGTGAAGCACGGGGCCTCAGAGCCACGCTGACCACGTCTGAATCCCGCTCTGCCCAGTCCTTGCTGGGCCCCTGGACAAGCCTCCTCACCTCTCCGTGCCTGCCCCCTCCTCTGTAAGGGCGACGGCGGTCCAGAAACACAGACATGACCTCAGAGCGACCCCACGCAGATGGGTCGGAAGTGCACGTAAAACACCTGGAAGAGTCATATCAGATCACATCAGCGTGGCCCCCGCCCGCCCGTCCCGCTGTGGCCACTCGCCGGGGACTCCCCGCGGTGGGGCCCCCCGCTCCCCAGGTAATAGGTTTGTGACCACTCAAAACATATTTGTTTTGGGGGGTATTTTTGTTTGTCGGTGTGTTTTTAATCCTTGCCAACGACTTTCCATTGATTTTTAGTGAGAGTGGGAGGGTGGAGAGAAACATCAAAGTGAGAGAGACACAGGGATTGGTTGCCTGCCACACACATCCTGACAGGGCCTGGGGATTGAACCTACCACCCAGGGACGTGCCCTGGACCAGGAGTAGAACCCGCAACCCTCCAGTGAGCAGGCCGATGCTCTAACCACTGGGCTCGCCAGCCAGGGCTATTGGTTTCTAATGAGGATTGAATGAGTTATTACCAACCCCAGCTTCACAGATGAAAACCTGACGCACAGAGAGGTGAAGAGCTTGCCCAGGGTCACCCAGCCTGGGAGTGGCTGAGCCAGGACATAGACGCAGGCAGCGTCCTCCGGCCGGAGCTGGTAACCAGCAGGCCCCGCCCACTGGAGCCTGCATTGAGCTGATGACCCGGCCCAGCTCTGAGGTCTTTACAGACGTGGCAACTCTCCCAGCTCTGGGGTCTTCTGGGCACCACAACCCCCGCCTGAGATCTGGGCTCCAGCAGATTGTTCTAGGCCAGTGATGGCGAACCTTTTGAGCTCGGCGTGTCAGCATTTTGAAAAACCCTAACTTAACTCTGGTGCCGCGTCACATATAGAAATTTTTTGATCTTTGCAACCATAGTAAAACAAAGATTTATACTTTTGATATTTATTTTATATATTTAAATGCCATCTAACAAAGAAAAATCAACCAAAAAAGTGAGTTCGCGTGTCACCTCTGACACGTGTGTCATAGGTTCGCCATCACTGTTCTAGACCAAGGGGCGGAAGGATGATGAGCTGATGAAGACGTGTAAGGCTCCCCAACCACGCAGAGCCACCGAGTCCACGTGGAGGCCTCCCTCAACGGCCTGACTCATGTGCCGTTTGCTTCAACCAGCTCACATCGTCCTTGTCATCCGGACAAAACGGCACCCACCACGCGGCCAGGGACCTCATTGCTGCGGGCTCCTAAGGTAACAAGCACGTGTCAGAGAGAGACAGAGAGAGCGCTGGGACTGCCAGCCAACAGGGAAACCGCGGCCGGAGCCTGCGATTCCAGGGCAGGGGTACAACAGCGGGCGCCCCGGCCCGGCCCGGGGTGCAAACAGCCCAGCGCCGTTTCCGGGGCTTGCAACACCGCGCACAATGCCAGCGCGGCCGCCAAGGAGGAACCACGACGCAGTCTGCAGCGGAGAGGAGAGGGTGGGGTGCACCGAGGCTCTGGGAGCAGAGTGGGCAGGGCAAGGGAGGGCAAGGGAGAGTGAATGAGGAAGTGGGGGCAGAACCCACGTTTGCTGACGGCGCAGGGCATGGCGAGGGCGGGGCCCTCAGGGCCTCGCTGGGCTTCGTGCTCAGAACAAGTCAGCTGAGTATCAGCCGCATCGGGCCTTGCAGCCCAGTTGCCAGGAGAGGAAGCCGAGGCTGGGAGAGGTGAGGCTCGCCCACGCCCCCCTGAGTTCTGGCTCCTGAACCCAGATCAGGCCAGTCCCAGGCCCAGGACAACCGTCCACACTGTCCCCTCCTGGCGAAGGGGCTGCTGGGAGAGAGGGTGAGGCTGGGACCCTGCCTGCTCTTCTCCAGGCCCCAAGCCGAAGGAGGGGTGTGGGCTGTGGAGAAAGCCCTGGATTAGGACTGGAATCCAATCTCCTCTCCTCTGAATGCTGTGCGATCTTGCACAAATTACTTAGCCTCTCTGGGCAACGCTGTCAGCTGGGGGAAGGCGTGGAGTGGATGAGTTTGACCCACCCTGACTCCCTCCAGCTCGAGTCCTATGTGATGCATGTCAGCTTGGCACTGGGTCATGAACCAAGGCCCCGGTGTCGGGTTGCTGGGCTCAAATCCCGACTGTGCCCGGAAATGGTGCCCCTGGAGGAGGGGGTTGGGTTTACTGCCCGGGGACCCCAGAGAGCCCACCCGGCCCGAGCCCAGCATGGGGTGCTGGCAGGGAAAAGGCAGGGCCTTGCCCAGGTCATGAGGCTCAGAGGTTCACAGATTCATCCCCATATCCTGGCTGCCCACCCCGTGCCAGGTGTGGAGCCGGGCACTGAAGCTCTATGGGAACACCCTCACACCGGAAAATACTAACAATGTCCACTGCCCGGCTCTAAACTGGTGGCTCCGAGGGCAGAGCCCCCTGGGCCTCTGTGGCGCCATGAGAACACGCTGCCACCAGGGGGCAGGCCCGCGCTGAGGGCGATGGGCCTCCGGGATGGCCTCCCAGGGAGGTGGCCTGGGAGTTGAGTTCCTAAGGGCAGCAGAGGACTTGCTGGGTGACGAAGCAGGGAGGGGCACTCCAGGCCTAGGACAGCCCGTCCACAGACAGTGCAGGCAGAGGGCACATGGGGGTGCCCAGGAGCTCCGAGGGAGCGCTGGGCGGCCCAGGCAGCAAAGCCTTCTGGGGCAAACCTCGTGTGTGTGTGTGTGTGTGTGTGTGTGTGTGGGGGGGGGGGTCCTCAGCCTGATGGGACAGGGCAGCCAGTACACCATTGCCAGGGTAGACGGAGTACAGGCTGCCGGGCCAAGGGGACCCAGCCCTTGCCCCGTGGGAATGAGCATGTCTCATGGAATTGCGCACGTCCT
>NW_005871355.1:16429-37768 GCF_000147115.1 Myotis lucifugus
TGGAATGTAGCCTTTTCCATGGAATGGGGCATGTTCCATGAAAAGTAGCATGTCCCCATGGAATGTAGCATGTCTCGTGGAATGTAACCACGTCCCATGGAATGGACATGTCCCGTGGGATGTAGCATGTCCCGTGGAATGTAGCATGTCTCGTGGAATGTAGCAAGTCCCATGGAATTGCGCATGTCCCATGGAATTGTGCATGTCCCGTGGGATGTAGCATGTCCTATGGAATTGAGAATGTCCTGTGGGATTGAGCATGTCCTGTGGAATGTAGCATGTCCTGTGGAATGTAGCATGTCTTGTGGAATGTAGCATGTCCTATGGAATTGAGAATGTCCTGTGGGATTGAGCATGTCCTGTGGAATGTAGCATGTCCTGTGGAATGTAGCATGTCTTGTGGAATGTAGCATGTCCTATGGAATTGAGCATGTCCTGTGGGATTGAGCATGTCCCGCAGAATTGCACATGTCCTGGGATTTAGCATGTCCTGCAGGAATCTGACAGGTGAATGCCAGGCAACATGCTGAGCACCAGAGACGGGCAGGCAGCCTCCTAAGGACACCCACCTGGAGTGAACACACTGCCGGCTGCACAGCTGGTGGCAGCCGGGCCGCCCAGCCAGGAAGGTCCCCCTTTAGAGAGCCTTGGCTAAGTGGCCATCAGAGTGACCCCGCTTCGCCCACCCCGTGCCCTAGTTCCCCTCTTATGTTTCACATGCTCCAGCGAAGGGAAACGAGGCACCCCACCTCCACCCCTACAGGGGCAGAACCCCAGCCAGTGTGCCAGCCTCCCTCTCCCTCTCTCACTTTCCCTCTCTCACTTCCCCCCCCTCTCTCTTTCTCTCTCTCTCCCCCCGCCAACTGTGTGACCCAGGGAGTGCTGTGCACCCCTCCAGGATCTGTGTGAGGAATAAACCTTGGTTTGGGGGGGTTTAGTCCCCAAAGTTCCCTGGTGGCTATTTCTGAGGTGCAGCTACAATCACAGTAAGAACCACGAGGGCTGGTCTGGCCTCAACACAGACTCTGGCCGGGGAATGTCGGGAAGGGGGGAGTGGGTGAGGCTGACTCAGTCATCCGGCCCGGGCCCAGGTGAGTGCCGGGCACCCCTAGAGGATGCTGTACATAACACACTCGCCGTCGGGGTCGCTAAGCGTTCCCACGTATATTAACAGGTTAATCCCATGCGGCTGGTGCTATCGCCATCTCTTGTGTCCATTTTGCAGATGAAGAGAGCTGAGGCGCTTGCCCAAGAGGGCACAGGAGTGGGATTTGAACTTGGGCCATCTGTCTTCAGAGTCTGCGCTTGTAAAATTACTCTTAAAATTACTCTGGGATTCACAGAAGGTGAGGTGAGGCGGGGTGGGGATCTTGGTGAGGCCCAGGTCATGGTCAGCCTCGTCCCTCCTGCTATGGGATCTGGACCCTGCCCCAGGGCCATCGGTGACATAACCCTGAAAGGCGGACAGACACAGCTGGGCGCCCTTGGGGAACAAAGATCACTGCTAAAAGCCAGCTGTCCATCAGCCAGGCGTGACCGGATGAAAACCAGTGTCTCGAGGGTGATTCAATCGATAAGTTTGGCTTGTGGAGGCACCTGGAAATTTCCATGCCCCTGGCAGCCCCCTGTGCCTGGGACACTGGCACTGCCAAGGCCTCTGGGTCCGGCCGCCAGATAACCGTGACGTCCACCCGCCCCTGGAGGCCAGCGACTTCCCACGCAATTCCCACTAGTCAGGGGCCCTGAGCCTTTCCCTTAGGTTGTCAGGTAAGGAAATGACCACAGACAGCACAACAATAGCCATCGGTGCAAATAAATCAAAACTATACCTTTTTGGAGGGGTCAGATTGGCAAAAGTAGAATATGTTTCTATGTGTGGCAGAAATGTTTTTAATTCCTTTTTATACATTTTTAAATTAATTAATTGTGTGTGTGTGGTGGTGGGGAGGCAGAATTGTAGTCATTAGTCTATATGTGCCATGAGATGTAAAAGGTTGAAATCCGCTGCTGTAGGCAGACACGTTCTCCCATCTGGCAGTTGGGGGTGCCTTATTCCCACCCTCACAGCCCACCCCCGTCCCCCCAGAGTGTGGCTCGGCTATAAATACTACTAGTGGTGTCGTGTCTATATTTAGCGAGCGTTTACTATGTGCCAGGCACGGTGCCCAGCTTTTTGAGTCATCGTCTCATTTAATCCTGACGAACCCTGGCAGGTGGGTGCTATGATCGTCTCCTTTCTCCGTCACTGATGGGGAACCAGTCACGCAGCCACGAAATACCTGCCCAGCTCCGAGAGCTGCAGAGAGGCGGCCGGGAGGCCCGCCAGGCTTGTTCACTCCGGGGCCCACTCTCATGAACCCTCTACAACTGGGGCCCCACCGCCCCTGGTGGGTGGGACCGGCCCCATTTCATCAAGAGAACAAAGTTGGCATTAGTAGCAGCCCTCACCGAACCCAGTACTGCGTCTGTGCGTACAACCACCTCGTTCATGTGACTGCCTCACCACTGAATTACTAACATCTTGAGGACATAGCTCTGTCTTATCCTGTTTCACCTCCAGTGCGTGGCCTGGTGCCAGGGACCTGGGAGTGTTTGCTGAGTGAGTGAGTGAGTGAATGAATGAATGAATGGGAAAGAAGGAAGAACAGCCTGAACTGCCGTCTCCCCGTCTCCTCTCTTCCAGAGAAACGACCCTGCTCTCGACCCTGCGGCCCTTTTCTGAAAGGTTATCAGCTGCGGAAATTCCACCAGCTCCCACTGGGGCCCCTCTATCTAAACTGTCAGGACTCCTCTTATCTCATCGGAATGCCTGGGTCCCGTCTGCTTCAGGGCTAGTTGATAGCAGCCACTGGGGGAGGAAACGTCCCAGTGTTAGGGAGAGTGTTCAAGCCTGGAAGGGTGTTCGGGGACAAAACAGGCCTGGACAGGCCTGGTCTCCAGGCAGAGGGGGCCAGGCATCCCGCCTGTCCTTTGAGCAGCAACCCCCCTATACCTTCCCCCTCACTGTTGATCTCTTTTCAGCACAGGATTGAGTCCCAGGAACACCTCCAGGACCATCACACCTAAGCTGCCCCCCCTACCCCTGCCTGCCCAGCCCTGACATTCATATCTATTTTGTCCCTCAGCCTCTCCCCTCCCCCACTCCTTGCTAGGTTGTGAATGCTCAGGGTCTCGTCTGCCTAGAACAGTGCCTGGTACATAGAAGGAGCTCAGAATCTTTGTTGATGCATGAAGCTAGCATTCATCAATACGAATTCTGCATCTCCCCTGGGAGCTGGGAGCTGGGGACACAATGTGTTCCAGGTAAGGCCTGTGCTGGACAGAGCGCCTGTGCTCACCCAGTTCTGAGGTGTCATCCTTACTATGCTCGGGGTTCACCCAAAGTAAACCCCCATCCCATCCCTACACCTCTCACCCCACCATTCCACACTCTTCCGGGACTTCCAGACGACGTATCTTTAGCTCATTCTCTCCCCCTCCTCCTTTCTTACCTTCTTGCCTCTCTCTTCAGCCTCCTGGGACCCTGCGGCCATTGTGGGGGCCCCACATGCCTCGTCTGCCTGGGACTGGGACGGGCTTAAGCTCACATCTTACCTACCTGGTTGCGTATATAAAACTAGTAAATCCCAAGGCCCTAGTGGCTTGGTTTCTGCATGGACTCACATACAGAGACCACAAGTCAGCTGCCCAAAGAGATCTTAAAAGTAATTCCATTTTTATAGATAGATAGATAGGGAGGGAGGGATATAGATAGATGTCCTCACCAATAATCATGTAGAATAGATCACACACACACACACACACACATACACACACACACACATATCTTCCGCTGGGACCAGACTGAACATTCCAGGCTTTGCGCCCACACGGTCTCAGTGGCAACTGCCAGGTGACAGACATGCCACAGCCATGCCTGAACCGCTGAGCGCAGCTGGGCGCCAATTAAACTTTTTTTACAAAAAATGTCCACGTCACAGCGGTTTGCTGACTCTCCCTCCAGGACTCACCCAGGGGGCATTCAGGCCTCCTGCATGGCGGGCGCTTGTCACGGAGGATGTCCCATGCAGGCTACTGCTCACCAGTTTTCATGACAGCTCCCTTTCCCTTTAGGAAAGAGAGGCCTGCGTTTCTCCCCGAGGGAGAAGGAATTCCCCCCTTAGGAACTATCCCACGAGAACAAGCCAAGTTACCAAGAGACCACGCAAAGGGGACACGTCCCTGCCCCCACTAGCAAGACCAGAAACCAGAAAGATAACACCGCTCACCCCTGCGGGGAAGGTTCGTGAGTCATTTATGTGCACGAAACGGGGCCACATACCCAGCCTGACAAGCTCGGGGAGGCCTGCGTGGCGGCCTGGCAACCTCAGAGGCTGCAAGTACCCGCCTAGGATGGTCTGAAACGTAAACTTTCTGACTAAAAGCGGTTTGTGGCGTAGTCCTGTCCTAAGGCAGTGTTTTCCCTACCAAGGTCCATCTCCACATGGACTGAGCCGGTCTGTGGTCTTTTTGCCTCGAGGATAACACACCCGATAACACGCCTTGGCCAAGACAAAGTCATTTCCCTTTTCCCAGCCCCTCCCAGCACCGGCTCTGCTCTCCGGAGACCACAGACCCGCTCATGGTTAGCATGTTCACTGTTGACTGCTAACTTCCTGCACCCCCCGCCCCCCCGTGTAAGTAAAAGATGCATGTGTCCATCATTTTACTTTTTACCCAATCCCAGAAGTCCCCCCCGTTGCTTTCTCCCGCCTCCCTAACCTATCAGCAATGGAGTCCGTGTCACCCACTGACATCTCCTCTTTGGACTGTAATGTATGAAACAGGTGCAGAACTGCCATTCTCCGGAGCATTCGCTCAATCCGGTGAGGTTTTGCTTCTGGGGAAGAGTCCTCAGTTTGGCTCAAATCAACTCACAAAAACTCTCTACAGGTGGGACCGTTTCTTACGTTGACATGTACCTCAGTCGGTGGAGGGGCTGCCCATCTCTGGTCCTCCGACGGAACGGTCCTGGCCACAGGCTCAGAGCGTCCGGCCACCGCAGCCCCTGGCGATGCCAGTGAGTCCTGTTGGCATTTCCGGGTCAGAAATGCTGAGTCTGAAGGTGGGACCCGCTGGACGGAGAGAAGAGAAAGTGTGAGTGAGTTTGGACGCTCCGTGCGCCCACTGCCTTTTGAAGGTGAGTCAGGGAAACAGGCATTCACCCACTTCCCCGCTTGCCCAGGACTCAGACATCAAGCATTTCCTAAGTAAACACCTGTCTTTTCCCACCCACAGACCCAGTGCCAGAGGCAGAGCGGTGAGTGAATCATAACCGATGCCCTCAAAGGGCTCAGCCAGGTGAAGAAGGCAGACAAGGAGCCTGGCTGGTGTGGCTCAGGGGTTGAGCATCAACCCATGCACCTGGAGGTCACGGTTCAATTCCCGGTCAGGGCACATGCCCAGGCTGTGGGCTCATTCCTCACCCAGTGTGGGGCATGCAGGAGGCAGCCGATCAATGATTCTCCCTTCCTCTCTCTGAAACTAATAAAAAAAAGAAGAAAAAAAAAGAAAAGAAAACAGGCAAGTAGACAAGTCCCTGGGGGCCACTGGGTCACAGGGCTGGGAGTGACATGCCGGAGAACTGAAGAAAAAAAGACCAACTTGGTCAAAGAAGAACCTGAACAGGAGTTAGTATTCTACCTGCTTCTCCATCAAAGTGCCAGGGAGATGCTGTTTGGCAGAAAGAAAAGTCTGGGAAAGTGTCTCCAAGGAGCGAGGATAAAGGAAGGTGTGAAAGCCCGGCCGGCGCGGCTCAGTGGTTGAGCGTCGACTTATGAACCTGGAGGTCACGGTTGGATTCCCGGTCAAGGGCACATGCCCGGGTTGTGGGCTTGATCCCCAGTGTGGGGCGTGCAGGAGGCAGCCAATCCATGATTCTCTCTCAGCATTGATGTTTCTATCTCTCTCTCCCTCTTCCATCCTCTCTGGAATCAATAAAAAATATATTTAAAATGTCAAAAAAAAAGAGAGAAAAAGATGTGAAAAAGGATGATATCTGGGTCAGCACTGACCCCGCTGAGGCCAGACGGGAAGCGGCTTTGGAAGACCGTCTCTAGGGTCAGAACGGACGCCCAGCTGAGCTCTGACCGCGGCCCAAACGCTGAGACGTGTGCAGCCCCGGCCCTCCTGTCCGATCCCTCAGGAAATCAGCCAGGGCCACTCGGATCATTCCCCGGTGACGACCGGGCAGCTGCGGCCCAGACAGCGCAGGCGAGTCAACCTGCCCAGCATGACAAAGGCAGTCGGTGGTCCAGGACCCACAATGGAACACCCCATTCCTCCTCCGGGCTCAAGTCCTCCTCTTAGCCGCTGGGACGGGAGACGGCGGTAAGGCCCCGACTTGCTCACCACACCTCCTACGCACACCCCTTTGCCGTGGAGTTGATTTCTCCATCCGTTGACTCTGGGCCAATAGCAAATGGGACCCGAATAAAGGCTTAGAAAGTGCACATGCTCAGAACTTCCTGTCTCGCTGCTGGGAATGAACCACGCTTCTGCCACATTAACACCCTGAGCTCACCCCGCCCCCGCCCCGGGAGGGTGAGAAATCACACAGACAGAGGCCCCAGGCATCCCAGCTGAGCCCCCACAGTTGTCTAACGGAAACGAAGAAATGCCCAGTCAACCCACAGACTCAGGAGAAATAACAAATGCTTGTTGTTTAAGGCACTCAGGTTTGGGGCTCTTTGTTACGTAGAGGAAACTAACTGATACAACCCTCAAGTTACCTGTACGGTGCTGGCAGGTTAGAAAGAAAGGTCAGCCGGTGTGGGCGATGGTCAAGAGATGGTGAGGACCGGAACGCCGACAGGGCTGCAGGCAAACGGAGGAGTGAGAGACTCAGAGCTATTTTAGAAGTAAAATCACCAGGACTTAGCTACAGACTGAGCCCAGATTTGTCTCAAGGCAACTGGTGTTCACTATAAACAGATTCTATTTAGGGCTCACTGGTGGGGGCGGGTGTTTACATAAAAGATACACACAGCGGCCGGGGCGGAGCAGTTAGGGCTGCGTGTCCGGGGAAGGAGAGCTGGGGGAACGGGTCTCTTCTCCGTCCCTGCTGTTTGAAAGAAGAATGAAGGGGGGGGGGGAGCTCACTAACCTGGCTTGCCAATGCTGCCTCCTCCCATGCCAGCCCCGCTCTGAGCAGCATCCAGAGGCTCCTCCTAAACTGTCACCCAGCCCTCCTCTTCCCTTCACAGGCCACCCCATCCCCTGCCCCTGTGCCTCTGCTCAGTCCTTGATTTCAGCATCCATCGCACTCCCCAGGGACAGCCTTGCTGACCACTCAGACAAGGCGAGGCATGGCCACCACACGCTCCCAGAATCCCCCGTGTTCCTATAGAGCAGCGGTTCTCAACCTGTGGGTCGCGACCCCTTTGGGGGTCGAACGACCCTTTCACAGGGGTCGCCTAAGACCATCGGAAAACACATACATAATTACATATTGTTTTTGTGATTAATCACTATGCTTTAATTATGTTCAATGTGTCACAATGAAAACACATCCTGCATATCAGATATTTACATGATGATTCATAACAGTAGCAAAATTACAGTTATGAAGTAGCAACGAAAATAATTTTATGGTTGGGGGTCACAACATGAGGAACTGTATGAAAGGGTCGCGGCATTAGGAAGGTGGAGAACCGCTGCTATAGAGCATCCGTCCCCCGGGGGCAGGAGTGTGTCTGCCCCCACCGCCACCCACAGCGCACCTCCTGCCCGGGTTGCTGGCTTAATCCCCTTTGTGGGGTGTACCCCCAATAGAGTCCATTACTATTTCCCCAATGAGAGGTCGCAGGCTCAGCTCTTTGGGGGTAGCTGGCTTTCGGGGGCCACGCTCGGCTCTTCCGGGCGAGGTTCAGCTCTTGAGAGTGGAGCCTACCTCTCTACTATACGTAATCAAATGAAGTCAAACTTCCCTTAACAGAGTGGGAGGCTGGGACCTAGGTCCCGCCCCTGGGCACTGGGCTGGCCCTTAGGGCCTGAGGCTCACCTCTGAGGGGCTGGGCTCTGCCCTGTGGGTCTGGGCTCAACTCAACAAAAGAATCCATGTGTCACACCCCCAAGATGAATCTCTGAGACCCGCCTTCCACTTCCAAGCTGGGTTAGGGACCTTGCCACCTGGGGTACGTGTAACTTCCTTTATTCATTTCCTTATCTCATTTGTCTATCCCTTCATTCCTTCATTTACCGAGAACTTACTAGGTGTCAGACATCACCTCAGTCTTTTGTCTATACTCTTACTAGACTGAGTGTCTTCAGTGTGGGCGGAGGGGGGCAGTATTCTACTTATCACTAGATGTGCCCACCCCAAACCCCCTGTGGGTACGGGAGACAATGACACATGAGTGGCTGAATGAATGAGTGAAGCCGGTAACTCTCTGAGTATCACTAGGATGTGGCTGATTTCCCACTAGCAGGAGCCTGTAGCTGATAACTGATAATTACTGGTAACCATGATAACAGCCAAGCCCCCATGCACAGACACACGTGTAGGGACGCAGCATAAGGCCTCAAGGGGAAACCTGTCGGTTAAATTATACACAGAGCCCCGCTCCCTCCCAACGGGAGCCTCAGGTGTCCGACTCCACAGCCTGGTACCGGGGGCCACCTGTGGCCTTTGGTTAGAGCCTTGGAGCAAAACATCAACCTGGAGCAATTCTGTCATTGGCCTTCCTGGCTTTTAGAAAGACAGTCGGCACCCAGCAGGCACAGCTCAGTGGCTGGGCATCGACCTATGACCCAGGAGGTCACGGTTCGGTGCACGGTCAGGGCGCATGCCCAGGTTGCTGGCTTAATCCCCTTTGTGGGGTGTGCAGGAGGCAGCCGATCCATGATTCTCTCTCCTCTGATGTTTCTATCTCTCTCTCCCTCTCCCTTGCTCTCTGAAATCAATAAAAACAATATTAAAAATATATATGTAGTTGGCAATTGCATTACCCCAACTGGTGAACTTACAACCATGGGACTCTTAAAGATAGGGTGCACCCAAGTGCACCCCCCAATCCCCACCTCAGTTTCTCAGCTCCCCTCGCAGGGCCCTGGGGCGCTGAACTCACAGGGAAGGTCATTGTCCCACGACCTCCCCTGCTGGTCCCAGGAGCAGTCTCATCAGCTACTTAGACTCTCCTCACCTTTTGCTTTATCCCAAGGGCCCTGAAAACTTTTCTAAACGCCACGTGGCAGCTCTGCGCCACGCCTGCCACGGCCTGCCACGCTCGCCACGTCCCGGGTTTTCCTATATTCCCCCATTTCCCGACTCTTCCACGAGAACTTCCAATCAGAACGAAACTCTTCAAAACAGGTGAAGTGTGCTTACACACACAGCCCTCCAAGGAAGACGAATCCAACATAAACCCCACTTCCAGGGAGGCCCAGAAAGGTCCCGTGACTCTCCAGGGTCACCAAGGGGAAACCGAGGCCCAGAGAGGCGGGCTCAGGGGTGGCACGGCTGGTGGCTCCAGGGTGTGGCCCCTGGCTCAGTGCTCCGACCCGGACTTCAACCCGGAGACTCGAAGGCAAGGAAACCGTGCAGCTGGTGCACAGAAGATTAGGACAAATTCCAGTAAAAAAAACCCAAAAAAAACCCAGTCCCCTCTCCCTTCTGGTCTGCATCCGCAATTATTCCTTCTCTGCCCTCTCCAGCCTCCGCCCGTGCACAGCCCCTCAGGCAATGCAACGCCCGTTCCTGCCGGGCAGTACCATGCAGTCCCTCCCAGGAGAGAGTTCTCCAACCTCGTTTACTCCTGGGATGGAGCAGGGTCTAGACCAGGGGTGGGCAAACTTTTTGACTCGAGGGCCACAATGGGTTCTTAAACTGGACCGGAGGGCCGGAACAAAAGCATGGATGGAGTGTGTGTGTGAACTAATATAAATTCAAAGTAAACATCATTACATAAAAGGGTACGGTCTTTTTTTTTTTTAGTTTTATTCATTTCAAAAGGGCCGGATCCGGCCCGCGGGCCGTAGTTTGCCCACGGCTGGTCTAGAAACTAAACTCCCCCTCGCCCCAGCCAGACTGCTTAATAAACCACCGCTTTTCCCTCCGAGCGAAAATGGATCATCTGAATAGCTGTTCACACGGCCCGGCTGGATACACGGCTGCACTTTACATTACAGGCCTCTCTCCTCCGCGGCCTCGGGCCTGTCATGGTCCCAAACGGCCTGGCCGCCGCGGGCCTTGCCAGCCAGGGGGGCCGGTCAGGTCTGGCTGCGTGAGTGCGGGAACAGCCTTTCTGGGTGTTCGTCGGCTCGCCGGGAGCATAGAACCCAGAGCTGCTCCAGTACCCTGCGGGCTTGTACCGAGAACGAAGTGAATAGAAAAACAACAAGCCATCACTTCAATAATGATAATCAGGCAAAACGAGCAGTAGCAGGTACCGTTTCTAACTGTTTGTACTCAAAACCCCAGCTAATCCGCACAGCGGGCCTGCGGGGTGTGTACTGTTGTTTGCATCGTTTTGCAGGTGCATGAATGGAGGCTTGGAGAGATTAAGGAACTTGCTCAAGGTCACAGTGCAGAGTGGAGCCGACAAGGTGGGCTCCACTGTCAGGCGGGAGTAACATCCGCACGTCCCCAGCCCCCCCCCCCCCCCCCGTCTCCGCCCCCCTCCGGGCCAGCCTGTGCCCTGCCCCGGTGGGGACAGCAGTTCACTCCTGGGCTTGCCCCCGAGAACAGCCCCCTGAGTGGGGAGGGAACACGGGCACACGAGCAAGGAACCAGGCCTCCCCGGGGCCCTGAGGGAGACAGTAAGTGAGCAAGTGGGTGGTCTCGGAGTCCGAGTTCCTGCCCAGAACACAATGATCGGGAAGAATGAGGTCGAGACCGAGGCTGCCTGGCCCGGTCCGTCTGCCAAGGGGACAGGGACCAGAAGGGGAAAGGGCAGGTCAGAAGCTGATGGAAAAGTCTGGTGTGGCTGGGATGCCAGGCTCATGGCCACGCAGGGAACCGGGAATGCTGGTGCTGGCGCCGAGGGCGAAGGGAGCAGAGCGGAGCCGCTGGGATGGTCCCCTCCAGGGGAGGCCGTGCCTCCGGCCCTGGGGCCCAGGCTGAGGAAGCCCGCCCGCCCGCTGGGGCTGAAAATGAACCGGAACAGAACCCGGCAGGAAGTGGGTGTTTGTTCTCTGGCGTGCGCCCTCCCTCTCGGAAAGCGGCCAGCACGTCGGGGCCCACAGAATAGGTGCTAACTGCTGAGGCCTGGCTGCTTGGCTAGGGGCGGTATTATTATTAACAACAGCTACCACGGAACGGCTCAGACAATGAGGCCAGCACCCTGCTCAGCATTTTGGGTGCACGATTTCATTCCCTCTTCACAGCAGGCCTTGGAGGGTGGCAGGCCCACTGCCATTTCACAGATGTGGAGACTGAGGCTCCAAAGATAACGTCATTTGCCCAAGGCCACACAGTTAGAAACGGGCAAAGCCAGGGCCATGCCGAAGCCCAGGTTTTCTCTGCACCACCCAGACGGGCTGGGCTCTAGCACAGTGATGGAGAACCTATGACACGCGTGTCAGAGGTGACATGTGAACTCATTTTTTTGGTTGATTTTTCTTTGTTAAATGGCATTTAAATATATAAAATAACTATCAAAAGTATGCCTTTGTTTTACTATGGTTGCAAATATCAAAAAATTTCTATATGTGACACGGCACCAGAGTTAAGTTAGGGTTTTTCAAAATGCTGACACGCCGAGCTCAAAAGGTTCACCATCACTGCCCTAGAAGGTGGTCCTGCCCACCTCGATCCCACAGGTTCGTGATGGGAGGGGCGGCATGGACCTCCGTGACGGGGCCCCCTGTGGTCACCCATGGCTCCCCCGTGCCCTCAGTGACCAGGATGGACATCTCCAACTGGTTTCCAGTTTCCAGTTTCTCAGTCCCCAACTATAATCCGTCCTACAAGCCCGGAGAGACGGAGCCACCAGTCCTTACCTGGGAGCAAACACTCCATACGGGACGCCCCACCGTTCCCACCTGGGCTGCCTGCCTATGGGCCGGCGGCCGGCGGGTTTTCCTAAAACGTGAGTCTCCCACAGTCTCTGCCCTCTCCCAGGAAAAGCCCGCGATCACGCCTTATTTCTGAAAGAGTGCCGGTCACGTAGGACCCACGGAGGGGGGGCCTCGACCTTTTCCTCTTCCTCCGTCCGGGCTCCTCCATGGGACCCATCCCCAGGCACCGGCTCTCTCCACCCTCAGCTGCTGTGAGCAGGTCCTGTCCAGCCCCCAGCTGGGCCCGGGGCGCCCCCCACCCTCTCCTGTGTCATTTAGCTCCATCTCCCCCAGCTGGGAGGGTGGGCAGGCTGTGCACAGAACACAGACGCCGCCTGCCACAGACCCACAGCGCATCGGATCCCGTGCCCTCCCTCCCCCTCTCCCTCTGGCTCTGGCCCCCGAGGGCCCCCTGCCCCAGGGCCCCGACAGGAGGCGCCCCCTGGGCCGGCCTCCCTGCTGGCGAGGAGGGAACGCTGGCGCTGAGCGGGCTCCTCGAGGCCTGACCAGCACTTTCCTCCCTGTCCACCCAGAACTGGGCTCCTTTCTCGGATTCGGGAGGAATTGTGAAATGTGTTTGTTTTCTAGGCGACCGCAGCCTCATTAGGGAGGCATGAGTACACACTTCTGAAGAAAGATCAGAGGAAAGAAAGAAGGGGGGAAGGGGAGGGAGGAAGGGAGGGAGGAAGAAGGAAAGAAAACATCTACTAACCACGGAACGCTTGGCCCAGAGGGGCGGCTGGTGTCCTACAAAGTCTGTCCTGGTGAACGTGACCCGGGGCCCCTGGGAACGGTCCTATTTATAGAGCTTTGAAACATGGCTCGCTGAGGGGGGACTTTGTTCTTTCAGCCTCTCAACTGGCTCTCAGAAAAAAGTGAAAGAAGTGGGAGGGAGGTGGGCAGGGGTCCGGTTAATGCAGGCGGCGAGACCAGGAGCCTGCGCCTTGTGGGTGTGTCACAGGGGCACCTGGGGACGTGGAGGGAGGGGGTGCGCCGCAGCCCCCCAACTCGTCCTCTTCCAACCTGGGGGTCCTTAGGTCAAGTGGCCAACTTCAATGAGCCTTCGTGCGCTTACCTGTCCAAGCACCTCTAACCGTGACGCTCTAGAGCAGCGGTTCTCAACCCATGGGTCGCGACCCCTTTGGGGGTCGAACAACCCTTTCACAGGGGTCGCCTAAGACCATCAGAAAACACATATATAATTACACATTGTTTTTGTGATTAATCACGATGCTTTAATTACGTTCAATTTGTAACAATGAAAATACATCCTGCATATCAGATATTTACATTACGATTCATCACAGTAGCAAAATTACAGTTATGAAGTGGCAACGAAAATAATTTTATGGTTGGGGGTCACCACGACATGAGGAACTGTATTAAAGGGCCGCGGCATGAGGAAGGTTGAGAACCACTGGACTAGAGCCTTTAGGAGGTTAATAAATGAGTCCAGAATGACCCATACGTGGTATTTCCTGGGCAGAAACTCGGGAGATATTATTTATTTATTTATCAAATATATTTTTATTGGTTTCAGAGAGGAAGGGAGAGGGAGAGAGAGAGAGAGAAACACCAACGATGAGAGAACCATGGATCGGCTGCCTCCCGCCGCCCCCTCCCCCCCCTCCCCCACTGGGGATCGAGCCCAAAACCTGGGCACGTGCCCTTGACCGGAATCGAACCTGGGACCCTTCAGTCTGCAGGCCGACGCTCTATCCACTGAGCCAAACCAGCCAGGGCTCAGGATAGATTTAAAAAAAAAAAAAAGGACACATCCGTGCCAGAATCCACAAAAACCAACAGGAACTTGCTCTGAGGAAATGGAGGCACAGAGAGGTTAAGTCACTCCCTCCAGGTCACACAGCCAGGAAGCAGCAGAGCCAGTGCTTTATGGAGTGAATCAATGAATGACTCAGGAGATGAATCACTGAAGTGTTGTTGTGGGCGGAGGTTGGACAAGGGCACTGCTGAGCTTCCTTGCCAACACCAGGGCTGCCCAATTCCTTCTTGTTTCATGCTGAGTGTGCAGCCTCCGTGGTTTGTTATTCAATTGACTCACACACCTCTCTCCCACCCCCTCTAGTAATGGTGACAGCGTAGGTATGACACCGTGGCTCAGGTTCGGAGAGAGACCTTTCACCAGGGGTCCCAGGGGCAGGTCCCGGGCCCTGCAGAAGTATTCCGATATCCAAAGCTGTCCCCAGGGCCAGCCCATCTCTCCTGCCCGTTTAGGCGCTTGTCATTACACACACATCGGTTTAACGGATACAGTCCGACAGCGCACGGAGCATGTTGGCTTCACTCCATCTGCTCCCTGCCATCAGCGGAGACAGAAAAGTCACAGGAGGCCTCATGTCAGAAGCAATTCTTCAGACCCTAAGGGAGGCGTGGCTTTCACTGGAGATTTCTACTAGGTGGTGGCGTGCCACCTCTCTGTCTTCTAACCGGCTCCTTTCGCTTTAATTTCCTTTTTTCTGCCCAACGACTGACGTTTAATACTAAGACCGTGCTTTAGACACCACCAGGAATACTCTCCACAAAGACAGGCTTGCTTGTGGCAGCGAAAGTGTTTCCCAAGCAGTGGTCTTGACCCATCACACTCCCCACCAGGTGGGAGGATTAACAGCGTTTCCAAGGAGCAAGAAGAACAACACATCTTCCTCTCTCTCCTGAAGACGTTCCCGATTAAAAGGGAATTGCCAATGCTGCGACGGCAACTTCCCGGTCCTTCTTCTTGGCGCCGGTGCCCCCGGGGCACCTGTCTAGGGAGCTGGGTGGGACTTTCCCCTCCGATGACCACCTTGCTGCACGGGGTGCTGCCTCCGACCCCCTGGCAGACTCACAGTCCTGCCTGCACCCCCAGGCACCGCGGGGCTGTCCCCACTCCACTGACGCCAAGAAATAAGCGCCTGCCATCAGCCAGGCAAGGCAGGAGGCGGGCATAAAAGCCCAGCCAGGGTACCGCGGGCTAAAGGAACCCACCCAACTGGGCCCAAGTGGCGAGTCAGGGGAAAGGCCTGGACGCGCAGCCTCTGGGAGGATGCTGGCCCTGGGACGCAGCTGCTGGTAGAACACTTGGGAAACAGTGTGTGCAGAGAAACCAGGACCTCCTTCCAAAGGGCTGTTCCAGAACTTGGGTCCACTTGCTACGCCCATTGGATGGGCTGGCGCACATCCTGGGCTGGGCTTAGGCCAGACACCCACTGTGCCCTGTTTCACATCTGCAACTCCGAGGGGGCTGCCCCATCCTTCAGACTCCCCCGACACACTCCCCTACCACCCCCCCACCCCCCCCTGTCTAGACACAGGATGATCCTGGGAGCTACACAGCCGGTGCCTGAGGTCTCCGGCTTCGGGCAGAAAAGGAGCAGTTAGGAATTGTGTGGCTTTGCCACTTGGCAGCTTTGTGACTTGGGCGAGTGGCTTAACTCCGAGTCTCCGTTTTCACGTCTGTAGAATGGGATTCGTGAAAAGGGGCAGTGGAGGAATTGTGGCCATGGAAGATCCGGGTGGAGAGAGAGGGGGTGAGTCCCTTCACCTGCGCCACCAGGAGGAACCTCCTCCCAGGTCACAGGGAAGAAGTGACCTGAGGGCCGAAGAGGGTCGGGGCTGCGGACGCCAAGGGCTGCGAAGGCAGAGGTCCCCGCTCCAGAGGCGTCTCAGCTCTCAGACCCCTGGGAGCTCTGCGGTCGGTACCGCGAGGGTCCACTGCGGGAGGGACAGAGCAGGTCCGCACAGACTGGCCAAGAGTGTCAGGGCGTGTGTTCTGGGCTCCGGTGGAGGCTTCCAGAAAAAAGGGTTGTGTGTGCGTGTGCGTGCGTGTGCGTGTGTGTGCGTGCGTGTGCGCGTGTGTGTTTCCTTTTCTTTTCTTGCCACTGAGCCTTTCATTTCTGAAAAGGTAAAAGCCCAATTAGATGGATTTTTGTCTTTCATGTGGAGTTGTTTCAGGCTTTCTGAGCGTGAAACCCTATTTTGGAGCCGGTCCACTTCTCGCTGAGAGAAGCAGCCAGGTTTGCTTTGGTTCTGTTTTTTCTGGTTGGGTTTTTCTCAAGAGCCCTTGGCTAAGTAAATACGCACGAAGGGGATTTTTAGTCAGTTCCGGCTGTTCGTGCAATGTGGGTCCAAATGGATTTCTTTCTTTCTTTTTTTCATGTAGCAAAATCTAGTACAATGATATCTAGTTGGGCTGGATTTTCTTACAGGCATCTGGGGAAATTCAGAGAAAGTATTTTCTTATACTATACACCAAACATGAACCTTCCCAAAGTCCTCTCTTAATTCTGCCACACAATTTGGAACTAATGTTCTTTTTTTTTTTCTCAACTTCCCAGAATTGCTGTAGGTGAGCTTTAACTTGTATTTCAAATGCTCTACACGGCTCCAGAATCAGAACTGGTTAGAAAGCTTACGTATTTGAGAGGAGAAAAAGATACACACACACACACACACACACAGTCAGAAGGAATGGTCCAAACATTCTCAGATGGTCTTGGAAAGAAAAAAACTTTTAACTTAAAAATATTCAAATCGTCCTGTTTGAATAGTGGATAGGCGAAGAGGCCAGGCCGGCCCCCCACCAGTGCTCAGGAATGAAAACCAACATTTGCACAGTGGCTCTGGCTTATGTTTCACATCAACCGTCTCGTCTCCATGACAGATGAGGAAACCCAGACGCACAAAAGGCACGTGAGTCAGTCCCTGGGTCCTAAGTGACAACCTTTGGACAGAACCCTTAACACCAGGCTATTCTGCGTTGTATGAAGAACATGTAGGATCTTACTAACATCTTACCCTTACGAGGGGCGACCGAGCACACAGGGTTTAGCGGAGTCTCCAGCCGTGTGGGCCCTGGGCAGGGAGCAGCTCTCCCGCCTCTGCGGCCACCCTCCCACCCCCACCCCCACCCCGGGGTGGGCTCAGCTCTTGGTGGCACAGGGATCCTGGGGGCAGGCAGGACAGAGCAAGGTGGCAGTTTATCCTTCAGGCTCCTCCCTGCCGGGTTGAGGAGGGGGCTGTGTATCTCTTCCAGGGGCTTCTACAGGTGCCCACTGGCCAGCTCTCCTGGCTCCCCTCGCCCATCCCTCCCTCAGCCTCCTCTGTGATGGGGCCCAGGTTCCTCTGGCCTTTGGCACCCTTTGGGAGTCCCCACAAACGTCCCCTCCGCCGGCAGGTTTTGGGCCCCAGCGTCCCAAACTTCTGGGCTATCTCTCAATATCCCCGCTGAGGACTGCGGGAGGATGACTTAGCCGGGTGCTCGGGGAGTGGGGAGGGGAGGCGGGTGGGCACACGGGCGGTGGCTGCCCCCGATGTCAGGGATCCCCGAGGGTCCTGAGGAAGGAGCTGTCGGCAAAAGCAAACTAGGCGGAGGCTGTCTTCACAAAGGAAGGCTTTACTGCCCCCGGGCGACTTCAGCCAAGCCTCTCACTGGGCAGAGTGAGCTTGAGACCCAGAGCCCGGAGCAGTTGGGGGGCCCCCGGGAATGGAACCTCAGCGCTCGCTGGGGCCCAAGGCTGGGGGCCTGTGCTCAGATCAGAGCAGGAGAGCGCGCTCGGACCCTCGGATTCCGTGCACCCAGTGCCCAGGCCCGCTCTTCCGCAGCGGGACTCTCCGGGAAGCAGCGTAAGGTCAAGATGACCCGTGGATTTCATTTCCCACTTTCTTGGGCGCCTTTACAGCGTGGGAGGGGCCTGGGGAGAGGGTCAGGGTTAGATCTCAAGGCAAAAGCCGGTCCAAATAGAACTCCTTTGAGTCGGCAGCTGCCACCAGCAAAGGCTCAAGAGAGGTTTACTGCCCAGGCGACTCAGAGAGGTCCCTTTGGGGGGGGGGGGGGGGGCTGCTTGGTGGAGAGCAGAGATAGAGGCCTACCTGGCACAAAGCCCCCCACACACCCCTAGGCTCCAGGACCCTCACTGCCACCCCACCCTCCTAGGGGACCAAAGGTTCCCACCAGCCAACTCTATGGAGACCCCCAATTTCAGGAGGGGTGCTGAGGAGTCTAGCCAGGAGAGTCCCCACCCTGTGCCTCGAAGGGAGGACACAGCCCTGAGGTCAGTCAGCAAGGAGGCTGCTGTGAAGTTAGCGTCCCCCGCTGGTGCAGAGCTGCTCGGAGCAGAACCCACAGCCCCTAGGAACCCTCAGCCATCGCTGGCGCCTCCCTGTTCTCTCAGCCAGTGCTCCAGGGGGTGCTGAGGCTGCCAGCAGTGAGGGGGGCAGATGCTGCTTGCCCAGGCCCTGGCCTCCCCCCCTCCCCCGCCCCCAGTGGTAAAACCTGGACAAGATGCGAGCACAGCTGTTTCCAGGCTTGTGAGGTTGTTGGAAGGCCGGGGGAGAAGACCCCTACTCATCCTGTCATTTATTTATTCAACCAAAGCTGTATGGTGGCATTCCTTTCCACCATATGCATGTATATGCACACACACTCACACACACACACACACACACACAGTTACATAGAACATCTGTGAGGAAGTAGTAAGGGTCCCCTTTTACAGATATGGAAACTGAGAGTCTGAGACACCAAGTCTCATGCCCCAAGTCAGAGAGAGAGAGAGAGAGAGAGAGAGAATGGGAGACTAGGTGAGCCCCAAACTTTACACCCAGATCTGGGCAGAGGCAGCGGGCATGGAATGGTGAACTAGGGTCCGTTTTTTAGCCAACCACGGGTTTCAGAAAATGGCGGGGCCATGCATGGTGTTTGGGGGCAGGAAGAGAAGGTGAAGGGAGGCACCTGAATGACCCCAGGCACCCTGCTGCTGGCTGGCACCCCTTCTCCACCTCAGAGCAAGCGCCAGTTCCCACCGCAGCCAGCAGGGGGCAGTGCACCTTGTCTTTCGGAACCTCTGGGCTCTCTCCAGCAGCTCTGGGGAAAGAACACCGGGAGGTTCTGCCAGCAGCTTCTAGGAATGGCCCCGCTGAGAGCCCAACATGGAGTGGGTGCTCAAGGCGCGTCAGACACTGAACGGGCTTGCCCAGGTAGAGTCATGTGTGCCCAGCAGTTCAAATAGGGCCGAGAAAGGGGTGCTCAGGCCCCTGCCAGCGCCTCCCAACTTAGAGGCCTCTGGAACAGCATTTGTACCTACTATGTGCCATGCAGGTTGGTGATGACCCTGGGTTATCTCACCTCCCCCCTGGGAGAGAACCAGCCCCCAGCATGGCGCACAGCAGCAGAGCGAGGGCAGGCGCTCGCTGTGTCCCTGGGGGAACCCTTCCGGCACAAGTGCACTGGGCATGGTGGCCCGCGGTAGGCAGTTAGATCCAGGAGCAGAGCAGGGCCGATGGGCCAGGTACCAGCAGGCCACCAGGGCAGAAAGCAGCCACCCCCCCCCCCGGCCCGCCAGATGCCTAGCAAAGGACTATGGTAGGGTGACCTTTCCCCCCTAGCATATTGCTGGTCATGCCCTAGAGCAGTGATGGCGAACCTATGACACGCGTGTCAGGTGACACGCGAACTCATTTTTTTGGTTGATTTTTCTTTGTTAAATGGCATTTAGATATATAAAATAAATATCAACAATATAAGTCTGTTTTACTACGGTTGCAAATATCAAAAAAATGCTATATGTGACACGGCACCAGAGTTAAGTTAGGGTTTTTCAAAATGCTGACACGCGGAGCTCAAAAGGTTCTCCATCCTAGAGATAACATCGAGGCCTCAGTAGTATTTCAGCTCCAGGCCCAGACAAGCAGCCAAGCCAGACCAGTGGCCCCGGGGCTGACGTCGGGACCAGCTGCACTGGATAATGAGCCTGCCCTGGAGCCCGCAGAGCCATCCGTGACGCCCGGGGCCCTGAGAGGACACACCTGGAAAACGGCTGGACCGTCTTATCGAAATCTCCCCCCGGGACCGCTCCCCAAACCTCCATCCTTACAGCCCTGAGGACAGAGGACTGGCTCCTGGAGCGCTCCCTCCTCTGCCCCTCCCCCCCCCCCAGGCACATTACCATCACGTTCCTCACTCCCAAACTCCTAGGGCCCTTCCTCTGCCTCTGTAGCTTGTATCCTCAGCCCACTTCTTCCACAAATTACTTCCACCTCTGTGACTTCCTCAACAAATGCTCTCCTTCTAGTTTGCTCTGAATTCCTTCCTAGCCAGAACTCCAGCACCGAGGTGCTGAACCCCGGTCTGTCCGGTCAGACACCTGGTGCCCTTCGGCGCCTACAACGCAAGGAGGATGAGACAGGAGGGGCGAGGGGTCCCAGGGAGGTGAAAGCCAGAAGGAGACCTAGGGAAGAGGTCAGGGCCCTCAGGGTCAACGCTGTCTCCCTCTGCTGGACACAGGAGCCAGGGAGACAGGCGCAGTGCCTCACCCAGTCCCCGGCCAGCCACTCTTGCACTTCTGGGCGCACATGTCCCGGGCAGAGCGCCCCCATCAGGCCTGCCGCGTGGTGGGTGCTGGCAGGGGCTCTCTGGCAGGAGGGAGGAGAGACCCGAGGGCTCCAGACAAGCAACAGAACCGAGGCGACCCATACACACACCCTCCCCGAGCCCAGGCCGGGGTGTCAGACCACGGCACGCTGGCTGGGGGAGACAGATCTGTGCCCAGCCGGCGCAGTCTCAACCCCCACCTCAAGTTCAGCGGCGGTTCCTCTCTCAAGGTCAAGCTCAAATGCTCTCCCGCTGAGTAAAAGGAGCCGAAAGTGGTGCTGCCGTCCCAGTTCTAAATCTAACTGTAACCCCATCCGGGCGATCTGCCCCCGTGTCCGGGCTCCCCGCCCCCTGGGGCTCTGCCAAGGAGCTGCCCGGGCCCCGGCGGGTCACCCAAGAGACTCAAACAAGTTGTTAACTTTTGTCCGGTTATTTCGCGGCCGCTGCGGCGCCTAACGGGGCGAGGGCGGACTCCGAGTTTCGAGTGGCACCAGCGCCACCCCTGCCGAGCTCGGCTTCGCCCACCCCAGTCCCTCGCGGCCCCCCACGCCACGTCCAGCTGCCCGGTCCCCGGCGCCAACTTCGCCGCCGCATCCCCAGAAACGCGGGCCGCCGGCGCCCCCTCCACGCGGGCGAGGGCCGCCTCGCGGGTCGGCGCCTGCTCGCCGCGGAGCGGGAGGCGGAATCCGGAGACCGGAGACCGCCCCGGAGACCGTCCCGCGGCCGCTGCCCCGGCTCGACTGGAGAGCGGAGAGCGCCTGGGCCCCGCCGCTGGCGGGGAGTCCTCCCACCCGCGCCCCGCCCGGCCGCTCGCTCCTCCCGCAGCCGCCAAGGGAGATTCCGGCCCGGCTCTCCGTGCAGGGTCACGGGGGCCGCTCTAGGGACCGCTGCCTCGGGACCGGGCATTAGCTCCTCGCTGGGCTTCCGGCAGCTCT
>NW_005871355.1:38456-95217 GCF_000147115.1 Myotis lucifugus
TCGGCTTTCCCCTCTCTCGGGGCTCCCTGCAGCCGAATGTAGGGCTCCGCAGCCACGTGGACCGCAGCCGGCTCGGCCGAGGCTGGGCCCGGGAGGCGCTGGAGGCGGCGCGGGGACCCGGGCGCCGCTCGGAGAGGGTACGGCTCCGCGCCACCGCGCGCTTCGGCCGCCGCCGTAGATGGCAAGGCGAGGGCAGGGCGTCCAGGTGGCCCGGGGCCTCGCGGGGTCAGCCCCCCCCCGCCCCCGCCCCCGGGGGAGGAGGCTGCGGGCGCCCACCGCGAGGACGTGCGGTGCCCTGAAGAGCCCCCGTGGGGTGCACGGTAGCTACAAGGGGCCGGTCCCCCTGCTGGCGACTGTGCAGAGTCGCCCACATGCTCTAGGAAGTGGGAGACCCGAGGTGGGACTGAAAGAGGGGAAGGGGAGGAGCGAGGCGGGGCTGGGGCGCTGGTGAGGCCCAGCTGGGCCCAGTTCAAGGCCATCCCAGCTGGTCCCCGCCCCGACTCCCCTGCCTGCCCTCTCACTTCCTCCCAGATTCCCCTTCGGCCAGGTCCAGAGCAGGGGGACCTCACGCAATGGCTGGCCCCAACGTGCCCGGGCCTTCCAGGGCCAGACCCTCGGGGGCAGATGTGAGGATTGTGCGCCCTCCCTCCTGTATAGGGAGGTGGGGGAGCCGGGAAGGCTGGCTCAGTGGCCGGATGCCAGTGTGAGAGGCTAAGTGCTGGACACGGATTTAAGAGGCATTAAAAGCGTTCTGGTTGTGCAGGTCCTGTCCCCTGACCGGACTCCAACTTTTCTGAGAAACGCTAGAGGACAGAGGTGCAACTTGGCCTCGGAGTCGGTGAATTCTTCCGGCTTCCGGCGGAGAGGTCCGGCGGAGAAGTCAGGCTTCTGCAACCGAGGGAAGAAACCATCATTCCCCGGAGATGCTGGTGGAGGCCTCCAGGCCAGGCGCTGGGTCAGGCTTCGTGTTTTTCTTTTTCCATGATCAGGTGGAGTTTATTTCCATGATGCAAAGTTGGTTCACCGTTCACAAATTAACTAATGTTCTACTCCACATCAACAAAATGAAGGATCAGAATCATAGGAACATGTCACTAGATGAAGAAAAAGCATTTGATAGAGTCCAATATCCAGTTACGATAAGAACTTTCCGAAGAGTAGGGTAGGAGGAAACATACCTAACTAATAATAAAGTCCGCACACAAAAACTCACAGCTAACATCGTACCGAATGGTGAAAAACGGAGAGCTTTTTCTTTCTGTTTTTCTTAAAATTGAAAATTTTTTATTTTTATATATTTTTTCAGTTACAGTTGGCATTCAATAGTATATTACTTTCAGGTGTACAGCATAGTAGACATTTATATAAGTTGTAAAGTGACCCCCTGATAAGTCTAATAACCCCGACACCATAATTACAATATTATTGATGAGATTCCCTAGGCTGTACTTTACATCCCCATGACTGTTTTGTAGCTACCAATTTGTACTTCTTAAACCCCCCACCTTTTTCACATAACCCCCCAACCCCCTTACCCTCTGGCTACTAGTATACAGACTTCTTTGTTCAAATACTGCGCTGTCACTCACCGGGCACAAAGACTGGGTGCAGAATCCCTAAGCTTTCTCAGCTCTGTGCTGGAGTTTCGTCATCTGCGACATTGGCCTACCAACTGTCCATCACGGAAAGTGGTTGTGATGATTAAGTGAATTCATACACGTCAGACCCTTAACACGACCTCCTAGCGTATAGTAAGTGCTCGGTAAAAGTGGGCTGTGTCCACGATGGACTTCTCCAGGCCCAGAGACACCCAGTCCTGGAGATGAGGTGCTGGGGGACACTTCTGGGCCTTGGGGGAGAAAAGGAGAGATGCTCAGAGGAGAGAGAGGCGGAAGAGAGATGGATTTTGAAGGGGGCGGGGGGAACAAGAGTTGGGGGCGAGGGAGACAAAACAATAAAACAAAAAGCATGTGAGTCTAAGAATTATGCAAGGAGTCCTGCCAAGTTCCTTGGGGGCTTGGGGCCTGGCCAAGTCTGCTGCCCTCTGCAAGTTTGAGAGAACAGCGTGGGGTATGTAATGACCCTTATGGTTTCTATTTTTATTCTTGAGGGCGGGGTGGGCCTTTGACCTCCCTAGAAGCATTTCTTGGGCTTTGCCCTTTCGGAGATGTGAGGCAGGGTGTTCGCCCGCTGCAGCTGGCATCCCAGGAATGCTGGCGTGTGAGGGAGGAGGGGAGCAGGGACATGTATCAGGAGCATCCGCTGCTGCTCTGGCCAAGGCGGCATCGCCCAGCCTCTGGGAGCTGGGGCCTCTCAGATCAGCACCTGGACCCCAGGCTCCCGGGTCACTGTCAGCTCGAGTGGCGTCCTCAGCTCCGAGTCATCCTGGGAACACAAGGGCCTCCTCCTGCCGCCCTCGGGCACCGCTGCCCGCCGCGCCCTGTTGGTGGATTTCCGTGGTTATATACCTGGTGGCTCTGCCTTCTGTGGACAGGGAATGGGTGCCGTTGATTGCGAGGTCAGATAATATCACGCACAGGAAAGCGACTGGGCAGTTTGGAAACTAGGAAATGCTGTAGTAACAGAAGACTCTCCTGGGGGCGCCTGGGGAGGGTCACACAGGGCCGGTCAGTGGCCCCGGATCAGCCAGCTGCTCCGCATTGAAGCCAAGGACCTGGTAGCTCCCACTTCAGCCCGGGGCTCCCGCCGGTTCCCCTGGATGACTCCTCGATGAGACGGAAAGCGTCCTGAGAGACTGCGGTGAAACACACATAAGTCATCGCCGTCTCCATGTAAAGCGCCGGCCCTCAGGCGCAGTGTTTGGGGGGGGGAGGGCTCTCTCTCCATCTCCCTGCTGGTACTGTGTGTGTCTCAGGGGAGCGCGCCTCTCCCTGCCCCCCTTCTCCTGGAGCAGCCACATCTGGTGGCCTGCACCGCGCACAGGAGCCCAGTTCTGGGGTGTGCCTCAGGGATGTGTGGGTGCACACTCCTCCCCTCCCCCCCTGCGTGCCTCCCCACAGGCACTGTCGGAGGACAACTGGTATTAGTCACCACTCGGGGTGTCTGCACACAGAGTCCCCTGGGGGAGCCCCAACATTGACTCAGCGTCCCCCCTTCCCCTCCCCATGTTGTCAGAGCAACAGCAGACTCCGGGTGAGGCTGCTTAAGGAAATGGGTCCCAGCCCCCACCCCTCCTTGGCACCTGGGAGTGGAAAGACCCTGATGGGTCCGGTGCCATCTGGGTGATGGCGCGGAAAAGCCAAGGCCGCCTGGCTTGTCAGAGGTGAGCTCAGAGCGGCTGGCACGTGGCGCTGGTGTTTTGGACAGTGTTTTACTCGGGACCCTTGGGGCCGTGAGGAACCGGCCCAGCTTTCCTTAAATAAAAGAGGGAACGCGGGACTGTGCAGACTGAGCTGGAAGTGGGGAGAGGACAGCCGGTCTGGCTGGGCCTTCTGGAGCCCTGCCACTGCCCCCCCCCCCCACCCCTTTCCCCCACCCCCCAGCTCAGCTCTCTCCCTGCCCATAGGTTTTCTCTGTTAAGTCCTGGGGGGGGGGGGTGTCTATGGCCCCACTCCCTCCACACCTTGGCAATTCCTTCAGCTTCACACCCCGCCCCCCTGCTCGTCCACTGTGGGTTTTAGTTTTTCTAGATGAGGAATCTGATTGGCAGGCCTCCCAGGTCCTGGACCAACAACCCAACAGTGATGGGCAGCCCAAGCAGCATGTGCCACCTTGAGAGTAAAGAGAGCCACACGGGAGATTTCTCATCACAGAGAATGTAGGACGTAACCCCTGCGTCCCCTTCCAGCCCTGAGAATCTTGGGGGCGTTTGAGTCAGCAGAACCAGACACGCTACACGACTCACACATCAGCGCCAACAGCCCGTGAGCCAGCGGGTCGGCGGGGTGGGTCTTGACCTCCCGGATGTCTTGGCCGGAATGTGGCTCAGGAAGGAGTAGACTTGACCTCCATGGGGACCAATGAGAAAGAGAGAAACATATTGGGTTTTCTTAAGCGTGAGCCCTGGGGCACTCCTCTTTATTCCCAACGGCACCGGAGCCAGAAAGGGTTGTCATAACCCCACCCCGCACCCCTTCTCCCCGTGGCAGCCATCAGCTGTCCTCTCTAGCGAAGGGTCTGGCTTGGTTTGGTTTTGTTTATTCGTTTGTGGGTGTGTGTTTTTTAGATTGCACATGGTATTTGTCTTTCTCTGTCTGACTTGCCTCACTTAGCATAATACCCTCTTGGCGCCTTCACGCTGTCGCAAATGGCAGGGTTTTATGCTTTTCGTGGCCACGTAGAATGCCACTGTGTACCTGCACCACATCTTCCCCCACTCACCTGCTGATGGGCACCGAGGCTGCGTCCAGGTCCTGGCGACTGTAAATAATGCTGCGTAGGGGGGCCCCTGTCTTTTCAAATTAGTGCTTTTGCTTTCTTCCGACGGATACCCGGGAGTGGAATTGGCTCAGCCCAGAAGCGCTGGTTAAATCACACGTTCCTATGTCCTTCACATCGACAGCAGCAGAGCCTTCCGCGGGCCTAGGCTGCTGGACCCATCAAGGACCGTGGCCGCCGAACATCCTGTCCCAGATGTTACGCAGCCACAGGCAGTCTCGTTTCTCAGGACTGGGAGACGCAGGAGCACAGGTGACGGGTGGTGGAGACCACCTGACGTCCGCCTGGGGATGCTGTGGAAACAAAAGAGGGACCAGGACGGAGCCCCGAGGACATGGCGACTGCCAGTAAATGCTTCTGGGATGAATAATTCATTCCGGAACATGACTCTCTACAGATAAGCTCTCGGGTCAGCGGTTTTGGAGTCCGGCCCCAAATCGGAAAGATCGCAGCGGCCGAGCCTCAGGTTTCTCCTGGAGCCACACAGAGAACCCTCAGCGCCGGCTGCTCGAGCATCAGCGCCACGAGAATGACTGCAAGAGGCCTGTTCTATGCGCCAGCTCTTGGAGCCACTCCCACGAGGTCAGTCGGTCGGCCTTCGGGGATCCAGGCGTCCACCTGCAGGACAGCTGCCTGCCGTGACTAGCTCCAGGCGCTGGTGGACAGCCCAGCACTCAGCCCGCGGCCACGAGGCCCCGTGGATGGGCTTTCCCATCAGAGGCCCTGGCTCCCCATCCTGGCTCTGCGGCTTTGCCCCACCTGCCACCTGACAGTTTTCTTCTTTTGACACCAATGTTCTCGTCTGTACAATTAGGAGGCTGAGTTGGAGCCGTGTTTTCAAACTGGGCGTGATGGGACCCGGGGTTCTCAGGGGCGCCTATCTGCGTTCATCCACTTAGCCAACAGTCATCGAGTGCTGGCTCTCCGCTGGGCCCTGGGCCGGATACCGGAGATATTACAAAATCAATGATCAATTATCGTTATGAAAGCTACTTCGAGAGAGAAACACAAGAAGGGACAAGAGAGGGAGCCCACGAAGGTGGCATTGGTGGCTGTGTGGGTCTGCCAGGGGGGCCAGCTGTTCCGGGCATTGAAACCACTGACCTGGGTGGTCTCTAAGGGTCCTTGCAGCCGGAAACCTTTCGTTCCGTGATTTTCCTTTCCAAAGATTTTACTTCGGAGTAGGTCAAAATGGGCAGGACGCAATTACCACCTTTGAAATCTGTCTGAGACGCCAAGGCTCACAGATTCATTGTTAAAAGGCAATTGTGGGGCTAAAGCTTTAGGGATCAAAACTGTTCCGTCTCATGGTTGTATGACATTTAAAAACCAGCCTCTTTAATGGAGCGAAGGAACAGAGAGGGCCGAGCCACAGCCCCGCGTGCAGGAGGAGGCAGCCTGCACAGAGGCGGAGGGCGGGGCTCTGGACTCTCCCACGTGGGTGGGTGCTGGCACAGCTGTCAGACCAGATGATTGACACCCTCTGAGCCTTCCACTTGTCATCTGCAGAATGGGCACATGGTACCTGCCTCTCAGACTCACTTGAAGGAGAAAGACTATATGTAAAAAATTACTCACTCGGTGCCAGATACTTAGTAAGCATTAAATAAATGATGGCCATTATTAATTTAAGTGTCTTTCTTTCTTATGCGCATTATACTCGTCAACATTCCTGAAAATGTTTTATAAATGAGAATGGGAAATTACACGCTTTGGGAGTTGCCAAATGTCAGGGCTCCGTGAAGCCGGCGGCATCTGCGGGGAAGGAAGCCTGTGATTCCCTCTTCTCTAAACTACGTGCCCAATGGCTGTGGCCTCCACATTTTGAATTTGCCTCCCCACCCCCACCCCCAGAAGGAGAGCAGGTTATTTTTATACCAGTTGAAACCAAGCTTCAATATCTACATTTGGGATATGTGTCCCATGTTTTAAGAGAATAAAGATGACACCCATCTATGTTGTTAAGAATCAAAGAAGAGGCCCTGTGTTTTTTGTTGTTGTTTAGTTTCTCTGTGTTTTTGTAGTTTAATAGATTACCTTTCCTTGAGACTAAACCTGCAAACAGCTTTCCCCCCCTCTTTTATTTTAATTGTGGGGTTTTCTTGTTTGTTTGTTTTTATTGATTTGAGAGAAAGAGGAAGGGAGAGGGAGAGAAACATCCATCAGCTGCCTCCTGCACGCCCCCTAATGGGATCAAACCAACAGCCCAGGCATGTGCCCTGACTGGGAATCGAACCAGCAACCTCTCCACCTCTTGGTGCACGGGAGACGCTCAATGAACTGAGGCACACTGGCCGGGGGTCCCCTCTTTTGATAGTGAAAACAACACAAGAATGTGTGCTTGCTGGAGGGCCTCTGTCACTCAGTGGTTTGTGCAGCTGCAGTTGTGAATGTGGGCAAAACGTTTAGCTTCAGCTTATTGATGTCTAAAATGAGGGCAATGATAGTATTGAGCCTCTCAGACCGCTGGGAGGGCTAAATGGTCATCGCACGGGCCGTGCACAGGGAACGCGCACAGGAACTTGGCTAGGGCTATTTTTGGCATGTGTATTGATTGATTAAATATTTTCTTGTTGACATACATTTTGAACTGCAAACTCATAAAAGAGAAATTAATGTTTGCTTCTCGCACTTAATGACCTGTGTTTAATGATTCTGGAGGCAGCTAAATCTACCTCGAGGTCGTGTTGAAAACCATGGCCCCAGTTTTAAGAGACGTGACATCTGCTACTAATTTGAGGAGTCGATTTGGTAAAATCATTGACGTCATCAGGGTGCCTGAGGCCCGAGGCCTATAGGCAGACCTGGAAGGAGGCAGGATCCCATCAGGCAGTAAGATAATTGACGAGGAAGGATTCAGAACTTCATCCATGAAATCAGGTGACAGTATCTGTCCCAGTTAGGGTTAGGGAAAACCCCAAATAACAGGAACCAGGTAGGATTTAGTTCTGCCCGTGACAATTTGCAGGCTCCTGTGGCATTTGACAGTCAGGGACCCAGGCTGTTCCACCACAGTGCACACCACCCACCCCTAATTTACCTCCTAGTCCAAGCTGGCTGCTCCAGCTCCAGCCATCGCATCTTTATTCCAGGCATTCAGGAGGTCGAGCATGCCCGTGGCCTTTAAGGACATCTCCTGCAGATGGCCCACACCACTTCTGCCTCCCTGGCATCCCCAGGCCACGCCCAGCCACCTCGCTGTAAGGGACGCTGGTAAATGTAGTCTTTAACCCGGGCACGCGTGCTGAGGAAGATGGGACAATTAGCAGCCTGTGCTACAGGGGTTAAGGGGTTAGGTCACTCCGCTTAGATCAGGGCAGGAGGGCAGAAACTAATCCCACGTGCAAAAGTGAGATGCTTGTTGCCATAGTAACTAGAAAAAAGATGGAGTCTGCCAACTGTCAGGAAGGAAAACAATTGTCCTTGTACCTCAGACCCTGTGTTCTGGCCAGAAATCTTTGGTTGATAAGCTCAGGTGTTTAGGATGGTACTTGTGATGTAAAAAAAAAACCAACATACACACTTGCTTATTCTCCTAGTGCTAAATGCTTTTCCACCGGGGAAAGTTTAGACCAGTGGTTCTCAACCTTGGCTGCACATTAGAATCACCTGGGAATCTTTTAAAAATCCTGATTTCTGGGCCTCATCCTCCGGAAATTCCGTGTCTTTGTTATGGGGTGGGGCCACAACATTAGTAACAAAGAAACAGAATTTCCGGAGGATGGGGCCCAGAAGTCAGGATTTTAAAAAGATTCCCAGGTGATTCTAATGTGCAGCCGAGGTTGAGAACCACTGGTGTAGACACACAGCGTGATGGGCAGTGAGTAACGGTGGTGGGGAAGTCAGCACGTGTTTGGTATCTGAAGTATGTGGCACAACAATGAAAACAAGTGTTCGTTTTTGACATGTTACAGACATTAGCTTGAGAATGTCAACTTAAAATGTCACTAAGTAGTAGTTGCGTTTAGACACGTAAATTGTCACTGGAAAATGTAAACAAAATATTAGAAAGCTTACCGCATTTAATTGTTTAGGGGAATTGAGAGTCTTTAAACCTCGTTGCGAGTTTAATTATTGCCTCACAACAGGTTTTGGATACTGAGGAAGGCACCTGCCTGTCACATTAGTTTAAATGTGAGGGGCTTTAATGGATTGTTATCTGGGCCCATTGTTTTAAGCAATTTAGGTTTTGTTAAATATTGGAAAGGGACTCCTTGATTGTAATGGTTAAAATATAGTCTATGTTTAAAGAGACTGGCAAGTTGAATTGAGAGACCTAAAGAAAAAATGGATTTTTAAATGATTTTATAGCATTACATTTTAAAAAATCAACCTTAAATAGTTTTCTATGTGTAAAAGCTGCCTGATAATAATAATAACTCAAACTGACAGCTACAACTTTTCCCCTCTCATTATTAATTATCCCCATTGCCCTTTTATGTGAATAAAAGGAGAATTCCTTTTTCCCTTTAGTAGAGAAACTCTGTTTATGTCTTAGTTTGTTGCTCCAAGTTACATCTTATGGGGAGCCCAATTTGGCCCCTGTTTTGAGAAATGACTCTCCCTCCTTCCACGTAGTTTGGGGAGCCCACTGGTCAAGGGACCCGCCTCTTCCTTGGTTCCGAGGTGGCAGGTGTCACAAGCTAGTCCGGTCGGTCACACATGCCACCTCCCTGCAAGGGGGAGCTTCATCTCCTTCCCCCGGAGCACCAGCCTTCCCCGCCGGCTTCCTGTTCAGCATAGTAGCAAAAAGGGCAGGTTCAGAAACTAGATTTCGTGTGCACAAATCACAGCTCTGCTGCTGCCTCACTGTGTGACCCTGGGCCCATTCCTTAACCTCTCTGAGTCTCAGTTTCTGAATCCATCAAATCAGCACCGTGATAGCGTCCCCTTTAGTGCTGTAACCATTAAGCAAGCACCTATAAAGCTCTTAAAGAATGACATATAGTAGGTGCTCAATGCATGCTTATTAGCATTAGTACCTAGTTGATGAGTTTTCCTTTCAATTATGTGAATGAACCCAAACTTTCCCATTTGATTCCTTTCATGTCTTTGGTTTTTAACTATGGACTATTTCTGTTCCTTGCAAGCACCGTTTTCTGGCTGAAACAACCCTGGTATAAAAAAAAAAATTCCTGACCAGCTGGCGTGGCTCAGTGGTTGAGCGTCAACCTATGAACCAGGAGGTCATGGTTTGATTCCCGGTCATGGTTTGATTCCCGGTCAGGGCACATGCCCGGGTTGCAGGCTCGATCCCCAGGGTGGGGCATGCAGGAAGCAGCCGATCAATGATTCTTTCTCATCATTGATGTTTCTATCTCTCCCTCTCCCTTCCTCTCTGAAATCAATACAAACATATTTTTAAAAAATAGAATAATAGCCCTGGCCGGTGTGGCTCAATGGTTGGACATCGTCCCGTGCACTGAAAGATCGCCAGTTCAGTTTCTTTCCGGTCAGGGCACATGCCCGGTTCCAGGCTCAGTTCTTGGTGGGGGACATGTGGGAGGCGGCTGTTCGATGTTTTGCTCTCACAGTAATGTTTTTCTCTCTTAAAAAGCAATTTTAAGAAGAGGATAGTGGATCCATCCACGTATCTCTCTGCATCTCTCAGAGCCCAGCCTACCAGGCCTTAAGTAAAGTGGTCTCGCGGAGCAGGCAGCTGTCACGTGCCGCTGGCCCCAGAGCCAGGGCTGCCCGCGCTTCCGGGGAAGCAGAAGCAGGTTACCTAGAATCTGTAGACGTCGGGGTTTGGCGTCAAGAAGAAATGACTGTGACCCCCGTGAGCAATGATCCGGCCCCGTGACGCCACAGCAAAAAGAAAGCATGTCAGTGCCGCTCTCTGGGACAGCGTGACAATGTCAAAGCAAACTCGCAGCAGATGCTGTGGGCCGCCGGGACGCGGGGAGAGGCCTGGGCCCCTGCAGGCAGAGGGGAGACCCAAAGCCGGGAGATGAGAGGATGACGTCGTCGGTGGACGGCTCCTTCCTCCCTCCCGACTCCGCACCGCCCGGGACCTCTCAGCCTTGTCCCCTTCAAACCTGCAGAGGAAGTCAAAGGCTCAACCCCTACACCCCCCCCCACTGCCCCCTTGCCATCCTCCTATGAAAGTGAGAAAAGAAACCATATCTTGTTTATTTTACGTGACAGTTTCTTTAATAAAATATGACGTGTTTTATGGCAACATAAACACAGACAACAGCTTGCAAAAAAAATTGCCCGGCCGGCGTGGCTGAGTGGTTGAGCGTCAACCTATGAACCAGGAGGTCACGGTTCGATTCCTGGTGAGGGCACATGCCTGGGTTGTGGGCTCCATCCCCAGTGTGGGGCGTGCAGGAGGCAGCCAATCAATGATTCTCTCTCATCATTGATGTTTCTATATCTCTCCCTCTCCCACTCCCTTCCTCTCTGAAATCAATAAAAATATATTTTAAAAATACTCATCATTCTGCTTTCACATCTATCTATGTAGCCAGTGCACACGCACTCTCCCCCTTCATCTCGCCCTCCTGCCTGTAGCTATCCTAATTAATAATAATGAGGGTGAAATTACTTTCTCTTAGAATCCCACTGAGCAAAGGCTGAGGGGGAGCTTGTGTTACTACTTGAGCAGAGAGAAGAATTCCAAAGAAGCTGGGAGAGGTGAGAGGAGAGGCAGGCGGGGCGGAGGGGCATGTTGGAGGGCGGGTTGCTGAGCCGGTCCCCTCTGGTCTGGTTACGCTCAGGGACTGTCACAGGATCCACTGCACCAGGGATGGACTATTGGGGAAGGCGGGAGGGAGAAGAGCGTGTTCAGTGGCTCCCATCCTGTCAGTCAAAGGGTTGGTCTCTGGGGCACCCTCTGGCCACACAGTGAGAGGCCTGGAGAGGGTTGTCCTGGTGGGAGGGGCTGGAGCCTGCAGAGTTGGGGTGGAAACGTGGCTCTGGGGGCAGAGAGGGAGGCTGTGAGGAACCGGGCAGGGCCTGGGCCCAGGTGCCTGCCTCACCTGCCCGGGTGTTGTCGAACCCTCTTGACCTGCACATCTCCCACAGTTCCCTCGACTGTATTTTCCTCAGCCCCAGCTTGTCCTTGGCTGCGGGTCTCTGTGATTTGAGGCAGGTCTCCTCATTTCCAGCACTTTTCCATTATTAAAGGGATATTACGAAGATCAGATAAGCCAATAATCAGGAAAGGGGCGCTTCCAGGCTTACTCTGTGGGTCGGTGGGATGCTTTCCAAGCAGCGCCCCGAGGGAGGACGTCCCCACGCCAGCCCAGCCGTGGGCAGGAACCCCAGCAAGACGTCACCTGGGCAGTGGGGGGCTGCCTCCCATGGAGGCCACGCAGGTGGAAACGTACTCTCACGGTGGATCCAGAAAGTGAGCTCTCCTTGTTCCCTAATGTCTTTTTTGACAAAAAAGGGTGTCTTCGCAATTTACAAACGATGCCACCGACTGAAGGCGGCAGCAGCAGCTGACAAACACTCTCTTCTGGGCCTTGCTGTGGCTCAGGCCTGGTAAGCACGGACGGTCTTTGATAATTTTGATAAAACACAAGGTAAGAAGATGACCACTTACTTACGAAGCTCTTCTTCGGTACCAGTGCCTGCGCCAGGCGCTGTCCACCCATCAGAATATTGTGACGCGCTGTGCCGCGGACTCATCCAATCCTCCCGGCAGCCCTGGGAGAGGAACCGGTGAGACTCTCTCTACTTTACAGTCCGGGAAAGTGGGGCTCCGAGAAGGTGAGGAACTAGCCCCACGTCGCACAGCTGTGGGGGTGGAGCTGGGATGACCCCTCAGGCGCCCGGCTCTGGAGTTCACACCCCATGCTCTGTACTTGCTGATGCTTGAGACTCACTTGCCGCCAGGCTGCCATCTTGCCTGCAGGATCAGCTACCCAGCTGCCCCCTACCCCTTGCCCCACCCTCACCCACCTCTTCCCACCCTATGCCCCTTGCTGGTGCCAGGAATATCACCCTTTAAACCCTCACCTGCCACCTTCTAGTCCCATGGCCCTGACATCGCCACCTCTCTGAGCCTCTGTGTACCGATGGGCACGGTGAGGGGAACCCTGCCTTTACCAGGGGCTGGGGAAGAGCAGGCAAACCCCGTAGGGAAAATGCAGAGAGTGGAGAAACAGGCTTCCAGCTGCTCCGTGGAGAACAATGCAGTCGTCAATGAGTAACAATGCAGAATAAACGCTGTGTTTTGCGAACTCAGAGCTATAGAGCGACTCTGGCGCAGCCTGTACATCAGTATCAGGACCATCCCACTTTCCGCCTCATCCTCTGAACTCCAAGTGAGATTAATTGGTAACTTACCTGGACGCCCTCTGAACGCCCAGCCCAAATGCCCTCCTGCGGGAGCCAAGGCCACTGTGGGGACGGCGGAATTTGGAGGCAAAGCGTTTGGGTGGTTGCATAAGCTTCGATGTGTTCAAGAGTCCGGACCAGTCAGAAGTTCAGATAAACAAGTGACGACAGAGAGAAGTTGTGGTGTGACCTATGGCTCACATGATAAGCGGGCAAATCCACCGCCAGAGAGAATATTGATCTCATTGGGGAAGCAAAGTATTTTGTCCTGGTTTCCAGGTGGGCTGTTGGCTGGTAGGCAAAGCTGTTTCTATGCTTCAGAGGCCAGGTGATGTTCTGAAAAGCTTGCAAGGCACTGTGTTGATGCCACGCTTCCTAACGATGATCGTTGCTGTTATAACCTGTGTTTCCCGGGGTGACAATTCTCCCAGGAAGTCTGAAAGGCTACCCTGTAGACAAATGCCCCCTCATGCTGTTCTGGTGTTCAGGCCCCCGGGGGTCTCCTAGACACACAGGTGACTCAGTAGGTCCAGACCGAGGCCTGTGACTCTGCACTGGAACCAGCTCGCAGGGGATGTGGAGGCTCCTGCCCACGGACCACACAGCGGAGCGGGGCCCTCTGCGCACACCTGTGGCCCTGCCTCCGGGACCGCCCCCCTCACCTGGGTGGCCTAGAGCACGAGGAGCCCCAGGTGCCTGACCACCTGCTGCCTTTCCTAGGTACCTGACCACCTGCTGTCCTTTCCCAGGTGCCTGACCACCTGCTGCCCTTCCCAGGTGCCTGACCACCTGCTGCCCTTCCCAGGTGCAGACCTTCTTGAAACACAGACACAGGACAGGCCGAGACAGTTGCTTTATCCTCTGCCAGACACCAGCCCATGTCAGTCAGGCAAGTGGCATTTCAAACAGATCAAGTTCAGCAAACTAAACCCTGAAGTGAATTAGAAATTCCTTTTGATAAAATAAAATAAAATAAAATAAAATAAAATAAAAACCTCTGGCTGAAGGGCTGGAATGAGCGGGTGATGGTGGGCCAAATTCCATGGATTCCTGACAAATGTTTAGCAGACAATGAGAGTGAGGGGAGGGTGAAGGGGAGTGAGGTGGGGTATCTGCTAATCTGCTCCTTTCTCAAGGAGACGCATCCGGAAACCACACAGGCCCCTGGAGTCAAAGCATTTGTATCCACACGCTCTACACATACACCTAGAAATCACGCTCATATGCATGCGTCTACCATTTATCTGCAACCACTAGACAGCGAGAGCATTTCCATCTACTGAAAATGTATAAATTATTTGTTCCCTTAAATTATAGATGGCGTATTGTAGCAAGCCCATGAGAATGGCGAGTGCGTGTTAGAAAAGTGCAATCCTGTCTGCTAGCACCTCTCGGCTGCACCGGGTGCCACGCTCTGTGCTGGGCCTCACGCTCATTGTCCCCTGCGTGTCCACAGCGTCCCACAGAGCGGGGTGTGCAGTGGTTTTCGACTTGCTCTCTTAAGATCAGAACCAGTTATAAAAAAAAAACCACAAACGTTCCATGAAAACGCCAATGTATGGAACAGATGACATTTGCCTATGAAGTCGCAGCAGACCGGCAACCTCCTAAGCCACGCCCACTCCCCACCCCCACTCGCACCCCCACCATGTGACAGGCAGGCACAGGGCCCTGGACACTCGCCAGCTGTGTGCCTTGGGGTGAGTGGCTTAAATCTCTTGACCCTAGTTCCCTACCTCTGATGCCGCCCCCAGAGTTAATTGTGAGAATTCAGGGAGATAATGTGCTTACAAAAACAAAAGCAGGAAAACCTCCCCCATGCCTGGAAGTGGGTGCTAACCACGATCTGAACGGGATCTGCCTGCGGTGGGGTTCGCCAGAGGCGTCGCTGGCGTGGTTCCCGTGGGAGCGATTGCATCCGGTCCTCGGTGTGGTTGTGGGACAGGAGGAGGCCACGCCAGGCTGTGGTGTGAGTGCAGTCCCACGGAGGGTGCCTGTGGCTCAACCCCGCCGGGCCCTGTGGGGGATGGTGTGAGTCATACTCCCCAGCTGTCCAGCCCGGGGCACTGGAGCTGGGGTACCGATCTGATCTGCCGGCGCCCTCAGCTCCAGGCTGTTTCGAGGCACTTGGCTGTCTGCACAGAACAGCCACATGGCCTCCCGCCGCCTCTGGGCAGTCCCCGTGGGGTGAGGGGGCCGTGCTGGTGCTGGTGGGAGCTGGTGGGAGCTGGTGGAGCAAGTGGGAGTGAGAGCCCGGGAGGAGCCAGGTGCCTTGAAGTGGGACAGTTTCCCTGGGGGCAGGGGTGGGGCCCCGACAGCGGCCGCTGAGAAGAAGGCTTCATGCCCCAGCCGTGCCTCCACGGGATTAAATCAAAAGATGAGGCGCCACCAGCCCCTGCAGCCTTGCGTAGGGCATTTTGTTCCTGGGGGGCTCGCCTGGCAGCCAAATGGAAGACCTAGTTTTCCCAAAGCCCAGAGCCCCAGCCCCAGGGCATTGGAAGCACACACACCTGTGCCTCCTGCTGTGGATGGAACCAGGTGTGCCCGGAGGACAGTGGGAGCCACGGAGGACAGTGGTGGAGCCACGCTGGAGAGCGGCGCACGTGGGGACAAGCTGGTCTGGGCCACGCCGGGCTGGATCCTCAGCTAGCGCCCGGCCTGCCGATGCTCACACCAGCTCTGTGGGCACCTTGGACTCCTCACCCCCATTTCCACACGGCAGCCCTGACGCCCAGACAGGTTGGATGACTCCCCTGGGCCCCAGAGCAGGTCAAGGCCAGAACAGACATCCAGGGCTGAATTTTCAGGTTCACTCACCACCCTGCCCTCCAATTAACCCTGGAGACCGAGAGCGGGGAGGGGGACTCCCGCCTGGCTAATTGGAAAGAGGTGGCGGGGATGGTTCCCGATCCGACCTGTCCAGGTGCTGCCCTGGACCTTGTCCAGCTGCCCAAACCTGGAAGCAAATGAGACTTGAAGGAGGGCCAGTCTGTTTTGTCCGCTGAATTAACCTGTGTCGACTCATTTCCCGTCCAATTCCAAGCTGTGGCCTAGTCGCCCTAATTAACATCATAAGCAAGGACGTGTCCGATGGGAACGTTCCGAGAACATGCGCATATAAACTTGTCCTCCAAACCCATCCCAGACACTAATCAGCCCCCCCACACACACACACAGGTTCTCCAAGGGGCTAGTCCGACAAGTTAGACCCCGGGACAGGCTCCGGCTCCCCCTGGCCTCGGAGATCAAGGCCGCCCATCACGTTATCTCCCTTATTAGTATCGCTCTTTGTCCTACCGTTGGCTTTATCATCTGACAAACAAGGATCCCGCTCCCCCGTGCCAGCTCAGGGTGGCTGTTAGGATGATATGTGATGACACGTGTAACGCAATTACTGTGACCTTTGGCCCGGAGCACCCTCTCCATAAAGGGTTGGTGGGGATACCGTCTTCTGCTTTTCTGAGGCCGGAGGGGACTGCAGGACTGTCTGTCCATGGCTCTCCATCATTTTAACCATTTTTTAAAAAATACTTTTTTATTGATTTCAGAGAGAAAGGAGAGGGAGAGAAACATCAGTGATGAGAGAAAATCATGGATCGGCTGCCTCCTACACGCCCCACACTGGGAATGGAGCTCACAACCCGGGCATGTGCCCTGACCTGGAATTGAATCATGACCTCCTGGTTCATAGGTCGATGCTCAGCCACTGAGCCACGCCGGCCGGGCTGTTTTAACCATCTTTAAGTGTGCAGCCAGAGGCATTAAGCACATGCACCACCGATGTCTCCAGAACTTTCTTGATCTTCCCAAACTGTCACGCTATCCCCACTGCATGACAACTGGCCTGCCCCCTCCCTCAGCCCCTGGCGATGGCCGACAGTGCTGCTTTCCGTCTCTATGAATGTGACGACGTTAGGTTCCACCTGTAAGAGGAACTGCACAGCGTTTGTCCCTTTGTGTTTGGCTTATTTCCCTGAGCACAATGCCCTCAAGGTTCATCTGTGTTGCAACATGTGTCAGAATCTTTCCCTTTAAGACAAAACTGTACCCCATTGTGCATGGATCCCATGCCGTTTACCCTTTGTCACTTGCTTCCGCCCGTTGGCTGTTGTGAATAATGCTGCGAACATGGTGTCCTCACTCTTTTATTATTATTTTGTTGCTGTTAATCCTCACCCAAGGATATTTTCCACTGATTCTCAGAGAGAGTGGAATGGAGGGGGAGAGACACAGAGAGAGAAACATCGATGTGAGAGAGACACATCAATTGGTTGCCTCCTGCACACCGAGGTACCTGCCCTTGACTGGAATCGAACCTGGGACCCTTCAGTCCTTGGGCTGACGCTCTATCCACTGAACCATACTGCTTAGGGTCTTCATTCCATTTCAAAAGAACAGTGGGTCTTGCTCCTGGTAGGGGACATGCCTGACATTGGCAGGTGTGTGCAAGGGACTCTGGGAAGGGCTCACTCTGCAGGGTGGGGTGGTTCTGACTGGCCTACAGCTGGTGCTGGCTGGGGGTGGGTAGGAGGTGGGGGTTGTTGTCTGGAGAGCAGGACCCTGAGGGCTGGAACTGCTCTGTGAGACAGCGCCCAGCATCCCAGAGAGAGGAGCCCTCTCCCTCTGCAGCTGGAGGACCTGCTGCCCCCGCAGGACATGGGTGGGCCTCCCGGGGGTTCCGGGCTCTGCACCGAGTGGCCTGCGTGGGCTCCTGGCTGAGGGCGGTGGCGGAGCCAGCCCGTCTGTGGGACAGCTTGCAATTACCGAGACCTTTGGCCCAGAGCACCCTCTCCATGAAGGGTCCCCACGGTTGGTGGGGGTATCGTTTCCTGCTTCTCTGAGGCCAGAGAAGCCAAAGTTGCCGGAGCCCTTGGATGGGTTTCCCCCGGGGGGGTCAGGTGTCCTCTGGGAGGAGGGAGAAGAGAGGCGTGTCCTTGCTGGCTTGTTTTCCACGCGCAGCTTAGACTCCCTGGAGAAGTGAGCCGTCTACCTACTGCCCCAATCTCTCCCCCTGCCAGGCCCCCTGAGGGCAGGCTGGACCCTGGTCCCCCTGCGTCCTTCCTGCCCAGGACAGAGCTGGCGGATGCGCCCCTGCCTGGGCTGACGGGCTCGGGGCCTGGCGCATGCCCTTCCTGCTGGCACTACTCTCCCCTTGACTTTGACCTTGCTGGAAGGGCAGGCGGGCTCCTGCAGGAATCAGTGGGGCTTTTTCCTGAGAGAAAGTTCCCACTCAGGCTACTCTCAGGGCTGAGGGGCTGTGACTCGATGGGGTTGAACATTTGGGACCACCCAGAGGATTTTGTAAAGTTGTGGGGTTTCCTGGGGATCGAATCATCTGATGACTCTTGGTGACAGGAGCACCTGGAGTGCAGCCTAGATCCCAGCATCCTGGGGTGTTGGGGACGAAGGCAGACCCAGCCTCTCACCCGGAGGGTGTGGGAGCCAGAGACAGAGGCTGCAGGGGACTGTGCAGGACATGGGTAGGCGCGCTCACCAGGGTCTCTGAGGACCAGTCGCATTCGGATGCCTGGGAGCAGAGGGCCCCGGGCAGCCCCAGCAGGGGGTGGAGCCTGGGCCTCTCTGCCGGCCACCTTCCCTCCTGTGGCTGCTGAGCCTGAGGGCCGGGGGCACCGCAGAGAGAGAGGGCGGCCTGGCCTGAGCGGGTAAGCCAGTGATGGCGAACCTTTTGAGCTCGGCATGTCAACATTTTGAAAAACCCTAATTTAACTCTGGTGCCGTGTCACATATAGAAATTTTTTGATATGTGCAACCATAGTAAAACAAAGACTTATATTTTTGATATTTATTTTATATATTTAAATGCCAGTTAACAAAGAAAAATCAACCAAAAAAAATGAGTTCGCGTGTCACCTCTGACACACGTGTCATAGGTTCGCCATCACTGGGGTAAGCGCTCGCTTTCTCACTGCCTGGTCCCAAGTCTGACCCAGCGTGTGGGATGGACGCTCCGCTCCCGTATTACTCAGGGACTGCAGTTACTTCTGAAGGTGACCTCAGGGTCACGGCTCACCTGAGCTGTCACTCCGGGGTTGGGGAGGGAGAGAGGACCGGCCGGTCTGGGTGAGGCCATTGGGTAATTACGCCCTGCCAGATTTAGCTCTTCAATAAAGAATTACCAGGAAATTAAATGATGCTCGTAAGGCATCTGCCCAGAGGGATCCTACGGTTTGTCCGCTTCCAGTTTTAGCCTCTGGGCTGTTCGACCTTCCGGTGTGTGTCTGGTCCCCGGGCTTTGGTTTGCTCAGTACGTAGTTTTCCCTCCCTGCTGGCCCACGGCTGTTGCCATGAGCTGGGTCAGGCACGGGGCACGCGGGGAAGAAAGGGACACGTCTGTCCCAGTCCCATGAGCTCCGAGTGGGGACCATCCGACGGGCAGGAGACCGGGACCCTGGAGGGCAGAGTGCTTGGAGGCACAGGGGACAAGACCTGTGACAGGGAGGGCGGCAGGGAGGCATCTTGGGAGAGTAGACTCTAAGCTGATCCTTCCTCTACAGGCAGAGCACATGCACAGGCCTGACGTGTGAGCCACAGAGGTTTGGGACAACCGTGCCATCTGACCACCTGGGAAGTGAAAGGGGAGAGATAAGAGGGCGCAGGAAGGACGGGCTGGGGGTGGGCTCCACGTCTTCCGGTGGGTCTGGCTTCACATTCCTTTCTCGTGGAGGCAGGTTAGTCCCTTCTGATACAGACAGCAATGGGAGGTACTGCCATGGCCAGAGGGCCATCGTGGCAAGAGCTTGGAGCATGGATCCTGCAGGCTGCGAGGGGGGTGGGGGGGGAAGGGGGCACAGTGCTGCTAACTCTTGGTGTTGGGGGGCAGGATGCGCCGCAGCCGCGTTCATCCAGGAGGGAGCATGGGTCCAGCTAAGGAGGTGGTGATTGGCAGGGAACTAAGGCTGAGAAGCAGGCATCGCTAATTCTTTTTTTTTTTGTTTTGTTAATCCTCACTCGAGGGTATTTTCCCATTGGTTTTTAGAGAGAGTGGAAGAGAGAGGGAAAGACAGAGAGAAACATCGATGTGAGAGAGACACATCGATGGGTTGCCTCTTTCACGTGCCCCCACCAGGGCTGGGGAGCAAGTCTGCAACCAAGGTACGTGCCCTTGACCAGAATCGAACCCGGGACCCTTCAGTCCGCAGGCTGACGCTCTATCCACTGGCCAGGGCCAGGCACCTCTCGTTCTATTTATAGAGGAGAAAAGTGGTTTCAGAGGGAACGGGAAACACATCTGTGGGCCCCAAATTAAATCAGGTCATTTTATTCTTACTCCTCTGGTTTCGGGAAAGGAGGAGGTGGAGAAAGGGGAGCAAAGAGGCAGAAAAGAACAGAGGGGGGGGGGACTGAATGTAATGCCCGGGGCATGGATTCTGAGTGACCCCTCCGTGTGTTAATAAAAGGGGGGTGGCCCCGGCACAGACACCGGGGCCCCATCTCTGGTTATCCCAACCGGTGCCTCAGCTTCCCAGGTTCCCTGAGGTGCGACCACTGGTTTCCTGTCGTCAGCTTCCTACCCCAATAGAATCCCAACGTGACTTGTGCCGCCTCCATGTTCATGTGCTGCTCCCCCAGGGCATCCTCCCCCGATGACCTTCAGGTGACCCTGAACTGTAAAATCTGAATGCTAGTCCCCTGACCCCAGAAATGTGGGGGGTTTGGGCCGTGGGTTTTTTTCCTCCCACAGAGAGTTAGAGATTTGGAAATAAGCTGTAGGAGCAGCAGGCGGGGTGTCAAGTCACTGTCCACTGTGCTACTCATTACTGTTTAATCCCGGCGCCCGTGTGTCTAATTGGCATTATAAAATGTCTCCGGGGAGAGAGCAGCCCCAAACACTTAGTAGCTGTAATGATCCTGGATAAAAATAATGAGCTGAAAGAAAGCCTGGCGTTTAAAAAAAATATGATGTTCCTTAAATGGTAAAATCTATTAGAAATAAACGGGGAAGAGCTCACAGTGAATGCACACCTTTTACGGGCCAGACGCGTTGCCTATATCCCTCTCAAAATCGTTTTCAAAACAGGATCCCGAGGTGGGTACGATTGCTCCCCTTTTTCCCAGGGGAAGTTGAAGCTTCAGCGACGTGCCCAGGGTCACATGGCTGTAAAGCAGACCCGTCTGACTCCGTAGCACCCACTCTTCCCATGACACGGGCCTGACTCCAGACGAAGGGCCTTGTCACATGGCAGGGGGCCAGCGTGTGGGCTCAGCTGCAGTGGAAATTCTGGTTGGACACGAGAAGGGACTTCCTGATCCTGAAGTGGTGGGACGGATGGACAAAGGACAGATGGCTTTAAGTTATTGTTTTGATGGTGATTGTAGGGCTTGGCCAGGCCAGCTCTGTCATTATACTAATTACTAATTACCTGCTGGGCATTGTCATGGTGTTTTCAAAAACAATTGCCTTCTGAACTGCTAAACCCTGTGAAGTGGGTGTTACAGTTTCTGTTTACATAATAAGGACCCTAAATCTCTGGGGCCTACCGGACCTGCTGAAGGTCACGCCCTTGGAAGTCAACCCCGAAGGCCTGAGAACACATCCTTCACGAAGTCAGGCAGGTCTGTACGTGCACTTTCTCCCACGATGACGGGGGTGGGGGAGGGGGGGTGGGGGGGTGGGGGGGGGGAGTTAGAGGGGAGCAGAGGGGATGGGGGAGGATGACTCCTCAGGTGTCCATCAAGGCTTTGTTTTCTAAAAGCAAGACGGTAGCATAGCGAAAGGATGTCGGGAGATTAGATGTTGGCCCACTTACCAGGGCAGAGGCTGGTGAGGCGCTGGTGCTGGTGGTGTTGGCAGGGAGGGTTCCAGGAGGCCACTGCGCCTGACTTTCCTGCATCCAGGTGACACCTGCAGCCTCTGCAGAGGGAGGTACCTTTCCTTCCGCCGGTCAGACAGGGCCCCGTGTCCCTCGGTGCCCGCCCCAGGCAGGCAGTCCACAGACGCCGCCCTCTCCACCGCTCGGGGTCACCAGTCCTCCCAAGTCCAGGTTCATATGACGCCTCTTCTCAGCCCCCATGGCCACTGCCCTGATTTAGCCTCACCCGCGTCCTCCCTGAGCCTCTGCTCCAAATCTCTCCCCTGGAATCAGTCTTCCACTTTGCCCCCAGACTAATCTCATTTTTTAAATTAAAAAAAACTTTTCTTTTTAGTTTCTTATTCAATAAATACACACTCATTCTCAAAAAGCTGAAAGATGGAAAAAAAATTCATCACAGAGAAAACCAACCTCAGATTCTGGGTTATTTTCTCCCAGTTGTTCCGATGTGAACATCGCGGTGACAGCCGGAAATAAATGACTCTGCTGGCTGTCACTAGGGTGAGAGGGCCCTGGGGCCTGAGACACAGCACATCAGAGGAAAGACCAGGTCGTCCTCCCCCCTCCCCCTCCCAGAGGGAATCGGGGCCCACGCGTGGAAGTTCAGTACGTTCCTCCTGTCCGGCCAGAGAGGCCCCGAGACCAGCTGGAGAACCTGCAGTGAAAGACTATTATTCGTTCTCCATATTTTCTAGAATTCACCTCTGCAAGGACATTACACTTCCCATGGACAGAAGGTTTGGCCGTGCGATTTGTTCTGGCCAATGGAACGGACGAGAAAGTGGCCGGCCAGTGAAATGCCAGGAGAAGTGGTGTGTGCACCAGCTCTATGCACGTTTCCATGTTTCCTGAGCTCTCCTGCCCCTCTGCATGGGTCTGTGTGTCCTGGACAGGGCTGCTCCTCAGGGCTGGAATGCAGGGTGTGGGGCAGACATGACCCCCACTTGCAGCTTGAGATGGACGTGACTGAGATAAACCTCTGCTGTGATCTGCCAAGGTTTTCCTTAGGGGGGAGGGTGTCATTCGTTCCTGTAGCACAAGCCTGAGGTGACTGGTACACTTCTGTCAAGTCACGCAAGATAGACACATAGACCCCGGGCAGATCGAAAAGCTGACGGTCAGGAAAATCCTACTAAAACGTTGAGTTCAAGGACATGTGTGGAGGGGCTATAAGAGCAGAATGTGCTGAGAGAGAGCATGTTCTTGTGTAAGTGGACGTTACTCCAAGGGAGAAACCAAGGAGACGAGATACACGCTTGACCATGCGAGCCGCCGTCTACCTAGTGCTTCCTGCGAGATGACGGCTCATGTCCTTGGGTCGCCCCCCGAGTTCTAGAAGGCAGATGCTCACTGTCAGCCGCATTCTATAGATCAGGACACTGAGGCTGGGAGAGGTAGTAACTTGCACGCTCACACCGCCCCTCCACACAGAGCTGTATTTCAGACACGGGTCTCTCTCACTCCAGCACCCGCCCACTCGGTCTCCCAAGGGTGACTCCTGGCCAGGTGCCTGCAGGGCTGGCCAGCGAAAGGGAGCTCCTGGCCACGCGGGGAGGCCGGGGATGGTGGCAAGATCCACCAGAGCGACTCGATCTTGCAGCCCCAGAAAGCCCCGGTCTTCCTTGCATTCTGAGGGAAACCCCTCAAAGAAAGCTGTGGTGGGTTTGTCACGGGTGCAAAGTCGAGATCTAAAATTAGAGGCGAAGTCAGAGCGTGCAGAAATGTCAACTACGTACACGCACATGCAAGGTTTTCTCCCCAAAGGAATAGTAAAGCCGATCCTATCAGTTATAATGAGTTGGGGTGCAGGGGAAGGAATCCACGGGAACTAGTGGATGCCAGAGGGGAATTTCTGGGAAGAGGCGGGGGTTGTTCCCAGAACCAGGAGACGGGAAGACACTGGGGCCTCAAGAATGTTGGAAGCGGGAGCCCGAAACCCAGCAGGGCTCTCGCGCCTGCTCCTGGCTCTGCTTCTCTTTAGAAAACAGCTCCTCATCCAGCTGCCGTCAGCCCTCAAGCTCCCACACCGTCTGTCCCAGCCACCTGGAAGGAGACGGCTGTTTCCTTTCCAAAAATCCGGGGAAAGGCTTTGACTGGGGTGCTTCATTCAAATGTCCACGTGCAAGCCATCTACCAGAGCCCGGGGGTGTGGTCACGTGCACACACATGGCAGCCCCTCTCGTGCTGCTGGGGGAGGAGGCGGGAGGTTCTGCAAGAAGAGCTGGGGGCAGGGCAACCATCCCATAAGCACGTGGGCACCCCAGAAGACGGACAAAACCAAAAGCCGTAACAAGAGTGAACATGAGGGACCCTGCCTCCCAGCGGCAACCAACTGGAATAGCCAAGCAAACCCCTTACCATCTTTTCTGCATGCGTGTTCTGCTACAAGGTCGAAACCATTGTTGTAATGTACCCCACGAATCACAGAAGGACGCCTCAAGAAGTCGAATTAAAGAGTCACATTTATTGCAATCTGGGACTATGAGGGGCCATTCCCAAATCTCATAGCGAGTAAGATGGTCACAGCTCCAAGGTTATATAGGCAACAAATCACAAAGGTATTGATTATATCCCAGAGTTTGGAATGAGGAACCTGGCTCTCAAAAAGCAGTTTACAGGAGCAGAATTAAGCATGTTAATTATAGTTTTGGGTCTCGGGGTCACTGAATTGACAGAAATACATTATCTAGAGCCCTCGGGTCTGGAATGAGGAACCTAGTTTGCAAAAAGCATGTTTAAATGGCATGTTATAAACACATTATCTAGAGCCCTTGGGTAACCTGGGTTAAACTTAGGCATGTTATCTAAATTACAGTTTTGGGTCTAGAGCCCTCTGACCTTGGGATAACTGTGCTGTCCTTCCCAGGTGAAGGAAAAATGTGCTTTCTAAGACCAGTAAGATAACAATCAATGGGATAGTCATTCAATCGAATGGGATGATTTATACAATTTAGAAAATCAAAATAACCTGTCCATTGTTAAACAAAGCAAATAGGTACCATACTTCACCATATCCCATCAGCCAAGTTCAAGCACAGTCAGCAGAGACCGACTCCAGGCCTGAGGTGAGAGATGACAGGAGGAGGGGTTCACCATCACACCACGGTCAGCCCTTTTCCCAGTGGAAAACCAAGCCCAAACAATACCCACAATTCCGGGCGTTGGTTAGGAATTTGAGAGTTTGCAGTGCGCACACTGAGAGGGAGGGGTGTCTCCAACACACTCCACTCAACACGTGACACCCCCTACTTACACCTGTGCTGCCTCTTGAATAAAACCCAAACTCCCGGACTCCGTGCACATGGCCTTCTGTCACCAGGCCCTTGACCTTCTGTCCTGCTTCCCTCCGAAACGCTCCCCAGAGTCACCTGATTCCAGTGTGTCCATCGGCTCATTGATTTACTGACTCCGTCGTTACACATTCACTCAGCCAGGCACTGGAGAGAGACGCATGAGCAAGACCTTCTTGCTGCTCGGGGGACCTCACAGCCTGCGAGGAGGGGAATGAGTAACCAGGGACCGTCTACGGGGTGATAAATGCCACGTTAAAGGGAAGCCTGCCAGCACGCAGAATTGTAACGACAGTCTGCACAGGGCAGGAGTGGGCAGGGCGCGTGGTAACTCGGTTTGGCTCCCAGAGCCCAGGGCCAGTGAATCCCAGGCGATGTCTGTTCCAGCTTCTCCCAGAACTCGCCCCCTAAAACTCCGTTCCACCTCCATGCGACTGTCTTGGCTGACTCCTTCCTTAGCTTCCCCCGGTTCCCAGGAGGGGAGGTACCATTAAGACAGGAGCGTGTGCCTTTGCCTCAGGCCAGCCCAGCCCCTGCCCTCCTGTGCGGGCCGGTGCTGCCCGTGGGGATGGCTGGCGCGACCCCTCTGCTGTCCCCCAGCCCACCCACTCCGTTTCCATGGCCACCAACAGCGCTGCTTTCACCAGGCAGGCCTGCCTGCCACGCGTCTGGGCCTTTGTGCTGTTGTCAAAATTGACATTTCACTTCCCAGCTGTTGACTCGCCTTCTGTTCTCGCCTCGTGTGCAATTGCCCGGAGGATCTCTTTTCTTTGGGGTGCACTGCTTACCTGGTAACGAGGCCACGCTAGGAAAGAGCGCTCAGTCTGTGAAATTAATTACGGAGACACGAAAGGCCTCTGCGGGGCTCTGCACCCAGGGCGTTCTGGCTGCAGAGAGAGAAGAGGCGCCAGGGGCTGGGTGAGCAGCTGGGGGGCCGGCAGTTCCCCCGATTCTGGCGGCACAAGGGCGTGTGTGAGTTCCTCTGTGTGTCCATGCCTGTGTGTAGAGGTGTGTTTACAGACACCCGTGGGCCTGGGGCCGTGTTTGCAGCATGAAGGTGACCGTGCATGCCCCATGCTTCGGGGAGGCAAGAATTCACTCCCGCCCACGGTGCTGACCCATAGCAAGGGACACTGGACTCTGACCCCGTGCCCGGTTCTGAGCTGGCGCTGGGCATTTGAACATGAATGAGCTGAGATTTCCACCCTCAAACGGCACCTACACCCAGGATCGGGGTTGCTCATGCCTCACGTGATTGACATCTGGCCAGCGAGCTCTCTGCTGGGGGCAGGGCGTCTGGGACACAGCCAGACATTTAGCAGCAGCCTGGCCTCTCCCCTCCAGATGGGAGTAGAAACTCCCGCTCCAGTGATAATCGAAACGGTCCCCCAGATAAGATCCTTAGTGACACAGGCCACGTCCCTCTTATCATCTAAGTCACACAGTCACGGGTTCTGAAGGTAAGAATGAACCGTGTTTGGGGAGCCTGACTCAGCCTATGGGGGTGGGGGGTCATTTCCAGAGCCCAGGGCAGAGGTGGGACCAAGTAGCCTGGCCTGGAGGACCTTGTCCCACCTTGTTTTACTTATATATAAATCAATGTGTATATTGACTTCAGAGAGGAAGGGAGAAGAAGACCCAGATAGAAACATCAATGATGAGAATCACTGATCCGCTGCCTCCTGCACGCCCCCTACTGGGGATGGACCCGCAACCCGGGCATGTGCCCTGACCCAGAATCAAAACCGTGACCTCCTGGTTCTTAGGTCGACCTCAACCACTGAGCCACGCCGCTGGGCTCTTGTCCCCCGTGGAAAACTCAGAGGTCCCAGGCCGATCTGCACTGCTTCCCGACCTCTGCTCTCCATCCGGGCCTCTTGTCTCTGGGGCTGGGTCTTAGGAACCAGGCTTCCCTGATGCCACCCACCTGGGCGGGGGTCATGCCCAGGCCATGCCCACGCTGGGGGATGAGCCCTCTGAGAACTCTCATTTGGAACCTTGAGACTGGCTGCTTTCGTTCTCGACCCCCCACCCCCACTCATCCCCCACGTGTTCGTGTATCCACATGTCTTTTCAATGATTATCCATTAGGGGTACCAGTCCCAGGCACCATGTCAGGGCCTGGGGATACATCCGTGAACAAAATAGGTGAATGATAAGTGTGCAGTGAGTGCACATATGGCAGCAGGCCACACTTAAACATTCTTTATGGCTCCCCATGCCCTTCCAATGGGGCCACTGATCTTTCCCTGTGTAAATCCAGACCGTCTGTCTGTCTGTCCTCCAGAGATCCAGCACAGAGCTCCTTCCAGCCCACAAACCCAGCCCTGCCAGGCCTCACTCCACGGGGTCCACATGCCCGCACATGGAGGAGGATAGAGAGCCTGCATTCCTGGGCCTGCCTTCAAGGTCAAACACAATTTGATCCCTGCCTGCCTCTGGGGAGTCTCCTCAGTCCTGGCAGCTTCCTCTGCATTCCCATGCACCCCGGTGTCTCTGCTCCCGGATCCCTCTTCCTGCAGCAAGACCAGGACTCACTGGCATCTACAGAGGACCCCAGCATCTTTGCCGGCTTCTGGGGGTAAATCTCTACTGCCAGGCGCTGGGCTGGGGGAGGTGTGGCTGCCCCAGGCGTTGGGGTCCTGGTACTACATCCTGGGCTTGGGTTTGCTGTTGGGAAGTGGCCAGGGGGGTCTGGAGGCAGCAGGACCTAGTACGTAGACAGGTTCCATTGCTGACTAGCTCTGGTGTGACTATAAACGGGCCACTTCAACTTCTTCGCTGGGGAAAGGGGCCAACATGAACTTCAGGGGCACTGGGTCCAACCACCTTTGCAGCTGCTGGGCAAAAGGGCTCAGTTTCTCCATCTCTGCAATGGAGAGCACAAGAGGGCCGTTGGGCGAATAGAGCTCACAGGCAGGTGGGCGGAGGCACACGGCAGGAGCTCTATAAATAGGGATTATTACTATTGCACAATTGTGTGCATTCTGCCATTTGTCTAAGCGTCTCCCGTCAGCAGGACCCTTTACGACAGTCCTCACCTCGTCGGTGGGGTCTCCCAAGGTGCCCTGCAGACACCGCAACCAGAGTAGGGGGGCTGTGCCTGCAGCAACAAGACCAGTCTGCCCGGGTCTGAGCTGGGACTAGCTACAGGGCTGTTTGTGTATATCCTGCAAACTCTGAGTGGAGGGATGGAGTTTTCTTGGCTGCAGCTAAACCACCCCCTGGGCCCAGGGCCTGCCCGATCCGTGCTCACTGAGTGAACTCGTTGATTCTCAAGTTCCGTTTCCACCGCACCCAGCGGTCATTCCCAGAACCCCCTGGGCTCCCGGCTCTGTGGTGGCGAGCACCCGAGGGCCAGGTGTGATTGGCACCTCTGCAGGGGGAGGAGATGGGGCTCAGGGGAGAAGCTCCTCCCACCAGACATGCTCTATGGAGGGCAGGGTGGGCACCCACAAGACATGGGGGGAGGCCAGCCAGGAGCCGGGGATCAGCCCTTCTCCGGCCCTCCACCGACCCCGCAGACCCCCGCCCAGGAGGCAGGCACAGGAGCCAGCAGGCATGTACTCGGGGTGGTGGTGGTGGCTGGGGCCTCCTCTTGTCTGTAATCTAAAGGACGTCTCTGTCTCTCAGCCTGGTGAGCACGGATTTCATTTCTTTGAAAACGCTCCTGGGGCATCAGCCACTGGGGAGACTTATTGCTGAAATGAAAGCTTCACGAACGTGAAATTGGAAAAGGTCTGCAGGGGGAGAAGGGAGCCCTCACCGTGGCGCAGGCCTGCTGCGCGGGGGACGCGGGGGTGTTCGTGGGTGACAATGAGGAAGGGGCACAGTGCACACCCCACCTCCAATCACCCCTCTCACTGGCAGGGCCGCTGGTCCCCTCTGGGCCTGACCCCGCCCCCACTCCACATGCATATGGAGAAGGTACATTTCTTCCTACCCCCCAACCTCGGGCTTTTGTTTTGGGGGAAAAGGCAAGACCCTAGTTGTACAGAGATAGCAGCGGCCTCAAAATAGAGGCGCTGGGTAATGCTGAGAGGAGAGACAGGGGTTGGCCTTTAGGAGAAAGGAGGAGGCACGAAGCTTCGGGACAGAGGGTGGTGCTGGCTCTGCTGTGCCTCAGTGGACTCATCTGTGAAATGGGACACTGGTAACAGCACCGATTCTCCAGGTTATGATGAGGGTGTTTGGAAAGTGTCACCTGTTAGAACAATGCCTGGCGCTGAGCAAGTGTTAAAAAACCCTGTTAACTGTCAGTGTGAGTGAAAGCCAACAGGGAAGGACAGTCAACAGAGTCAGCCCCGGATGCTTGCCATTTGCACCCCGTGACAGTTTGACTATGAAGAGTATCGACTACACATCTTACATCCTGGGAGGTCACAGGAGGGTGTTCGAAATGAGGGACACACTATAGCCTAGGCCAGTGATGGCGAACCTATGACACGCGTGTCAGAGGTGACAGGCGAACTCATTTTTTTGGTTGATTTTTCTTTGTTAAATGGTATTTAAATATATAAATGTCAAAAATATAAGTCTTTGTTTTACTGTGGTTGCAAATATCAAAAAATTTCTATATGTGACACGGCACCAGAGTTAAGTTAGGGTTTTTCAAAATGCTGACACGCGGAGCTCAAAAGGTTCGCCATCACTGTCCTAGATTTTTATAACGTGCCCCAAACTGACATTAAATGCCCCATCGCGGCATTCAGCAGAAGGGTGTCTTTTAAATAGAGCCAGGCAGCCCGTGGCCAGCCTGTAATCCGCCCTCCCCGTCTCCCAGGTCACAGCTGAGGGCACAGCCTCGGAGACGCTTGGCATCTTCCCTCCGGAGCACAGAGCATTCGGAGGCGGGTGACCTCCCCTAACTAGGAATATGGGGGCAATGGCGGCAGCGCAGCTGGAAGCCGTGAGTAAATGAGCCCGTGCTCCAGGTGACTCTGCTGGGATAGTTAGAGGTGCACGCGGTACTGAGCCGGAGGAAGACACGCGGAGGCCTTCTCTCCTTCCCCGAAGGTCCTTCCTGCTCTGAGCCTGGCTGGTCCCGCGTCACCAGCGGCCCATCCTGAGGGGGGCGTGCAGGGTCAGGGTACAGAGAGGAGGCGGCGACCCTGAGAGGGGGGTGTAGGGGGCATGTCGGGGTCAGGGTCAGGGTGGAGAGAGAAGGAGCCGACCCTGAGAGGGGGGTGTAGGAGACATGTCAGGGTCAGGGTCAGGGTGGAGAGAGGAGGAGCAGGGTGGGAAGGTGATTCGAGTGGGCGGTGAGGGGCGATGTCTGGGCAGGCTTCCAGGGAGGCCACCTGGGCCAAGTCCCCCCACCCCCCCCACCAGCGCCACGGCCCCCGTGGCCCCGGCCTCCGTGCGTGCAGGCCACCCACCTGGCCTGAGCCACGTTCCTGGTTAAGAGCGAGAAGGGCCAGGTGTGTCCCAGAACAGCTCTGGTCTCCCATGACTGCGGAGCCCACGGCCCGGGCGGCCTGGCTTTTCAGGTTTGCGCCCAGGAAGCAGGAGGAACGGCGAGGAGCCTCACCGATCCCTTCCCCACACCCGGCTGATGCTGACCTTCTCCGCTACTTCCTGTTTGCATTTCCCTCTCTGTCTTTGCTTTGCCCTTTAGAAGTGATGCCCACAAGCAGACCCCTCTCGGACCTGCAGGCCACAGTGGGCGCTGAGTGGAGATTCACTGCAGGGATGACTTTTCTCTTTTCTGTGAGAGCCGACGCCACAGGCCTGCCTGGTGCGGGGAGCAGGACTCAGCCCCATGACCCCTTCCTGCATCCACCCCAGACACTTCCCCGGGAGTTTCTGTGACGGAAAACACCGTGGTCTGTTCCCAACACCAAAGAATGGGTCACACGCTTACTCGCGAGATGCAGACGTGTAATTGCAGAGCTCGGGGGTTTACGGGGAGAAACCCAAGCCCAGAGACCGAGGTCTTTCTGTTAAAAGATGAGACCTTCACAGTTGGGGAGGAAAAGTAACTCCCTTCTACCCTCATTCCTCTAATTTTCTGGCTGAACTTTTTTTTTCGAATCAGGAAGGAAAGTTTACTTAGAAAGTCACAGGTAGACCTGAGCCCTAGAAGAAACGGGTTCAGGAAACAACTTATAGCTAAAGAAGGGCCTTGGAGCTTAGGGGAGGGAAGGAGAGAGAAGACACACCTTGAGGGACCAAAGATGGAGAGAGAGAGAGGACGCCCTGGAGAAAGTGGCCGTGGGAAAGGCATGGGCCTGCTCCATGAACAGAGCCGAGCGGAGCCCTCCATCCGAGGGCTTTTATCTGGAGGCCTCAGGGGGGATCCCAGTGGAACATTCATCCGCCTTGCAGGTGTGCCCCCTCGTGCTCTCCACTGATTGGTCGGCGCCAGGGGTCACGAGTCAATGCACCTGGCCCCGAGGGCGGCCACGGGTCTCTACATCTGATTGTGCTGCTTCCCTGGGCCTGGGGCCGAAACACAGCTGAGGCCTAGATGGCGTCTCCAGGGGTGAAAGCCTAAGGAGTGGTCCTGCACCGACCCAGAGTTTTGCCCGTTGCTAGGCACCCAGGGCTCTCCACCTGGCGATCCCCTGCACCTGGCCTCTTGCTCCTGCTCTGCGCACGCCTGTTTACCCGCCTACTACACCCCCCCCCCCATTCTTTAAAGGAAGAGGGGGCAGGGTCCCTTCTGTAGCCATCTACGTTCCCTTTCAGAGCCCAGAGAGCTTGCTCTGTCAGAGGGGAGATGAGGCCCAGGCGAGGAAGTTGAGATGGGGTCTAAGTCAGCAGGGGGGGTGGTGCATATTCTTAGACTAGACATAGGGCTTGTAACCTGTTGGAGACAAATTGTGTTATAAATCTTAATGTTATTGGGGCAAAAGCTAGAACAAGAATGATGGCGAGTGGTCTGATGAAAGGGAGTAGCCCGTGAGGGTGCCAGCTGTAGTCTTTTTTTTAATTTATTGTTTTATTGCTTAGAGTATTACAAAGAGTATTACATATGTCTCCTTTTGGAACAACAGCCGAAGGGCGCTGTGTTGTCCCTAGGGATTGCATTGACTCCCAGTGCCACCCCTGTCTTTCTGGAACACGTAGGAGGAAGGGCTTGTCCGTTCAGGGTGGGCCAAGGGCGGGGGCCTGGGTGAGTTCTAGTTTCAGTTTTTCAAACGCCAGCTGTTGTTCCCCTTCCCGTATTAGGGCTCCAGGTCAACCTCCTGTTATGCACAACCTGCAGTCCCCGGGGCGGCCTACAAGGGCCCACAGTTGCCATTGGGTACAGGGAGGGGGCAAGCCTTCCACTGCCTGTACCCGATCACAGGTGAGTGAGCCCCCGTTCCCGAGGGCTGAGAATTATGCCCCAGTGACCTCCTGGGGGATTAATTGGGCCGAAGAGACTTCATAGTCCTGGGAGGCTCGGGAATTCAATCTAATTTAATCAAATCGATGGGAGACAGATTAACTGGAGAAAATGACCACTTTTATTACGTATGTACATACGGGGTGTCCATAAGCATGTGGGACCCAAGACACACTGAGCAGTTGAGGCTTAAGTGTGTTCTGGCGTAAGAAGGAGAGAGGGTGGGGCACTTCGGAGTGAGAGCAGGCAACTCCAGGGGGTAAGAAAGAGCAGACACGGGGCACATGCATTCTTGCCGGCCACCCAGAAACGATGGGACGCAGAGGGGCGTCCGGCAGGCAGACTGTGCGTGGCTCCTCCCTGCCTGCCTCACTGGGCTCATATTATGTTAAGAGGACAGCTCCTCGAAGCAGGTTTTTCCATCTAAATTCCATTAGGCAGGGAAGGGAAGGGCCAAAGATTCTCGCTTAGTCTTTTGTTTTTTAAAAATAACCAGCTTAATATAATCAATATCCCCAAAAGGCATATTTTGGTGTGGCAGAATTTGTTTTCCCTCAATATATCAATTAAAATAATCAAATAAAAATAATCTTAATATATATATATACACACATATCTATAACTAAAAAATTAAGTATTTAAAATGCATATACCTATATTAGTAAAATACTAACAAGATAATAAAGACCAGGCCACAAGATACCAAAATGTTCATCATATTTATTACACCTGAAAATAGCAAAAAATCACTCCTGCCATTCATGTTCATTTAGCACCCGGAGGGAGGAGTAGGAAAGGCAGGGAATCTATAAAATGGAGTCATGTAAACCAAGCCGCTAAAATGATTAACATGATGAAGGCTGAGGCATGAGGAAAGACCCTTTTCTCATTCTACCCAGCCTGGGAAGTTAAACCTTCCGAGCTTTCCAGTCCTGCATCCATGCCTGGATATGCATCAGGCCTCCGATCAGCCTCTGCTTACCCCCTCAAGGTCTCATGATGGAGACCCCTGACATCCCTTATCCAGACCACCTGGCCTCTGACTGACAGCCCTCCTGGACCAATCACAGGGCTAGCAACACCGGGCTGACCGTTCTCAAGGATGTACCTTCTACTACAAGAACTCTTCCCTTCTTCTTCTTCAGAGAGTGAAAGACCCTTGAATAAATCTCCTTCGCTTATTTCTAGCCAAGCCTCTGGGTCTGTTCTGCGTTTGCTGTGCTCTGGGAACGGTTCCAGAGCTGCTATTCCGAGGCCTGGAAGGGAGGTTAGTAAATGTGTTTTGTAGTAATTAGCACTCTTCACAAATTATTTTCAGCTCCCTGCCCTCTGGCAAGATTGCAGGGCTGACTTCTCTAGGTGTGTCCACGTGACTGGCTTTGGCCAATAACGGAGCGAAAGTGACAATGTTACATCTGGGTGGGAGCTTCACACACCAGCGCCAGCGAGCAACCCCTCCTGCTTCCTTCCTCCTGCCAATCACTGGTCATGAATCAGGGTGGCCGTCCCCTCTGCCTCCCTGAGGGGAAGACAGTGTGACACACAGCTCCTGGCCGAGCCGCCCCCCCCAACACCATGTACCTGGTGCAAGAGAGGAGTAAGCTCCGCATTGTGAAGCCCCTAAGACAGTGGTTCTCAACCTCGGCTGCACATTAGAATCACCTGGGAATCTTTTTAAAGTCCTGATTTCTGGGCCTCATCCTCCGGAAGTTCCGTTTCTTTGTTACTAATGTTGTGGCCCCACCCCATAACAAAGAAACAGAATTTCCGGAGGATGAGGCCCAGAAATCAGGATTTTAAAAAGATTCCCAGGTGATTCTAATGTGCAGCCAAGGTTGAGAACCACTGCCCTAAGAGTTTGTGTTGTTAGTCCAATAGGCCTAGTCTATTAATTTTTTTAAAATCTCACCTGAGGATATTTTTCCATTGGTTTTTAGAGAGAGTGGAAGGGGGGGGGGAGAGAGAGAGAGAGAGAGAGGAACATTGATGTGAGAGAGAGACACATTGATTGGTTGCCTTCGACACGCCCCAACCAGGACTGGGGATCAAGCCTGCAACCTAGGTACATAGCCTTGACTGGAATCAAACCCGGGACCCTTCAGTCCCCAGGCCGATGCTCTATATCCACTGAGCCAAACCGGCCAGGGCAGGACTAGTCTATTCTGACTGACAGAGCTCCAAGTCTGAGCTATGCTTGTCCACAGGCCGAGAGGGTGTCGCTGGGGGACAGGGCACCTACTGGGTGTGGGCACTGTGCACGGTCAAGGCCAGGATCTGCTGGCGCAGGTGAGCCACAGCCCTGAAACGTCCGCACCTGCTGCCGCTGGAACCTACGGTGAGGCTGAGAATGCGTCGGAGCGGCCGACAGTGCTGGCTGCCGCGAGGCGCTGCCGCAAGGCTCGTTTTATGCACCCAACTTGCAGTAAAAATATATGTGCCAGGATTTTTATACAGCTCTGTCTCCCTGGAAAGGCTGGCTGATTGGCAGCCCTGGCTCTGAGCTGGGTGCCTGTGGGTGAGACGGGGGAGGGGCAGATCTGCCTGGCGCTGGCTTCCAAGTGGAAATCAGCCGTCAGCTGTGGTGTCTCTGGTCTCTTCTGACCTGTGACCGTTTCCTAAGCTGCTTCGTTCACGCTCAGGACGGCCTTGAAGAAGGCTGGGCTTGCATTCTGCTTCTCCATTTATTTACTTATTTAAAAAAATTTTTTTATTGATTTCAGAGAGAGTGAGAGAGATAGAAGCATCCATGATGAGAGAGAATCATGGATCGGCTGCCTCCTGCACGCCCCCTATGGGAGATTGAGCCTGCAAACTGGGCCTGTGCCCTGACCTCCTGGTTCCTAGGTCGATGCTCAATCACTGAGCCACGCCGGCCGGGCTGCCTCTCCGTGTAGATCTGTCTGATCCGGTTGGAGTTATAGATTTTTGAGACGGCATCAGGGAGGGGAAGTGTGCTTCTGGCTGCATGATATTAGGAAGTGTGTTTTCATATCATCCTAGTCCAGCGGTGTTCAACGGGTGTGCCCCAGGAATCGTTAGAACATGCAGTACCTGACTGCTTATTCGAGGGCACTACCTCTTCCCTTAGGCTGTCAAATAAAAAACATGACAACAGCCAACACAATAGCCATCTCGTGCGAATGAATCAAAATTATACCCATTTTTTTAGTCAGATCAGCAAAAATACAGTTTTTGATGCGCCACAGAATCTCAGTAATCATGTGGCCAGGAGATGAAAAAGGGAATCGCTGACCTAAGCTGTCACCCGGTCGGGGACTTTGATGACGCAGTGGAGGTGGCGTAGCCAGGTTTTTCCAGTATTTTCTATACCATATTCTTGGGAAACAAGTGCCGAAGTCTAGTCCACAATCAAAGGGGGGGGTGGGGGATTAAGCTGCGCCCCTGGTGGGGGAGGGGGGGCGTGCAATAACATTTGGCCCCTGGAGGGAAGGTGTGGGGACCCTGTCACTCTGGGACCGGGGCCGAGAACTCTCTCAGCCCGGCTTCTCCTGCTCGACAGCGAGAGCCTGCACGAGGCGCCCCTGCTCGGCTCGGCTCCAAGGGCAGGTGCGGGGCTGCAGGTAGGTGACCGGCTGGGCAATTAGAGAGGCGGGGACTGAGCTTCCGCTCCACCACGTGCTGCGAGCGTGGCCTTCGATGAGCTCCTGACACTCCGTGGCCTTCAGCTGCCTCGGGAGGGAGCGGGGCGACAGGGCCCCGAGAAAGGACCTGTGAGGCCGCGGCATGGAGCTGAGCCGGGACACACGGTGCGTCCGGCTATTACTCCGACCACACGTAGGCTCGGGGGAGGCCAGTCAGAGGCACTGTTCATGGCACCCAAAGAGTTCACAGACCGATCTCCCTGCCCGTGTGCCTGAGAAGCTGTTTCAGCTCCGCTCCCTCCTTTGCTGAAACACAATGCCTACAGCGGTCGCAGGAGAACATGGCCCACGCCCAGCCTGGCCATTGAATTGCGGACAATTACACTTTCTGTGAAGAAAACAGAGCAGGCCCTGCATGTCGGGGGCGAGCAGCTCTGGACCAGCTCCCCACTAAGTAAAAGACAGCCCACCAGCTGGTGCCTCAGGTTCCCCACCTCAAACAAGCATGATTGTTGCAGCTGCTAACATGGTGGCCACCCCAGGGCAAACGTTCAATTTCTGAGTGAAAGAGCCGTTCCCCATCCTGGACTGCTTATGGCAAAAGCGGAGATGAGCGCACAGCCACGATCTGTTATACGCAGCGCCGCATCCACAGTCTGCAGCGCAGATCATGGCAGTGGCTTGATTTCAAATAATACAGCTGGCGCCCACACTAGCAGTAGGTGCTGAAGGCTCAGAAGGGTGTTAGCATTTGCCTGTAAAAACTTAAATAAGTGCACACATGTAAAGGCCACTGGGTAAAGCTCACGAGGTATGGAATAGCACGCGTTTGGTGTTAGTATGGTGGCAGTAAAATTGGTGCAGATTTTGCGCCGGTGTGTGGTAAATGGCTAAACTCTGCTTTTTAAGAATTGCACACACAGTGTAGACAGCAACTCATCAGGCTGTTCATGAACCTTGAACCAGCGAACAGATCCATGGGGCTCAAAGCTGAAGAACTAGCTTCACGAAAGAAAATAGCAAAATGCATGGAGTCGGTTCTTGACACCTTAAATATAATTATGGGGGTGGCGGGGAGTGAAGAAAAAATAATCCAATGGGTGTGGTTAAGAACCTCTAGGTCACAGAGTATTTCGTAACAAGATGTGAGTACAGAAGTAGAACAACATATAAAGACACATGATAGATTGTTCAGTGCAGACAACGGTTGGGACCTGACACACATCTTGTGGCTGTGACAGGGCAGGAATAGAATGGTGGGGGCCAGCTAGGATTGTAAGAAATATGAATCATGCTCTGCTAACTGTGACTGTTTTGTTCTGAGTAAAGAAGGCGCATCCCAACCTGGCTGGGAGTTGCACGCGGGACCTGGGAGCTCACCTGGAAGTGCGCCCGCCCCCCTCCCCATCGGGAGCTGCCTGTGATCATGGAAAGATGACCAACCTTGTTGCAGAAACCAGAGCCGCCAGCCCTTTGAAGACCCCCAGCCTTTGCACACCCGCAGGCCTTTGCAAATCTGCAGACCTGTTAACTGCCCATTTGGCACGCCCTTTGCCTACTTCCCAGGTAACCTTCGTCCTTCTACGAAATATAAGCAGCTGGCTTATGGGGGTGCAGAGCAGATTTCTGTGGATGACCTACTGCTCTCCCACGCTGCCGGCAGGACTGGAATAAACGCTCATGTATGATTCAACCCTGTCTCTGCTTCGTTGGCTCAAGTAGTGACAGGCAGCCCGGACCCACTGATTGTTCGGTTGCATATTCCATTGATTGTCCGATTACAGCTGGAACTGTGAACACCTACTAGCATGCGGGCAGACGCTAGGAAGGAACTGCAAACAGAAACTCATTAGGTAAAAGTCACACAAGCACGCTTTGGTTGCAAGTGTCCAAACAAATCTTCAAGCTACGAAAAACAGACCTAAGTGTCGCTCGAGTCTCCCGTGCTTTGGAACGAATGAACAAGGGCCCCCATGCACACGTCTGCCACCTGCAAATATTGTCCCAACCTCCTCCTTCCTTGATGTGCCCCTCAATGCTCCTAAATAACGCGAGTACAGCCCAGCCAGCCATTTCTAAAGGGCGGGGAGGAACGCGTGCAGGGCCCTGGAAGGAGAGAAAGAGGGAGCTTCTCTGCTTTTCATTTCTCTGCAGCTCGTTAGCGTCTCGGAGCCCTGCTATTGAAGCCTGAGGGGACATGCATTGAGGTGAATCTATCGCCGAGCCCGGGCGCTCTAATGAGCGCATTGATCAGAGAGAAACGCGAGAAAGCACAGGCCGGCGACACCTGAGTGAATATAAATTTAGCCCCGACTGAAGAGCCCGCAGAACCGCTGCTCCCCGCTGACTGCGTCGGGGAGGAGAGAGAAAAGCAATTTCAGTCTTCAGTCTTGATTCTCTTGGCGCTGTTGGCAGTTTCGAAGGAGGAGAAGTTATGACTATTTTACCTCTCAGAGCAATGGGAACTTGTCAAAGATCCCTCCCCTGGAAGTGACAATCAAGGACGAGTCTACCGGGGACCGCATTTGAATTTGAGATCAATCCATTTGCCTGCAGGAGGCAGGACTTTCACCGCCCATTAGAGCTGTCCAGGTTGGGCAGGCTGCCTCAGCAGGGAGTGAGCGCCCCGTCACCAGAGGAGTGCAAGTGGGGGCAAGAGCTTCGGTTGACAAGATGCTTCTGAGGGGCTCAGGCATGAAAAAGAGGCTCCGGGAGAAGTGAAGGGCTCGATGCCGGTCACCTTTCCGACTCTAATGTTGACCCTCGGTCGTTCCGGAAACCCAGCCGGTGGGAAGATTGGGGTCACTGGGTTTTGGAACCAGACACGGGGAGTTTGGGGTTCTGGCTTCACTAGTTACTATGTGACATTAGCCAACTTCCTGTCCTGGTCTGTATGAACCTCAGTCGCTAGTCATCCAATGGAGATCAGACTATTACCTGCTCACGGGTCTGTCATGAGGGTTTAAGTAAGATGATGCAGGAAGGGAAAGTGCTCACCCTGTGGCCGGTGTAACGTGGTCTCGATAAATATTATCCTGAGTTTGACTGTTCAGTGACTGTTCTTTAATTCAACTACTATACACCAACCTCTTCTTAGGAGCCCCGGTTCTCATACTCCTGACATGGGCTGGATTGTGCCCCCCAAAAGTGCCGTGTTGAGGTCCAAGCTCGGGGACCTCAGAATGCGACTGTTTGTGAACAGGGTCTTTAAAGAGAGAACGCAGGTAAAAGGAGGGCATACGGCTGAGACCCAACCCAACATGGCTGGGGTCCTTACAAGAAGGGGAGGTTGGGACACAGACACCCACAGAGGGAAGACCACGTGAGGACACAGGGAGAAGACGGCGGCCATCCGGCCATCCGCAAGCCAGAGGGAGGCCTCAGAGGAAACCGACCCCGGTGACATCTTGGTCTCAGACGTCTTACCTCTAGAGTTGTGAGAAAATAACCTCCTGTTGCCTCAGCCACCCAGTTCGTGGTACGTGGTTATGGCAGCCCTGGTGAGCTGATATACTCCTCCACCACCTGGGGAGGGATGGACGGGCACCTGCACTGTCCAGAAGAAGACACTGAGGTTCTGAGAGGACCACTGACATCTTCAAGGCCGCCCAGCTCCCTCCAGGCACTGTTGTTTACAGCGACTATCACACTTAAAGTGGCTGGTAGGGTAATTATCGCAGTTAATAAAGGTGAGGGCCCCCCTGGTGACAGAGCAGAGACCCAAACGCGGCCTCGGGGACTCACCCCCTTTCCACGATCCGCCCCTCCTCCATCCTGCCCTGAAGCGCTATTCCTTGCTAACCCGCTTCCCCTACATGATGAGGCTACGACTCTTTTTCTCTCTCTCCTTCCTCCCCCTCCAGACACTGGCACACCAGCACCTCGTGATTCCCGCAGTCTCTTCACAGGAGTATTTTTGACACAAACAATAGCCCGGGTTTTGCCTTTGGAGAGGCGGCCGCACAATCCCGCGGGCACCGTGACTCATTTTGATCATCGTCTCAGAGCAGCTCCCTCTTTGTGCCCGGCCCTGACAGGCCTCTCTGTGCTGGGAAATCTCACACTATTTTTATGCCCTTTCATCTCCTTTGAACAACCTCCTGGTTTAGCGCTCCGGGCCCTGGATTCGCAGAGAGCGGTGAGGGAGCCTTGAGGACAAGCTTGGCCAGCCTGAACCAGAGGCGCGGGGAGCCCCGGCCGGGCCCTCAGCTTGTCCAATGCTCCCCTCCCGGCTCCCTGGTCTCTGTGGGAGCTCCCTGGCCGCTGGTCAGGCCCACGAGCTGGCTTCTCCCATGTCCCACTCCAGCCTCCACGCAGGGTGCGGTCGGTCAGTGTTCCCCAAGGGCCGGCCTTACTCAACCGAGTCATGTTATCGGAAGGTAATTACAAAAGTGACATCTCAGCGTGAACGCGGGGGAGAGGTCAGCCTCAGGTCGCCTGCCCTCTGCAGATCCAGACCAAGACACTGGGCCCACGAGAATGACAGCCAAATGGGGAGCAGCTCCGTGTCCTTCACACACGAGCCACGCGGGCAACCTTTGACCCTGATGGCTGGGGCCATGCAGCGCTGAGCTGGAGAAAGAGGTGAAGGCGTGGGTGCCCTGTGGATGCTCCGACGTCCCCGGCACGCTTTGGCCAGGCCCCGGGGAGGGTAGTGGGGGCCAAGACCACCCACCCCAGCAGCAGAGTGGGTGAAGGTCCGCTGAGACCCGTGGCTGCTGTGCGGGGAGGAAGGTGAAGGAGCGAGAAGCCTGGGTGTGGGGCCCGGCGGGCTGGGGTCATGGCCGATCCCCTGGGCGTTGCCAGGAGTAAGGAGAACACAGAGAATATAAAAGGGCCCAAGCCCCTCACAAACATGACGGCTGGTCAGAGCCCCCAAGATCTTCAGGTCCGAGTCCCCACTGCTCAGCTGGGAAAACACAAGAGTCGGGGACCTCCCAAAGGCCAGGAGGTCCCCGTGGGCAGAGGAGTGGTCTGAGCGTGAGTGTGCCGACTCCTTGGACCTCCTGCATCCTGGAAGCCTGCTGATCCGGGACTTGCCTGGTCTGATGCTGAGGGTCCAGCTACTCCACTTGGCAGCGCTCTCTGCAGTGAGGAATGAGCTGTGATCTCCCGGGGTTCCCTTCTTTCCCTTTGACTTGCAAATTAAAATGTGTCCTGGGAAGAGCAGGTCTCTGAGTGGAGAAACCTCCCTCCTGAGCAGGCCTCCCCGCTCAGTCACGGGGTTGCCGATAGATTTGCTTTCTCCCAAGGAGCCATCAAAGCATTGAGTTCCCCTTCTCTGCCCCGGTTCTACCTTAGAGCTCAGAGGTCAAGCCAGGAAATGCAGTGCAATGTCACCTTCTGGCCAAGCAAATAGACAGCAGATGGTTTGCTCTGGGGTAGCAGTCAGCAGCTGGGGGAGTTGAGCCGTGGGGGGAGGGCCTGGCTCCACACGGGGGCCTGGGCGTGACATCTCAGGCCTGTGACCCCAGGTCCCTGCCCTTGGACACCAAGTTCTTCGTCCACAGAGGGTGAGGCCGCAACAGTGCCACACATGACCATTTCCATTCCCCGGGGTCCCTGCCAACTCCGTGCTGAGCGATGAACACCAGTGTCAGGTCAGCTGCTTAGAAAGCCTTTCTCCGCCACCCCCCGCCGTCAAGGGTGTGGGGGTGTAGGCAGAGCTTGGAGAGCAGGAGCTGCTCTCGAAGGGGACGTGCGGGGTCACTGGTGCAGGGGACGTTCCTTCAGAGGGAGCTGCTCAGGCCCAGCGCAGAGGGAGATGGGCTTCAGAAGGGACAGATGTCGGGCAGCGTGGGGCCTTCCTCCCCTTCCTCTCCATCAGCGACTCCCCACCAACGTGCCGCAGGAGAGTGTGGAACATGCGACACCCGGCTGAAGTACTAAGGAAAAAATCACTAAGAAACTGTTAAAAAATAAGAATAATATGAAGTGACATGAAGAAATAGCAAATAAAGTTTCAGAACAAAAAAAAAATTATTTGCTATTTCTTCACGTCACTTCATATCACAATGCCCTGTGCTGGCAGATTCGGGAGCCCTGACGGTGCGCGGCTGGAGGCCACGGTGGGGCGAGGGGAGAACCGATGAGTCTAGGAGGATCATCAGGGGACAGTCCACCTCGGCTCTGACATGTCCCTCCAGGTTGGTGGAGGGAGATTTCTGTAGGCATTTATTTGGAAGCTCTCAGATGCGTGTGTGTGTGTGTGTGTGTGTGTGTGTGTGTGTGTTTAACACATATTTTTATTGATTTCAGAGAGAAAGGGAGAGGGAGAGAAAGATTTAAACCTCAATGATGAGAGAGAATCATTGATTAGCTGCCTCCTGCACGCCCCACACAGGGAATCGAGCCCACAAACCAGGCATGTGCCCTGACCAGGAATCGAACTGTAACCACCTGGTTCATAGGTCGATGCTCAACCACTGAGCCATGCCGGCTAGGCAATCAGATGTTTTAAGGGAAAGAATGTCCACCTCCAGCCGAGGTGGAGAAACACGGACCAGACTCATCCTCCCACTTAAAGAAGTCAAACCCCAGACACATACACGGGGGGAAGGGTTTTCAGAGACGAGAGCAGCCTTGCGGGGCAGCAGTCCGAGAGAAGGGCACACGAGGGGAGCCCCACGCATGCTCCTGGGCCCGACTGGGAAGTCCCGGGACCGCGGTGCAGGGAGCAGGACGAAGCCCGGCCTGGTGGGCCCCGGGTCTGGAGCTGGAATTGAGAACGCGTGAGGCCGAGGCGGCTGGATTCTCGGGCAGCGGTCCAGAGAGGAGAGCGCTCCCTGGAGAGAAGGCTCTGGAACTCTGCAGAGGCTCCTGTGCACCCCATGGGTGGTGGCTGTGCCGGGCGGGCGGGGCCCTGGGTGGGTGGCACTTCATTCTCTGTACCCTGACCTCCAGGCGGTGCCCACTGGTGCCTCGTTCTTCCCTGGATGTCCAGCCTGCGGCTTTCTGAGGTTCCACTGGGCAGTTCCACTCATTTCACAAGAATCGAATGAGGTCGAATCCGTAAGGAACCTGGCTCATCGCTGGGCGCGCAGATCATGGTGTCTATTCCCATCCCCCACCTCCCACCTTCCTGCCCTCTCCCCCTCTTCCTCCCTCCCTCCTCTCCTTCCTCTCCCCTGCCTCCTCCCCAGCACCAGGCACTGGTGTATTTCAGCACCTCGGCTGCTTCCAGGACAGCAGCCGGCCCCTAATTACTTCGCCTGGTGTATAATGTCCGCGGCAAATTTATTTCCTCTCACGCTTCTTGTAAGTGTCGCTGAAGCAGAATGAGCGCCTCACGTCCCTCGGGGCGAACAAATGAGACGGAAAATCTGCAGGGAGCGAGGCTGGCCCGGGGGGCACGTGTTTTTAGAAAGCCGTCCTCTTCTTTGTCTGAAAGGTGCGGCCAGAGGGGGGCCTGTCTGGGGACCCGAGTCCCTCCTCCGGTCCTGGAGGCCCGTGTCCCTGCGGGCAGGCCCAGCCCCGAGCCACAGGGAAGCCGGAGGGCCGGGGCCTCTGGCCGCAGAGTGCGGCAGGAGGGACAGGGCCTTGCCTGATCCGGTCCAGGCGGTGGAGCTGGCGCCTCTCAGGGCCAAGGCTGCGGTGGGTGGGCCTGGGTGGAAGGTGGGACTCACCTGTCCAGGTTCTTTCTGGCCCACCAGGTCCCTTCTCGTTCCTCTAGTCTAGGACGCTTCCTAGCACCCAGCCAGTTGGTTTCGATTCTGTTTTTATTTTCAATTCATTAATTCAGCAAAAATTTATGGCCGACTTCACGGTGCCGGGCATCCTTCCGGGCGCTGGAGACGCGATGAATGAGGCTCTGTCCTCGCCTCCAGGTGCTCCCAGGTGGTCGGCAGGCGGGCCCTGAATGGGCTCTTTCAATGCTGCGTGGCTGGAGGCAGGATGAGGGGTAGTTTGGGGACGACAGAAAAAAACAACTGCTGGGCCTCCGTGGGGGGCCTCTGTGAGTTTGTGGGTGAACCGAATTTTAAACAGAGATGGTCAAAGAAGAATTAGAAGGAGGAGGTAGCAGCCACAATCTGGGGGGAGAAGAACCTGAGTGTGAAGGTAGAGGTGAGACTTGAACTCAGGTCTGCTTGGTCCGAGGACCAACCTCGCTCCTCTTAGCCACACAGCCTCCAGGTTGAGAGCCTGCGGGTGAGGGGTGAGTTCTGCTCAGCACAACAGACAGCCGGGACAGCTCCCTCCTCAAGTCCAGAGCCCCCTCTCCTGCAGGAGTGTCTGTGTCCAAGACCAAACATGAATCCAGGTAATCATCTCGACAGCCTGTGCACGTGGTCACGTTCAGGGCAGCTCACCCAGGGCCCAGGGCCCACGCCTCTCACCTTCACCTGCTCAGTGTCCTCGGGGCGACCGTCCAGGGCCGTGCAGGGCTTGCAGACTCACAAAGCGCTTCCACGCACCCGCGGTCCTCGCCAGGTAAGTGCGCAGACTCACAGGGCACCTGCCCAGAGCCAGGCCACATGGAATGTCGTTTACACCCATGTTTTCATTTACTGATCCTCGGAGCACTCACAAAACAGGTAGGGTTTTGCCATCCCCCTTTTTGAGTTGAGGGAATTGAGGCCCAGAGAGTGTAAGAAACCTCCCCGCAGTCACACAGCTCGTGAACGGAATGAAACAGGAAGTGAACCCGCGCCTGCCTGCCTGGGTGGGAGGCGGGCCTTCTCCGCTCAGAGCCCGGAGCCTTTCCCCAGCACCAAGAGGCAGCCCCACAGCAAAGAAAACACACGGCTCATGACTAAACCCCTCCCAGGGGTTTCACAGGGATCCGTGTAAAACCCGAGACTCGGTCTGAAAAATTCACAGCCTTTATATCGACAGAGAGACCGGCTTAGGGACAGGTCCTGCCCCATGTCTCCATCAGGCGCTCTGACCGCCCCATGGCGGTGGGACCCAGCTCCTCAAAGCCCTGCCTGGAGCCGCGGGTGAGTGGGTGCCACAGGGAAAAGGGATTTCACTGCACAAACCTCTGCTCAGTCCCCCCCAAACTCCCCCCATCGAGGCCGCAGCCTTAGAGAGCGCTGATGGCACCTGCTGCCTGTGAGGGAGTGAGTCCCCTGTCCCTGGGAGTGTGCAAGCATGCGCAGAGCAGGCGTTGGTCGTTGGAACAGGTAACCTGGAGCCTGTGCTACCCCAGCCCCCTCCTCGTCCAGGATCCCGGGTGCTGTGAGCTGGGCAGCCCAGAGTTTGTGCTATCCCTGCCCCCTCCTCATCCAGAATTCGGGGTGCTGTAAGCCAGGGGACCCAGAGTCTGGGGGCTGGATTCCAACCCGGCTCCTTGACCTTGAGCAAGTCCTTCCAACTCTGTTCTCCTTTCTTCCTCGGTAAACTGGAGCGTCCTGGCGTGTTGGCTGCGCCAGGGCTGTGGTGAGAATGAATGGAATTCTCCGCCCACAGTGCTCACTCAGCACAGGGACAGCTCGCGGGCCCACACGTCCCCGAAGTGTGACAGTCACCTCTGCCTCTGCCTCGGTCGGCAGCACGTCGGCCCACCTCAGCTCCCACGGCACCCGCTCCACCAGGGCGAGCTGCAGAGCGAACCTTTTACACAGACATGCGTCCTTTGAGCGCGAAATACGTTCAAAACGCCACGTCCGATCCGGCACAGGACTCCTGCAGTAGGCACCATAGGGAGTCAGAGGAGAACTGAACGTGTTCCCTTTGTCCTCGCTTTTTATCCAGAGCCTGTGTCAGTGGACAGTGGGGGGCCCCGAGTTTATAGCCGGGAGGGGGTGCAGAGCAGAACTAACCCAGAGGAGGCGCTGCGAGGAGAGAGATGGGCTTCAGAAGGGACAGATGTTGTGCAGCTGTGGGCCTTGCTCCCCTCACTCTCCATCGGCGACTCCCCACCAAAGTGCCGCAGGAGAGTGTGGAACATGCGACACCGGCTGTTTAGTCAGCGGCACTGACCTCTCTCCCCTTAGATTCTCAAGTAAGAAAATGACAACACCCCGGCCGGTGTGGTCCGTGGCTGAGCGTTGACCTATGAACCAGGAAGTCACAGTTCGATTCCCAGTCAGGGCACATGCCCGGGTTGCGGGCTCCATCCCTAGTGGGGGGTGTGCAGAAGGCAGCCGATCCATGATTCTCTCTCATCATGGATGTTTCTCTCTCTCTCCCTCTCCCTTCCTCTCTGAAATAAATAAAAACATATATTTTAAAAAATGACAGTCAACACAACAATAGCCGTCCATTGTGAACGAATCAAAATTACATCTATTTTTTTTATTTTTGGTCAGATCAGCAAAAAAATATATACTTTTTGTGTGCCACAGAATTCTAGTAATTAACATGTGACATCAAATGGAAAAGTCTGGAAATCACTGTTCAGTATGATGGCGCCCTGGACTTCTGCAACAGGGTGGTTGGCTTTACGTCGCTTCTCTGCGTGCCTTAGAGCAGTGGTTCCCAGCCTTTTCCTGGCCGTGCCTAAGCGTCTCTAATATCCTGATGCCCCCCCACCCCCCGTGACATAGAATTCCTATTATTCAAAAAGTGACTCCTAGTCACGTGGAGGAAGCCGAAAAGGCCATTAACTTGGTCTAAACAAGCTTCCAAAGAACATGGCATCCATGAAAGAGAAAAATGAAAGAACGAAAGGACAGCTGAAGTACTGAGGAAGAAATCACTAAGAAACTGTTTAAAAAAATAAGAATAATATGAAGTGATATGAAGAAATAGCAAATAAAGTTTCAGAACATATAATAGAGAACTGAGATGCATAAATATGTCACAACATATGTTTTATATGCTGTATATGAGGCCCCTAGAACCTTAAGAAATGCAAAAAAATTCGCTGTTAATAACTCATTCTCCAATTGCCCCCCTGTGGGGCGTGTGCCCCATGTTGGGGACCACTGCCTTAGAGGGACACTCCCAGAGCCCCACGACAGGGGCGGCTCCCCCAGGGACCTGCTGCCTGCCTGCCTGTGTCAGCTCTGACCACTGTTAGAAAAATGGACCCCCACATGGGCCTTTTTCTCCAGGCAACTCATTTCTAAAGCAAAGCCACGCCTGGGCGCATCTGATTGGCCGATCTTACATCACGTGGCTGTGCCCCACCAGGTACCAGGGACCTGACAGCAGGGGAGGCCCAGGCCGCCCGGCCACAGTTATGCAGCTGATTTACGGGGGAGGGTCCGGCATATGCCGCTCACATAACACGCAATGTGCTCGAAGGAAGCCCCATATACTACCGTCTGGACTTATAAGACTCAAATGAGTGACTTTTATTTCATTGTTAAATGCTTTTTCCCCTTCTTACTCTATCAAACTATTCCTCACAGGGTCTCTGGAAAGAGCAGCCTCAGTCTCCCATGATGCTTTTAAAACGCAATTGATTGCACACATTTCATTAGCATTCCACCGCTCGGCAGTGCAGCCCACATCCTACACGGCGCACAACCACGCGAAGACCGTGCCAGCTGGAGACGTCGTGGGCTTGGTATTTGCAGCTGTCTTCTGGGGGATGCTTTGGATAGAGCCCAGTGGTCCAGTCAACTGTGGGTTTTAAAATAGCTTAATTTCTCCAAATCAGACTCCAGGTGAAATACGCTATGGGACCTCCTAGGCGGAGAGGCGATGTGGGCATCAGAGAGAGAGAGCGGCGGGAGAGCGGCAAAATCCGAGGGGCGCCCCCAGACTCAGTCATCATGGTCAAGATTTTAACACCCAATTATAAAAATAATCCTCCCCGGCTGGTTTCGCTCAGTGGATAGAGCGTCGGCCTGCGGACTGAAGGGTCCCGGGTTCAATTCTGGTCAAGGGCATATGCCTAGTTTGTGGGCTTGATCCCCAGTAGGGGGCATGCAGGAGGAAGCCGATCTATCTCTCTCATCATTGATGTTTCTCTCTCTCTCCCTCTTCCTTCCTCTGAAATCAATAAAAAATATATTTTAAAAAAATAATCCAAATTAACACAAACCATCCACGATGTACAAAATATCAGGAATATCAGCAAAGACAGAGTCTGACCTGCGTGCACATCGGTCCTGCCTTGCACCCCTCCCCCCAGCCTCTCCCCCCAGGCCCGTCTTTATTGAAGAAGCTGAGATCTTGTTCATCGCAGAGTTTTTGCATGAATTTTGATGTTGTTGACTATTGAACATTATTGATCTTGATGAGTGAATTTCATGGAGCCCCACTCAATTTCACCCGGCGGGGGGAGGGGGGGGAGGGGGGAGGGTGCGTGTAAGTATCTCCCTGACCTGACCCTGGTCCTTGCCCTGTGTAGGACTTGATGGAGGAGAGGCTACAGCTCTGGACGCTGGGAGCATGGCCCCTCGCTTTAGGGTAAAGGAGGTTGGGTGGGGATGGGGTGTGGGGTGTGGGGGGAGGCCTCACCATGGTGGTAGCCTACAGAGCTTCCCAGTGGTATACCAGCGGCTCAAACACTGACGGGTAGTGTGTTCCCCCCAATGGCTGCTGGCGGCTTGTTTTTGGAACCTCAAGACATGCTGACTAGAGGAGTGAAGAAATGAAGAGGTGAGTCCTCAGCTGCATTTTTAAACACCTACAGAAATCTCCCCGTGAGCCTTCGGAACCTCTGCACACGCGCCTGTCCAGATGCCGCCTGGTGACCCCCTCCCTGCGACCGCGGCTGTCGGAAGAGGATGTGCTTCCCTGGCCTCGAGCATCGCCCGGGTCCGTGCAGTGGCCAGTCAGGAGGAGCAGCAGCCACCAACAGCACGGCGCTCGCTATTCATGGAGATGGCACTTAATTTTTAAACACGGAGCGATGGTGAACGGATGGAACCAGCCTTCTCTGCAGCAGGTAGTTCACTCCTCGTACAAAGAAGCCGGCTGTCCCTCTGAAGAGCACTGAGAGGCATAAAAGGACAGCAGCAACAACAAAAAATAACACAGAGGCAGAGAGATGAGAGAGAAGGCGACGCCAGAGGAGGGGAGGACAAGACTATTCCTAGGGGCACACCTGGCTGAGGGCGTCTCTAATGAGAAGAGGAAGTAACGCTGCAAAACGGAGCGCGTGCCGAACGCATCTTCGGCTCAGGCGCCCTGTGCAGAGGTCATTTTCTCGGCGCGGTTAACTCATTTCTCAGCTAACCTTTTGATGTGTGTAGAAAGCCCTGTGAAAAGGGGTCCCCTCGGTTGTGGGTAATCTGAATTGATTAGCCTGACGCTGAAAAGTACCCTAGGAATCCTGGTGCCTGTGTGGGGAGAACCAGGTAATAAACCCACGCTGTGCAGGCCCGCGCCCGAGCGAGGCTGACTCGGGAACGTGCGCTGCGCCCCGCCCTGTCTCTGCTCGTCTTCAGTGCCCACTGTGTTGGGCCTGGAGGAGGGGAAGTGAAATGAACCTCCGTCCTTGCCCGGATGTGATCACAGTCCGTGGGCGAGGCAGGCGTCACGTCAGCGTCAGCCCAGCCGTGGGGGGCCGTGCAAGCTCTGTGCCAGGACAGAGGACCCTCAGTGCAGACCTGGCAGAGTCCACGGTGGGCGAGTAGTCGGGGGTGGGGGATGTGGTGCAGGGAGAATCCGCAGCGTCGGGCCATTCGGATGGCATGTGGGAGGCGTTACAGGGTAGGTCGCTGGGCCACTTGGTAGCCTTTGAAGGTGAGTGGCCTCTTGTACTAGTTATCTTCCAGGCGGCTTAAGAGTACACGGGGACCGTCTAGATGGAGGCCCCCTCACCTGCCCCCCGACGCTCCCCCATGAGGAAGTCCTGCCCGCCGTTACCTAAGGGGATGGCGAAGGCTTACCTGGCCAAGAGGCCTGGTGCACCTCGCTGAGGGGACTTCCTCTCACTTCTAAAGGTTATCGGCCCTGAGGGCGGCATGGAGAGACCGCATTGGGAGCACCAGATGGTTGACCTCACAGAGGATGGGGTGCAGGGAGAAGACCAGTGAGGCCATGGCTCTCTGACCACCCCGAGGTCAAAGGGCTTACTGTCCCCTGACATGGGCTCTGATTCTCAAGGGTGTTAACTGGGTAGGGGGTGACCAGACCCTTCTCTGCTCTAGCCTTTTATTTATTTACTAGAGGTCCGGTTCACGAAAATTCATGCACTGGGGGAGGGGTGTCCCTCAGCCCAGCCTGCATGCTCTCCAATCTGGGACCCCTGTGGGATCGGGCCTAAACCAGCAGTCAGACATCCCTCTCACAATCCAGGACTGCTGGCTCCTAACCGCTCACCTGCCTGCCTGCCTGATTGCCCCCTAACTGCTCCCCTACCAGCCTGATTGCCCCTAACCGCCTCTGCCTTGGCCTCCACCACGTGGCTTTGTCTGGAAGGACGTCTGGAATGACGTCCGGAAGGTCGTTTGGCTGTCTGGTCTAATTAGCATATTATGCTTTTATTAGTATAGATTTTTAAATATATTTTTATTGATTTCAGAGAGGAAGGGAGAGGGAGAGAGATAGAAACATCAGTGATGAGAGAAAATCATTGATCGGCTGCCTCCTGCATGGCCCACCCTGGGGATCGAGCCTGCACCTCAGCATGTGCCCTGACCGGGAATCAAACCGTGACCTCCTGGTTCATAGGTCAACGCTCAACCACTGAGCCATGCCAGCCGGCTCTACTCAAGGCTTTTAGAGGAGGTGGGGCAGCCTCTGGTGGACAATATTGTCCAGGTGATCATTCCCCAACCACATGTATAACGTCTGCCCAGCTCTGTGCCACTCACGCCTACGACAGCTGGAGAAGGGGCATCGTGTCCCCCATTAGGAAGAGGAAACTGTAGCTCAGTCCCATGTGGGAGATGAGCTGTGGCCTAACTCAGGTCTCTGACTCTGAGGTTTCATGCTGTTTCCACGGACATCCACTGTCTGATAGGCTCCTTCCTTCTCCCCTGCCTCGATTTCATTTTTCATTCCTACTCATTCATCCATCACACATTCCCTGGAACACGTGGGCCCCCACCTGGGTCCCCCAGGGTCGTCTGATGCGAATCCTCCAGCCCAGAGTGGAGCCCAGCAAACACTGCGTGCGCGGTGTCTGTGTGGCTGGCCTCGTGGAAGCCCTGGGGATCCCGTGATGGATACGATAGGGCTCCTGCTCCACAGACCTCTGTCTAAATGCGAGAAACAGATGTACGAGCAGAAATTGCCGTCCACTGAGATAAGTGTTACGGCGGGCCGTGCGCAGCCCCCGGGACCGCATTCCCCCACGTCGTAAAGCCGCTGATGGATCCCTGCGCCTGTTCCCAGCTCTGACGCCCCGTGTGCCTGGCCTGCAGAATGCAAAGTCAGGTGGGCTGTGCGGGGTCCCCGGCCTGTGTCAGTGCCCCCGGCACTCAAGATCTCCATTGTCTGCTTCCGGAATTTCTTACTAAATCAGGGGAGAACCGTGAAAAGTTTCCATTTCCAGGCTGACTGCCCCATGAGATAATAATAAACCTTGTGCGGAAAACTTCACTGGAAATTAAAGAGTCCCCATGTCACCGTATCAAGGATGCCACCCGGAGGTGCTCCGTGTCTCGCACGATGGAATAATAAATCACTCCCAGAGAGCTGGCGACAATGGCTGCGAGGCAGTACAAGTTGGATGCACCCATAAAAGAATCGAAGGGAGAGACGATTAAAAAAGCATCGGCACGTGTCTGGGGAAAAAAATAAACATTGAGGCGATCAGATAAAACTCTAGCGTGGTTGTCTCCGGGAGGGAGAGTGACACAAGGTATTTGTGATCCTTTCCATGTTTTCATGGATCTTGCACACATTCTGCAACGAGCATGGACTGCCCGTTGTTTTAGAAAAGGGACCTTCCTTTTCACAGAACTCCCCGTGCCCCTCAGCCGCTGTCAGCCGGTCCCAGGGAGCCCAGGATGGCCTCAGTCCCTGCAGCCCCTGAGAGGGAATTCCTGGGGCGCACCCCCTCTCCCCCACCTTCCCCCCTCCGCCAGCCCAGCAGGCAGAACTGCAGGGCTCCTTCCTGCCCAGCAGCTTGTCAATGAATCACTCTCTGTGCTGGGCCCTGGCCAGAGGGGGAAAGTGCGGGGGGCACGATCGACAAGGCGGCCGGCGATTGTTAAGGCTGATCCTGTGAGAGCTTGTTACTTGCACCGACATGACTTCTGGAGTTTAAAAGAGCCAATCAAGTCACACCAAAGGCACTGCTGCTCACAGAGATGGAAAAGCAGACACTGAAAGTAAAATAGAAAGAGGGGACGAAGGATCATCGGTGACCCCGTGCCCGCGCCTCTTAGGCTCATTCTCCATCGGTGTGAATCCTGTTTGAGATCCTCCCCCAAGTGCCATCTTAAATCATCTCATTTCCCCTTAAAATGAGGCCACGAGCAGTTCCCACGCCATTAAGGACACATACACTCACCAATGGAGGGAGATTACTCAGGGGCAGCCTCGGGGCCAGGCGCTCTACCTGCTTAACGCCTCTAATGCCCACGCCCGCGCGTGGGGTCACGGCAAAGGCGATGGGTGAAGGGACAGGCTCCCAGCTGGTGGCCTGGGGGTCCATCTCGGCTTTGTGGCCCCCGAGCTGTGAGTTTCCCGTGGCTCCCGTAGGAATGACTACAAACTTGGTCGTGTAAAACAGCAGAAATGCCCTGTCTTGCACCTCCAGCTGGAAGTCTAAACAAGGTGTCCTTTCCAGCTTCTAGTGGCTGCTGGGGACCTTGGTGTCCCCTGGCTCGTAGAGGCATCACCCCCATTTCTGCTTCATCCGCACGCACACTCCTCCCCGTGTGCGTCCGTGTGTCTGCGTCCTCACACGGCCTCTGAAGGCCCCCAGCCAAGGCGTTAGGGCCCACCCTAACCCAGGATGACCCCCTCTCAACTGTTATATCTGCAAATACTCCATCTCCTCATGAAGCCACATTCTGACATTCTGGCTGGACATGAATTTGGGGGACACAGTGGCTCACCTTTCTCACTTGCCAGATGCAGGGACCAGTGCCTCTCCTATGGGGAGTGCAATGGTCAGGTGGGGGTACTCAGGAGTACAGATCGCTCAGAACAGCGCTGGCACGGTGTGGTGATGGCTGGGGTGGGTGGGTGAGGAGGATGTGAAGGAGGCTATGGGGTACATGGTGATAGACGGAGACTTGACTTTGGGTGGCGAACCCACAACACAGTGGAGAGATGATGTGTTGGAGAATTATGCACCTGAAACCTGCCTAATTTTGTTAACCAGTGTCACCCCTATAAATTTAATAAAAAGGAAAAAATATATAAAAATGTAAGGAAAAGAAAGAGAGCGAGAAGGCTTTGGCATTAGCCGGGGCTGCTGGGACCCCACCCTGGTGGCCAGCTGTGGGCGGCCGCGGGTGCGTCACTCAGCTCTCAGGCTCCTTCCTGAGCGCAGGTCGGGTCTGACCACCCACCTCCTGGGGCCCTGGGAGCCCAAGCCAAGCGACGCGGAGCTCCTGGCCACGAGGGAGCACGTAGAAATCACCCCGAAAATGACCGCTGGCGTTATTTCAGAATTAAATCTAGCCTGCTGATTTGACGTGTTCATTTGTTTGTTTTAAAAATGCCCGCCATTGTTTTTCTTATTACAGAAGTCATTTGTGTTCATTACGGAGCCATTCGAGCACGTAGGGAAGCAAGGAGCGGGCATCCATCACCGCCATGTCAGCATCCAGGAGGCAGCCCTAACCACCTGGTGTGCGTCCCGCAGGGACGGGTATGAATGTCAACGGACAGAAAACGTGCCTTCCATGCGGTGCGCCCCCTTTCCTCAGCGGCCTCCTGTGAGTGCCTCTCCATGCCGATGTGACTTTCACGCCTCGAGCGGCTGCACGGCCAGGTTCCGAGCCACATGCTGACGTGGCCGTCGCCGGTTCCTAGCTCGCCTTTGCTTCCTTTTGACAATGGGTCCGTTTCCACATCGGCGGCCTGGGCCAGTGCGGGCAGCAGGGACCTCTCTGCACGCAGCCCACTGGCCACACGGAGCTTGGGAACGCCATCGGCACGGTTCCTGGTTCCTGGAGCACCCTGGGGCCTCATCCCAGGGGGTCCTGGCTGCGTGGACTTGGGCTCCTTTTGCAGGGTCAGGAGAGTGAGGTTCCGAAAGGCCGAGAAAATATCCCAGGATGCCTGGAGCTGAATGCAGGACCCCTGTCTCTTAGGCTCTGTCCAGCCACACACACACACACACACACACACACACACACACGTACGCGCGGATGGGGGCTGGATGGCAGGGCGCCTCGTTCCCACTCTCTTCGCCCCGGCTGCTCCTCCAGTCCCGGCCCACCACAGGGAACACACAGACACCCCTGCTGGGCGGTGAGAAGACGCTTCCAATCCTTCCTTTAGGCCTTCGCTCTGCACGGCTTTGGTCCTCTGCTTCCTTCCATAGCCTCTAAGTCTTCCGAGGTGGGTTTTTCTTTCTTTTTCCTTTAATATTTTTATTGATTTCAGAGAGGAAGGGAGAAAGAGAGAGAGGTAGAAACATCAATGATGAGAGAGAATCATTGATCAGCTGCCTCCTGCATGCTCCACACTGGGGATTGAGTCCAAAACCCCGGCATGTGCCCTGACCAGGAATTGAACCGCGGCCTCCTGGTTCATAGGTAGATGCTCAGCCACTGAGCCACACTAGCTGGGCCTCATAGTTTACTTTTCGTTTCATCTGGAGGTCACTTAGATGCCAGTTAGGAAGTAAGACTGATTTCTACTTACTGGCTTGTCTTTGCCACACACACACACTCATTTCTGCTATTTTACAAATAAGTGTATTGAGACATGGAAAGACAAATCAATGTCCACGGACTCACCCAGTTAGTTGGGGGCGGGGGCTGAGAGGCAAGCTCATTCCTGTGGGTTCCCAGTTTCCTGCTGCTCCATCATCTCGTAACAGTCTGTCCCTGACCTCATTTTACGACACCACTTACTCCTACCATCTTCCCCATCAGACCGACACCTCCAGCCGGCAACCAACCCCGTCACAGGGCTCTTGCGTGCGTGCGAGGGATGCGGCTGGGCCCAAACGAGGTCAGTGGCAAGTATGAAACGCACACCATTTCAAAGGCTTCGTGCAGGGAAAAGGAGGTCAAGTAGCTCATTAGTCATTTTTATATCAGTTACGTGTTGAAATGCTAACATGTTAGACACATTGGATCAGCGGTTCTCAACCTGTGGGTCACGAACAATGAAAATACATCCTGCAGATCAGATATTTACATTACGATTCATAACAGTAGCAAAATTACAGTTATGAAGTAGCAACAAAAATAATTTTATGGTTGGGGGTCACCACCACATGAGGAACTGTATGAAAGGGTCGCGGCATTAGGAATGTTGAGAACCGCTGCTGGATTGAGTAAAATATACCATAAAGTTAATGTCGCCTGTTTACACTCACGACTCTTTAACGTGGCTGTTAGAAGGAGAAAAATCGCGTGTGTGGCTCGCATGACGTGTCCAGTAGACGATGTTGACAAGTCTGTGTGGGCCAACGATGGGGGGGGGGCCTGCATTTTGGTTGGTTTGCTGGGTTTGGTTTTATTTCTCCATTTTGTAATCGCAATGAGGCGGTTCCCCAGCAGCTTGCCTGTGTGGCCCGTGTTCAGTCCCTCCGGGATCGCTCCCCGTTGATCCCGTGACTGAGGGACTCTTTGTGATCCTCAGCATTTGGCCGATACACTCCCTTCAAGCTTGGAGGCAAAACAAACACACGGGTGGCCAGCTGGCTTTGGAAAGGCAGGTCCTTTCAGAAGGGACATGGAACGTCCATCGCTCGAGGCTGTCCTTGGCCTTGTGGACTGTCTGGGCCCAGAAAGCTCTCAAGCAAAGAGAGAGAGAGAGAGAGAGAGAGAGAGAGAGAGAGAGAGAGAGAGAGAGAGAGAGAGGATCTGAAAAACGTATCCTGACAGATCTCTGCCCTGGATGCTCTCGAGTTCCGTGGGGCCGCACATCACAGCATTATTTCTACGTCCGTCTTACACCTTCCCCGTTGCGTGTCCTCCTCACGCCGCGTGTCCGCCAGTTCTCACTAAGGCGTATTCTGTCCAGCTGTCCAGGACCTGCAGCCGGCCCCACCCTCTCCCTCCACCTGCACGTGCAGGGAGCCGGGATCACAGAGAGTCCAGTCATCCGGGACATCAGGGGAGGGAGAGGCCTCTGTTGCCGGGTGCCTGGCTCTGCAGCGCGGTGTCCAGCTCCCCCACCAGTTCCCAGGAGCACGGAGGAGGCCCGCCCGCAGGCCAGGCCCACACGCATCGCCGGGCACACTGCGGTCTCTGCAGACGGTCCCCCGGGCACTGGCTGCTGTGGGGATGCTCCCTGGGGCTGTGGGCCCTGGGCCCTCCCTGCAGTGCGGGGTCTGTGCACCAGGCGTGGGCCACGGGGCCTGGTCATGAGCACCCCCCGGGAGTGCGAGGCGTTCCCGGAAGCCGCACTAATTGTTTACACGGAGTCTGTGCGGTAACTCGCCGGGGAAAACATAAAGGCGTCTCATTCCTGACTCGGCGGCCGGGAGAGGCCGCGTGGGACAGGCAGGTAGGGAATGCTGGGGGCGCGCCTGGAATTCCAGTTCGCCCCGGGCTTCTCCCAGGCTGGACCCCCTCCTGCTGCCCCTGAGTGATGTGGGGGTGGCGGTGTCAGGCCACACGGGGGCTGGGGGGGGCTCTGGGAGGCCTTGCCCAGGAGCCCCATCGGGAAGTGAACACCTGTCCCCTCAGCGGGTGCCAGCCCCTCCTGACACTGCTCTTCGCTGTCCTGCCACCTGTATGGGGGACCCTCTTCCCCTCCTCTCCAGAGGCCCTGGGCGGCTGGCCTGTCTGGGTTTGGATCAGAGCTCCCCTCTCCCTCCCCCCCAGTCATGTCCTTCCCGCCACCCTGCGAGATCACGCTTCCACCCAGGTTTCCGGCTACATCTGCCGCTGGGCACCACCATGCCGACTGGTGGCAAGGTTATCCTGAGAAAGAAGACACTCGGGCGATTCGGCAGCTGGATACGCCACCGCTCATCCGGGATGACGTGTCCATCCCAGGGTTGATGGGGCTCAGCGACCTCTGTGCCGGGTAACGGAGCACGTGCCAGGCTTTCTCTGGTGGGAGCTGGAGGCGCTGCCTGCCGTC
>NW_005871355.1:95343-112555 GCF_000147115.1 Myotis lucifugus
GAACTGGGGTGACCAGGGGAGAGGGATGAACTGGGGTGACCAGGGGAGAGGGATGAACTGGGGTGACCGGGGAGAGGGATGAACTGCAAGGAGGAGCTCATGTGAACGCCGGGACCTCCTGGTTCGCAGCAAGGAGGCTCTGGCATCCAGCAGCCAGAGGGTGGGACAGCTGACGACTTAATGATCAGAACTTGAGCTCCAAGAAAGGAAACCCCTACCCAGGCAGGTCTGCTAGGCGAGGCCAGGGCCTGCCTGGGAGGCATCTGGGCTGATGTGTCCTTCGACCTTGACCCTCCACACTCTAGAGCAGCGGTTCTCAACCTGGGGGTCGAACGACCCTTTCACAGGGGTCGCCTAAGACCATCGGAAAACACATATATAATTACATATTGTTTTTGTGATCAATCACTATGCTTTAATTATGTTCAATTTGTCACAATGAAATTGGGGGTCACCACAACATGAGGAACTGTATTAAAGGTCGCGGCATTAGGAAGGTTGAGAACCACTGCTCTAGCGCCTCTGGGTACCTCCTCCCTGAGAAGGGCTAGGACCTGCCTTTGCCGGGAGATGACATAGAGGCCTGGCCCCACAGGGAGCCTCCACCGCCCTCGGGACCTGCCTCCACCTCCCTCATGGCTGGCTGCTGGGCTGAGGAGGGGGAGGGTGCTGAGGGACCAGGACCCGACAGCCATGTCCGCAGGAGCCTGGCATCGAGGCGGAGGGGATGCAGAATTGCACGAGCCAGTTCGTTGGTTTGGGAGCGTTTCCCGAGACACGGGAGTCAGCCCTGGAACGAGCTCTGGGAGATGCTGAGGAGACACCGGCTAAAGCAGCAGAGAGAAGACAGTGCTCCCCACACCCACATCAGCAATTCCGAGGTGCTCCCGGCAGCGAGGAAACCGTGGGTTCACCCGAGGCCCTTGCCGGATCCTGCCCTCGTCCCCGTGCCCTCTATTTCACAGACACCGACGGCAAGAGCAGCGACCAAGAAACTTCCCGCAACCTCACTTGTATCTCAAAGTCTGTTGCCAGGGGAACCAACCCGCCACTGGCGCCATCCATCCCTCCTGGAGGCAGAGCCCCACCCCAGGGCCGAGCTGTGGACACCCCTCCCGGGTCCCTGCACACACAGGGGTGACCAGCAGCGATCTGCCCCAGGTGACTGGGACCGTGGCCACATTCCCCCCCCCCCCCCCCACCGGTGCCCGTCTCCAGAGCCGGTGTCCTCCGTTTATCGTCCTGCCGTGTGTTCCTGTTTCGGACATGGTTGTGTTTCCGCTCTGTTGGCAGAGTGTCTACCTTTGCAGGCGGGAAACCGAGCGGGCTGGACGCGCCAGACACTGCGCCTGAGATGATGAGCTCCGTGCCTGTGAGTCCTGCGCTCGCGCTTGCATGTATTCATCTAGCAAACTCCCAGGGAGCGCCTACTCCGTGCCAGGCCCCGGGCTGGTCCTGGGGATGCGGCAAGGACTGAGCTTAGATCTCGAGTCCAGACGCACGGTCCCGCGGGACACAATGCCCGCGGACAAGGAGGCGCCGTCAGTCGTTTGCAGGCAGATAGAGGCTGCTCCGAGCTTCCACTCAGCACCCACGAGAAGGGCTGAGCGGCACTTTTTGAAGACAGAGGCCCCCGGGGCTGCTGTGCCCTCCCCCCCCCCCCCGGTCGGTAACAAGCTGGCATCGTCTGGTACGGAGCTGGCATAAAACCCATAACCCGTCTCTTCCTGTTCCGCCGATTCCGCTGGGAGCCCCACCGCCGGGTACAGCCGATGTGCCACGTGACAGAATGCCAGCCGGCGCTCTCTGCGCGGCTTCCTGGCAGCCTGTGGGCAAAGCAGGTGAGGTCGGCAACCTCTCCCTCCCGTGCCTTCACCGGGTGAGCATGCCCAGTGCCACGTGGGATGCCTCGCAGGACCCCTGGGCGCAATGAAGCACCAAGATGAGGTCTGTTTCCCCTTCCCGCTTCCCTGTGCCAGGGCTGCAGCTGACGCCCTAGCCAGCGGGCACGCACAGAACCTCCACGCCGAGAGGCCCGAGGGAGGAGGGCAGACAGCGGTTTGGGGCTCAGCTCGGTGGAGGAGAATTATAGGCAGGCAAGGGAATGGAGAGGGGACGGTGAGTAATTAACGAACAAATGAGCACTGTCGCTCCCTGTGAAAAGCAGAAATGATAACATGCGATGGATGCAGAGGCTGATGGTGGGAGGGCAGAGGATTGTGGGAACTCACCGGCCAGAGGGCTTATGGTCAAAAGCTGTAACAGCAAGAAGCTGGGCGATTCTGGGAGTCGGAACCTATTCCTTGCTACACACCTGGCGCCCAGCCCAGGGCCTGGCACGCAGTAGGAGCTTCGTGCCCGTTCGTTGTGTGAATAAGTACGGACTGACTGAGTCACACACGCTCAGCTCGTCGCCTGGCACATGGTGCTCCATCGTTTCCAACGCTCAGAACAGCTTCCGGCACTTGCTGTGTATTACCCTGATTTTTCCCTGCCTGGAAACGTAGACACTCTACCTACAGATTTACTATAAAAATATGCATTAAGTAGGAAAACACAGGTCTCCCAGCACTTCCTCTGCAAATATTTCCTTCGGAGAGAGAAAATGAAAACCACCTGTCGATGCGAGCAGAGACCTGAGCCCGAGTGGACTCGGAGAACGGGGGACCCAGGCTCTCCGCCCCGCACGGCGCTCCGCTGAGATCACCTTCCTCACGGCCTACGGGCCGCGGGTCCCCTCTGGGAGTCTGGGGAGAGCTCAGAGGAAGTACTGCACACACCCTGTCACCAGACACAACCTCGGGAATTCCCGGTCCCCCGAAACGACCCTGGGAGGGGCCACCTCCCAGTGACACACGCTGCCGGGCGAGACCTGGGCAGGACGCGGGGACCTGGCTCCTGACCCCATTTCTTCCTCCTCGGGGAGGAAACAGCAGGTAAGCTCACCGACTCCACTGTCACGGATACTTAACTGTGTCCGGGTTCAGGGCCCATTGTGTTTGAAAATAGTTTCTTGAGGTATGTGTTGCATGCCAGGACATTCACCCGTTTTAGGTGCACAGTTCAACGACCCCTTAAAGCAGACTTGCAGAACCGTGCCGCATTTCCTGGCTCTCGAGGGCTCTCAGGAGCTCCGCCGGAAAGTGCAGAAATCCCAGAGATGGCAGGTCCGGCCGTGGATGGTCCCTCCCCAGCCCCGGATTCCCTCTTGGGGGTTCCCCCTGCACATCTACCTGGCACAGTGGTTTTCATGGGATCTCACTCAGCTCCGACGGTCAATTGTCCACAGAACCGTGCTGCCGCCGCCCCGTCTGATTCCGGGCCATTTCCCTCACGCCCCACGGAAACGCCACGTCATGCCTGCCGCCACGCTAGCTGGCCCCTCGTTCACTTTCCGTGTCGGGGGATGCGCCTTCTCTGGACATTTCAGATAAAGGAGCCCTGCAGTGCATGCGTGGCCTGTCGTGTCTGGCTTCTTTCGCTTAGCATGTTGTTTTGAGGTTTATCCATGTGGTAGCGTGTATCAGTACCCTGTTCCTTTTTATTCCAAACTGCATCCCCAGGGCCTGTTGCTGAAGGTTATGGTGCACGTGTGTGCATGTGTGTGTGTAACAGGAGTTGGGGCCATGCAGGGAGGGAGGGATGCGTTGGGCTGCTATATTGGGAGCTGTTTTAGTATCCGCCCATTTTTAACCCTTAGTGGCCCGTGTGCGGGGCTCTCTGTCAGCTGGGGACACAGAAGGCAGGTGGTTCTTCCCAGCGAGGAGCGGCCAGAACAGCCTGCTGGGCCCGTGGCCCCACGGCCTTGGCACCGTCCTCTGGAGACAAGAGGACCTTCCGCTGCGCAAGCCACGGCCCTGGGGCCCATCTCCCCGGCAGACCCGTGTCTCTTCTGTGCTTGGCCCAAATCCAAAGGCTGGACGTGCTTCTTCTCACCAAGACCAGAGGCCAGAGGTTGCTCTGGGCTCCGTCCGGCGATGAAGGGTCTGGGTCTGAACCATTAGGGAGCCTGGGAGGCGCCATCCTATTACCCACCTGCCAAACCTCATGCCCTGCGGCGGCCCCGGGGCGGGGTGAGTGGTGTCCCGACCAGAGCTCAGCTCTGAGCCCAGCGGAGCTCCCAGGCTGCCCAGAGCGACGGAGCCCGTACCGAAGAGCCAGCCGAGAGGCCTGCAGACACCCTGTCAACCAAGCCACACTTTCGTCCCAGGTGCTTAAATTCACACCCACAAGGGTCCCGGGGGCTGGACAAGGACTTCTGTGCCTGAGTCACAGGGTATGGACAACAGGAGGGGACGACAGCAGAGAATGAGTCGCCGGGCCCAGCGGCTTGCCGTCAGGCTACAGCACCAAACGAAAAGGGGACTTAAATCCCAGGGACTGGGCAGCTGGCCATGTGCCCTGGGAGAGTTCTGCCTGCTGGGCAGGAGGAAGCTGCGCCCGTGCCCTGGACTCACTGTTACTGGGTAGATGCCAGGCCGGAGCACGGAGATGCCAGAGGCTGCCTGCCCTCGGCCAGGACCGTGGAGTCACTGGCCCCACTGGCCCCCTGGGGTAGGGCCTCCGGGTCTCCCACGGAGCAAGCTGAGGGCAGTTGGGTGCGATTTCTTATTTTTGACGGGAAGCCTTTTCCCGCTTCCTTGAGCGCTGGGCTTTGTGGTTAAACCCGTGGGGTTGAGTAATAAGGAAGAAGTGAATCATGAATCTTCCACGCCTTCTGAATCCTCCGCCCTATCTGTCCCCGGCGAGGCCGCTTTACACCCCGGTGTTCCTGAGGGACTTCAATGACTCCTTTATTTAGGAGGGACCGCGGGCTGCCTGGTGATCACTCTTATGAGATCTTTATGGGTAGCAACAGGGTCCACATTGCCATCTGGCATTTCTCTCTACCAGGAATCAGCCTGCCGTGGATTCTGAAAGAGACAGCTGTGTCTCCAGCAGCAGCAGGCCTTCTGGCCACGGCCACGCTGGCTCCTGGCTCCTGGCTCCTCTCCAGACTGAAAGAACTCCCCCAGTTCATCCCTTCGCCCTGTTTGGGCAGCAACCCAGGTGGACAAACCAAGCCTGACACATTTCCTGGCTCTCCAGGGCTCTCAGGAGCTCCGCCGGAAAGTGCAGAAATCGCAGAGACGGCGGGTCCGGCCGTGGATGGTCCCTCCCCAGCCCCGGACTCCCTCTTGGGGGTTCCCCCTGCACATCTACCTGGCACAGTGGTTTTCATGGGAGCTCACTCAGCTCCGACGGCCAATGGCTGATGAATCCTATAGACCTAGGGCCCACCCGTCTCAGAATGTCACACAGACAGAACATGACTCCAGGCTAGAATCCACGTGGCTTTCATATCATCACACCATGCGATGGTCTGAGCCCCAAAGGGTTAGGAGCTATTAGTCCCTTTAGCAAGCAAAGGAGGCCCAGAGGGACCAGGTAAAAGGTGTGGGGTTGCTCGGGGTCCTAGTGGCAGAGCAAACTATTTTTATTAAAAATATCTTTTTATTGATCTCACAGGGGAAGGGAGAGAGAGAGAGAGAGATGGAAACATCACTGATGAGAGACAATCATTGAATGGCTGCCTCCTGCATGCACACTGGGGATCAAGCCTGCAACCCAGGGCATGTGCCCTAACCCAGAATCGAACTGCGACCTTCGGGTTCATAGGTCAACACTCAACCACTGAGCCACACCTGCCGGGCAAAGCAAAATATCCTGACAGTTTTGACTCCAACGGTGGTGCTCCTCCTGGGCTGGGAGGTGATGTAGTCAACCTTGGCCTTGGCCAGACGTTCCTAGAACCCAGAGTGATGTCCTGTTGATCTGGGTCCCACAGAACCAGCCAGGGCCGGTCTCGGGCTTCTTCCCTCTTCAGGCCCTGAGCTTCTCATGTTGTCAGAGAGCTCTTTAGAGCAGTGGTCGCCAACCTTTCGGACCTCACGGACCACCATGGTCCACGGGCCACCGGTTGGCGACCGCTGCTCTAGAGAACAGCCGGAAACCCGAGGTTGCCTTGTTTAACGGCAGGTAGTTTAATGGGCTGGTTGGCTGGTGAGTGCCAGGTGGCTTGCTAGAACCCCTTGCTTCCCCTTTCCTTAACTACCCCACCTGCAGAATGAGGGGTTGGACAAAGAGTCTAGATAAATCCTGATTCCTGGTGAGTCCAGGGCCTTGGAAAAGGAAAGTGGGAAAACCCTGAGGAAGGGTCAGTGCCTGCTGCCCTGGTTCTACCCCTGAGCTCCCATCACGCCCAGTTTCTGGGCCAATAAAGGCCCGGGGTCAACAGGGTGACCTGTTTCATCTTGTGGAAAACCCAAATTGGTTGAGTAAGGCGGCATAGAAAGAATTCGGAGACTACCCTTAGGCCCAGGGGGAAGAGTTTTGTGGGTGCAGGATTTGGGCGTTGGAGCACACAGACCACATGGTGGCCAACTTGAGCCCGTGGTGGAAGGAGCTCATCGCGTCTCAGGGACAGAATGGCTGAGCTCCCATTGGCCTTGAACCAGTTCTCCCACAGTGAGCTCTGGGGCCCCTTCCATGGGCAAACCAGACTCCATGGATCGGCACGATGATTCCTGCTTTCTATCGGAGTAAATCAATGCTCAGAGAGGGTGGGGAACTTGTCCGAGGCCTCACAGCTGAACATGCTGCGTCCAGGACTCAGACCCAGATCTGTCCAATTCCAATTGCGTCTCCTCCATGGATTAGTGCACTCTGCGCCTTGTGTTCCTTTCTGGCAGAGGCCGAGTGAACATTTTTACACGTGTGCATGTATTTTTATAAAAGACCCAAAACCGGTAACTGAAAATCAATCTGACATTATCTTTTTTAAAGATTAGAAAATGAAGGTCATAGAACTGTTACAGGGACACTCATAGAGCCCTTTCCTATTTGTTCCTGAACTTGATCCGGGAACAGCTACTGAGAGCTCTTCTAGATGCCTGAGAAGGCGACCTCAGGCCTTTTCCGAGATTAGCCCAAAGCGGATAAGGATCAAGTGCTTTCATTACGGCTATTAGAGCTGGCAGGGGACACCCGCTCCGGGCCTCTTAGCAACTGGACAGCCAGTCCCTCACGGCAGAGGAAGGGCTAAATCTGCCCCCCGCTGCAAGCAGGAGAACTCTGCATTCTCAGTGACCGTCCTCCACGCGTCTGTTTCGACACAGCCCGTGATTTAACTTTTTATTCCTTCCGACCTCTAATGCATCGCATGGCATGTCATGTGACCAAATGAAAAGCAAGTAGAGATAAGAAAGGTACTAGATGGTGCCCAAGGGTGTACAGTCCTTAAGCTGTTCCCTTAACTGATCTAAGTCTTTAAGATACATACACGGGTACCTGTTGCTAGATGTGGGCGTGGCAGGGGACAGACGTAACGGGTGGGGGCTCGATCCGGGACTTTATTCCATGGGTAATGGATACCCTTGAAGGGGGGAGGGTGGACATGGCCAGATTTGCATTTATATCGGCCACTCAAGCAAAGTGTGGAATGAGGGAAGATGCGAGGCTGGAGGCAGGGCGACAGGCAAGAGGCCAACGGAAAAATGACTTGAGTTCTTGCTCAACTTCCCTAATGAGCTTATGCCTAACTTGCTGTAATCCAGGGCTAAGGACAGTGCCTGCCACCTGTAGGCCCACAATAAATCCCGGTTCAGGGGCTGAGCAATGTCATTTGAGGGGCCCCAGTGGAAAGGTGAAATCTCAAGCACAGCCTTGGGAGAGGAACCAAGGGAAGATGATGGGTTTGAGAAGCGGGGGGTAAAAGTCGAGAGACCTTGGTAATTGACAGAATCGGGTGGAGTCTGAGATATCTCCAGGCTTGTGGCCTGGGGGTTGGGGTTCTCACTGAGTGAGATGGGCCAGGTGTTGGGGGACACTGTGGGTTCAGGACGAGGTTGAGATGCCGAGGATCTGTAGGTGGGGATGCCTAGACGTGACCTCGGAGCCTCTCCCCTCAGCTCTGGCCCTTTGCACGTGCTGCCCATCTAGACCTTCCTCCAGGTCACTCTTCCTCACCTGGGACCCCAGGTCAACCTCACTTCCCAGGGCCGGGCAGCCAGGTTCCCTGGCATCAGGCTCTACCTAAGGAACCAGCGCCTTCCTTTCTGGCCATGGCCCTCAACTGGCAACCACCCCCACGAGTGTGGTTAATAGATGAACGTCTACGGCCCTCTACAGCAGCGGTTCTCAACCTGTGGGTCGCGACCCCTGTGGCGGTCGAACGACCCTTTCACAGGGGTCGCCTAAGACCATCCTGCATATCAGATATTTACACGACGATTCATAACAGTAGCCACATTACAGTTATGAAGTAGCAACGAAAATAATTTTATGGTTGGGGGTCACCACATGAGGAACTGTATTTAAAAGGGCCAAAAGGTTGAGAACCACTGCTCTACAGCGTCAGCTCCCTAAGCCAGGACCATGTCTCTTTCTGGTCACCAGTGAATTCCTAGTAAAAGGCACATGCCTGTACCTAGTAGGCACTCAATAAATATCTGTTGAATGAATAAATGAGAGAATGAATAAATACTTCTATAAATAAATGAGTGCACAAATAAACAAGTCCCAGGGGGCTGTCTCTTAATACATCTGCTCTAAGTCCCAGTGAGCTTCCTCGCGGGCTCAGGAAGGCAGTCATGCAGAGCAGGACCAAAATGACTCCTTGGGCTTGACCCCATGTGTCTGTCACCTAGTAGGTCTTGGTGAATACCTGCTGGGGGATGCCTGGCTTTCCTTATCATCGCATCTTAATGTCTTTAGGCAAGAAGTGCAACCTCTGGGGGCCCTGATTTGCTTACTTATCAAGCGGAGAATAAGGACATCTGTTTCAGCTTATTTTTTTTTTAAATGAGAATTTGATGAGATAACATACCAATGTCAGGCACATAGTAGACACTCAATAAATGCTTATCATCGACAACTGGGCTATGTGACGTAAGTTCCCAAGAACTTACAGAGGAAATAAAGACGCAAAGAGTGCAGAATTACCAGGGGCGCGCGCGCACACACACACACACACCCCTAACCACATTTCCCATCAGCTTTCTATAGCTGGTCAGACTCCTGGAAAGAGCCCAGCTGTCTTGCCATGAACAGTGTCCCAATGTTTCCAGCTGCGAGTCAAACACAGAGGAGTGGCTGGGTTTGGATCTGTGCGTGTCCAAGGGCAACGCCCACCACTCAGTAGACACTCAGCATCCGCCTCTCCCAAGGACCTCGGTATGCTCAGCTCTTTGCGCATAGTAGGTGCCCTGTGCAAGTTGGAGCCAAGGATAAAGGGAGAGAAGAAAAGAAGGAAGGAAGGGGCAGGTGTGTGTGTGTGTTTGGGGATGGGGGGCGGGGTTCTGTGTGGCCAACAGGCCTGGGTCTCGGGGAGAGCCCAGCACGCAGATCCTGTCAGAAGGCTCCTTGTCTGAAGTGCCTCCCACCTTTGATTGATGACAAACACCATGTGGAGCCCCCACACGCCGGCTCAGCCTGGCTCCATGCGGGCTGCTGGGCCGGAACGTTGATCCTGCAGCTGTTGCTAAATGACCAGGATCCTGGCCACCTACCTCCCTGCCACTTGCCAGACTCTATTAATGGATGCAAGAATTCGGTGATCACACAAATGGTAAGACATGCAATGCATTTGTACAGCGGTCTAGAGTTACTCCTCTCTCCACAGACCACAGCTCTGTCCTGAGCCACCCACCCCCGGGGCATCTCGGCAGGCACAACACGGATCGTACTATCTCCCAGCCTTGGCCACCCTCCTGCACCACCCGCTTGTCAATCAGTAACCAGCTGGTCCCTGGATTTGTGCAGGAAGCTGCCCATTGTCTTCACTAGCAGAGAAGTGCAAACAAGGATCCTGGAACGCTGGTGACCCTTGAACCCATGGCAAGGGCCAGATTTATGCACCGATTGTCTAGTCCTGACAATGGGGGCTCAAGCTATTTCCTGATCAAATAGTCTCAGAGTAAATCCTTCTAATATTTACTGACCGTTAAGATAGTCTGTCTGTTACCGCAATTACCTGCCTAAGAGCTAGATGTGTATTCAACATTGAATAAAAGGCTGGCGAGGCCTGGGCACAAGTGGAAGTCCTTCCCCTTGAGTTGGGCTTGCCTGCCTGCCCCCCCCCCCAATATTTCCAAATGATCTCTTGTCTCATCTCTTTCATTTGTGTGCGGCTCCTCCTCCAGATCCTGAACCCTGAACTACGCGAGGGAACTTACGCAATTGGGAAGTCATCCTAGAGCACAGATGAATTGGTGTCAGGTTGACTTGGATTCAAATCTCAGCTCTGCCCCTACTGGCTGTGTGACCTTGAGCAAATTACTGATCTTTTCTGAGCCTCAAGTCTCATCTGCAGGACAGGAAAGAACAGACCTCACTCATTTGTGGCTGTTTGCCGAGTCATGCTTGCAAAAGACCCACCTCGCGCACACGAGAGACAACCCACGAGGCTCCCCTCACCTCCTCCCATCCATGGTCACGTCTCAGAAATTCACAAATCCTCACAGGGCGGCCATCTTTCCATGTTCCTCTCAGCGCACATCTTAGCACACAGTAGGGCAGCAGGTCTCACACCTCAGCGGCTCATTACAATGCACATCCTCGCACTCGCTTCGGCAGCACATAGACTAACACTGTGCCTTCTCGGGGCTGCAGGGCCCAGGAGTCTGCATTGTAGAGACAGGACAGGGGTCTCCCCCGGAGAAAGGCCCATTTTCAGGAAAAACCTGTGGTTACGTGGTGCCCACTGGTTCCTGGGTAGACGGGCTTGCGGGTCTGTGATGTAGCAGGAAAAGAATGGGAGTTTCGAGGGGGGCAGGAGGGAGGGGCCCTTCACAGGTGTCTTCTCTGGATGGGGAAGGTTTACAGGCCTCCATCTCCTTCCCCACAGGACGGCTATCGTGCCCAGATCAGCGCCGGGTGACACAAGAGGAGAGCCATCGTGGCTTGGTGACGTATCTTGGTGCTCCTAATTCAAGGCTGCTGGCGGGACGGCTCTCCCGGCATCTGAAAACTCCCTCGGGGCAGCCGCCTACAGCGGCCGCCTACATGCCAGCAGGTGGTTGCTGGGGAACTCTGTTCTAGAATATTCTTGTGTCTCCTGACCCGTATAAGAGAGCCTTAGCGGGGACATCAAAGGGGTCTCAGGCACCGCCGAGCCCCTGAAAGCCTAGGCCTGTGCTTCTAGTTGTTTAAAATAAAAACTATGTGTGTTCCACTGCTCTCCCTCCGCCCCTCTCTCCTGTTTGCCCTGCAGCCTTGAACAGCAACCCTGGCTGTCTGGCTCCCGAACTGTGAGCGCAAGTAGCCAAACGTTAATAAAGGCAGAGCTCAAAGGGATTCAGGTATCATCGCGCATAGTAAGCGAGGGAGCAGGAGCCTGCGTGTCTCCGGGGAGGTGCAGCCTCACACTCCCCAGGGAACCACCACCATTCCCCGCAGGTCACAGGGGAAGGGGCAGAGCAGCACAGGGGGGGTGAGCACACGGAGCCCAGACGGGGACCACAGAGGCCTGTCGGTCTGGCCTGGGAAAGGGATCCGATTGGATAAGAGACACAACCCGGGAGATCTAGGCAATGGCTGGTGAAGTTGATCGTTATTTTTGAAAAGCTCCTGGTCCTTCCCAAACCCAAGATAACATAATCCCAGCTGACAAAGAGCTCCCTCCTCTCTTTCTCTCTCTCTCTCTCTCTCTCTCTCTCTCTCTCTCTCGCTCTCGCTCTCACTCTCGCTCTCTCTCTCCCCCCACTCCCTAACATGCGCTTGAAAGAACATGATTTCCACAGGCAAGAAAACCCTTCCTTTTTGTTTGTTATCCTCACCTGAGGACATTTTCCCATTGAGTTTACAGAGGGTGGAAGGGAGGGGGGAGAGACAACAAGAGAGAAACATCGAAGTGAGAGAGACACGTGCCAGGACCCACACTGGGCATAGAGCCTGCAACTGAGGGATGTGCCCTTGACCAGACCTTGACTGGAATCGAACCTTCGACCCTTCAGCCGATGCTCTAACCACTGCACAACCGGCTAGGGTGAAACCTCTTCTTTTTAGCTCCGCTAGGACTTTGTGGCCACTTCTTTCATGTTCATGAAACAACAAAAACAGCCCAAATAAGGGCAGGAACCAAGCCTCACCTTCCAGAAGTGAGGCTGCCGCGGGCAGAGCAGCCCCGTCATCCCGATGCCCCCTGGGCTGTAACTCGGCGCTGCCCACACGTGGAGTTTCAGGTAGAAAGGAATCAGCCTCCTCCTGCAGCAGAACAGTCAGACAGAACTCTAGCAATCGCCTAGGGATATAACAAAGAACAGGAGCGCGTGTGTGTGGCTCCTTGCTCAGGGTCGCGGTTGCTGGTAAAATGGGTCTTGGGCGGTTCTGATTCTGTTCGCTGGACAGACTGCTACCTTTTAAACAGCAGGCGTGAGGCCACTTTCAGGAGTTTTAATCCTTGCACACCTCACTACATGGTAAGATACACAAGGCTTAGAAAACATATGTATCTACCTATCTATTTTTAAAACATATTTTTATTGATGTCAAAGAGGAAGGACGATGGGGAGAGAAACATCAATGATGAGAAACAATTATTGATTGGCTGCCTCCTGCATCCCACTGGGGATTGAGCCCACAACCCAGGCATGTGCCCTGACCAGGAGTTGAACCGTGACCTCCTGGTTCCTAGGTCAACGCTCAACCACTGAGCCACACCGGCCGGGCTATCTATTTATTAAATTGAGATGTGAATGACATTCAAGGTCCCATCTGCCTACTATATTAACCATTTCACAAATTAAGAAGGCATTTTGGTTAACTTTTGTTTCTTTTGCAGATGAATCTAACCAAGCTCTCTGCAGTACTCCCAGCCTCTGGAGAGCAGCCTCGACTCTCCAATCAGGGAAACCGAGGCAAAAGCAGCCTGACGGGTTCTCCCCGATGTGCTGCCAGTCCAGTGCCGCGGGGAGGGGGCCGGGAACGGGGAAGGCTGGAGTTCACGCGAGGACACCCAGCTGATCCTGCTGATGGGCCGGACAGAGGCCGCCAGGCCTGAAGCACAGGCCTTTATTCTTTGATCCAAACTGTAGATCAGAGCTGATCAGCCCCCGGCGATGACTCACGTTACAGCTTCAGGCTGACTCAGCACTTTCTGAGCCCACGCTGGTAACAGATCCTCCCGCTGCGACTGCCACTCACGGTTTCCAGGGAAGAGGGAAGGGGACGCCCTGGGAGAGACGAGGCCACGGGAACGCTCAGGGGACCCGACTTCCACTTGCCTCCCCTGGGGAGAGTGCTTCTCTCTGGGGCTCCTCCTGCCAGTGAGGCCTGTGTGGTCCCGTCTTTAAAAAAAAAACACCTCAGGAATGGAAGATTTTAAGAGAAAGGAGGATGCAGCAATACCATTTGTGAAAATGTTAAACATAAAAAGGAAAGGGAAAAAATGTATCCCAGTTTTATTGATTCTTTTAATGATTTATTTCTTTAAAAAATATATTTTTATAATTTCAGAGATGAAAGGAGAGGGAGAAAGAGAGAAACATCAATGATGAAGGAGAATCATGGATCGGCTGCCTCCTGCACGCCCCCTACTAGGGATGGAGCCCACAACCCGAGCCTGAGCCCTGACCAGGAATGGAACCCCAACCTCCCGGTTCAACCACTGAGCCACGCCAGCCGGGCTGATGTCACTTCTTGACCCTGACATAGAAGTGATGACGAGTGGCGAGGGATGACGACGATCATCATTAGAGCCGACGCACACGGAGCCCTTCCCACGCCCTGGGAGCTGTGCGGCGTCCTCGCTCCAGTGACGTCAGGCGTGCATGCCTACAACACACGTGTGATTCTGCTGTCCAAACCCGTCACCACCGTTCCCGAGCCACATTGGGTCTGGTGTTCGCGGAGCGCAAACACCAGACCCAATGCAGGAGTGAATGTGCCGCCTGGGTTCCAAGCCCTTTAGCTGTGGACGGTGAAATGGACAAGTTCATGTGTCACAAAGCAGTTTTCTCCTTTTGACCTTGCCCCCCAACCATAGAAAACTGCGAAAACCACCCTTTGCTCACGGCTGCACAGGAGCAGGTGGCCTGTCGGACTTGGCTGGTGAGCTGGGGCTGCCCACCTGATCGACACTCTTGTTCCAGATCCCAGGCATTTTCTCTGCCCTCTCATAGCAGGTGCTTCCAGGTGCTGGGCAGGTCTCACACTGCCCTTCCTCCCGGTGCGAGGTCGGGAGCGTCGCTCTGCCCATTCAGGCCCAGGGGGTGCCGACAACAGGCAGGTGTCAGGCTGGGCTCCCTGCCATGGCCTCCAGGGAGTGGGGGCTCCTGGGGAGCCTCCGTGCACCTTTGAGGGACACTTAGAGGGACAGAGCGGGACTGGCAGACCCCAGGGAGCTGTCCGCAGCTGGAGAACCGGACACCAGGTCCCTGAGCTGTGGGTGCCACCTGGGGCCCGGCTGCCTCATTCCTGGCCAGTCTCCTGTCCACACGTAGCCTTGGGTCTCAGCCACATGCTCTTTCCTTCCCTCCGCCCCCCCCCCGGCCCTCCCCCACGCCCCCCTCAGCAAAGCTGCGCAGGATTACAGGAAACCCGCCCTTCCCCTCGCACACTGGTTATGAAATGGGATCTGCCATCCAACAAGGGTGTGGGGACAAGACTCAGAGGGGGTAAGGGACACGGAGAGCTTATGAAGAAAGCACAGATCGCGCGGCTCATTCCTATATAAACAACAGCACCTCGCTGACCTGCTTTTCTTCTCATAAAAGCCTTGTTCTCGTAAGTGACCGAGTAGGTGCCAACCTGGAAACCTGGCCCCTGGGACTCCACCCCTCGCGCCCACAGGGTTCACCACAGGGACGCGCGCTTCCTCTCGCTCCACTGCCCCACGTCCTTGTGGCGGTTCATCGCGGACCTTCGTGTTTGCTGTGGGTCATTCCCTTTTTCTGCATCCCGTGCAGTAGAGCTGTCTCGCCCATTCCCTCACGGAGCTGCGTGTGCTTACGGATTGGTAGTTTACTGCACGTTCTGAAACGTAACTCGCTGTCAGATATGTGCAAATGCCTCTTCCTGGCTTCGGCTTATTTTTACCCCCTCTCCGTGGCTTCTGTAGATAAACTGAAGCTCTTCCGTTTAATGAGGATGATTTTGTCCATTTTTTTCTCTACTGTCTGTGCTTTTTGTCTTGCCCAAGTAAATCTTGCCACACGTGAGGCCACAAAGCCACTCTCCTCTGTCATCTGAACCGTCTCTAGTTTTACCTTGAACCTAGAGTCTCCACGCCTCCGAGCCTCCTGACGTTGATGTGCGTGTGTAACGTGAGAGGGTCCCGGGCAGGTATGTTTCTATATGGACGGCAGGGACCCAGGGGCACTCCCTGGCTCGCCACCTTCCCCGGGGGCAGCTGCCGGAGCCACAGAGGAGGTGCGTCCGGGCTCTGCGTCAGGCCCAGGGCCCACATCTGCCCGCACCACGGATTTGAATGCCATTCCCAGGGCTGACGCCAAGTCCAGAGAGCTGGCAAGTCAGTCACATGACCCAGTCCCCCCTCGGGAATGTCTCCGTCATTTCTGTTTCTCGGCTTTTCCACTTCTATTTTATAATTAATCGGCCTGTCAAGTTTCACACAAAAGAAAACACACCAAAAAAACAAAATACAACCAAACAACCATATTTGGAGTTATATGATTCTTAATCCTTGCTCTCATAGTGTTTTCCATGATACACATAAGTCCATGTACACTTACTTACTCACAGAATCCACATGTTATTTTTTTAATCCAAGGATACATTTATATTGATTTTAGAGAGAGAGGAAGGAAAGAGAGAGAGAGAGAGAAACATCAATGTGAGAGAGAAACATCCATTGGTTGCCTCCCGTACGTGCCCCAACCAGGGATCAAACTTGACACCTAAGTATGTGCCCAGATGAGGAATCAAACCAACAACCCTTTGGTGCCAGGGATGATGCCCCAACCAACTGAGCCACCCGGCCAGGGCCACATCTTACTCTTAAAGTGTTCACAGTGCCTGATACGTAGCAAATCTCCTGAATGAATGAATGAACGAACGAATGAATGATAACGTCCTCTATTCAGCTGAGGTTTACTCTTACGTAAAACCCAACATTCATAGCACAATCCAATTGTTCATCTTTCGAAAGGATCTTTCACTTCATACAAGCCGGGAGAATGAAGGAGGCCCAGTCATTATGTGAGCACCTACTATGCGCCAGGAACAGCGCCAGGGAGAAAGCGACCAAGAGCCATTGGGCATCCTGGGAGAAGTCAAGCACTCAATCTGTGACCGTCTTCTCAAGGCCACGTGGCCTGTGGAGGCTTCTGTGTGTGTTTCCCGGGGAACCCCCGTCGCTGGCCTGCCCGGCACCCTGTGCTGAGACCAAGAGACGGCCGAGGCGGACGGCTCCTTAAACAAGACTCACCAACAGGCTAAGGAAAGTGAAACATGGCCAGAGCGAGGCGCGCAGCCTAGGCAGGCCCACATTCTTTCTTCCGCGAGATTTTCCCATCATGCTCATAGACGAGGGCTCTGGGATGCTGATAGGGGAGAGAACAAAAGCTCTCGCTGGGCCTGGGGAGGAGGAGCGGGGATGACAGAGATGGGAGAAGGCACTCAAGCAGAAGGCTGTCTAAAGAGTCATTACGGGCTTCTAAGTAAGTCCTCAATTATAATTACTCTAATGGCTTTAATAAGTCTGCAATTTGGAGCGGTGATGTTCTAATGTGTCAGCTGTCGTGTGCCTCCGTGAAAGACTTTCTTTTTACCGTTGAAAGCCAGTATGAAGAGGGCACCTGTTACGGTGAATTCTGCCAAGTTCTCACTCAACAGGGGTTGGGACCTCTCGTCGTATTTAAGTCCAGCTCAGCCACCAACGTGCAGCTCACAGCTCCCGACCCCAGAGCTCCTCCCCTGGCTCTTCCAACCATTGGCCCTAAAGGGCAGCAGGAGAGACTCGCAAGGGGTAAGTCACTATGGTAGGTGCGGCTCAGCAGGTTGGCATTCAAATCCAGCCTCTGCCTCCTAGCAGCTAGGGAACAATAGGAGAGCCGGCTCCCGTCCCCGTGCCTCAGTTTTCCCATCTGTGAAATGGGTATAATGCCCTTCTCCATGTGTTGGGGAATAAATGATCCCACGTGTGTAAAAGTGATAAGTCAGAAGCTTGCCCCACTGCAGCCCAGAATGGACTTGTTGTCCAATGTCACGTAGG
>NW_005871355.1:112784-154785 GCF_000147115.1 Myotis lucifugus
CCTGGGTCACCTGTGTGACTGAGTGGTGCACCCTCTGGCCTCAGGGCTCTTCCCTGTTCTCCCTCGCCTGGCTGCTCTCCCTCCAGAGCCCCTGGCCAACAACTGGGAAAGGTTGTCTGAGCTGCCTCCTCCAGGCAGCCCCCCTGCCTCACTCTCCACCCGTATCAGCCTGGCTGGTTTTCACCGTGGCCTTCGCCATGGGACACGTTAACTTGTGTGTGCATGTGTTGTCTGTCTCGTCAGAACCAAGCCCCTGGGGAGCAGAGGTACATGTCTCATTGGCTGCTGCAACACCGCATCCCAGGGCAGCGCCCGGCACAGACCAGGAGCGTGACACACACCTGTGCACAGGGCTGGGGGGACGTCTCTCACTTTCTCCGAGCTCCCCACTCTCCCGGGAATGGAAACACCTCCCTCCCGGGTTCTGCGCAGGTGCTCATAACCGGTGCCTCTCAAGGCTCAGAACACGCGGGGGAATGTCGCCAGTGGCTGTGACAATGGCCGGCGAGCCCCAGGGCTGAGCCAGGTCTTCACAGCGGGCCCCACTGCTGAAAGCCTTCGTCCACAGAGGAGGAGGATCGGGTCAGGGTTTCCCAAACCCGGCTGCAGACCAGACGCACCCGGGGAGCTGGGAGAACTCGGCTGCCCTGAGCCGCACGCCACACTGCCCTGCTCTCGGACCGGCTCAGGAGTGTGTATTTATTTTTTTAATATATTTTAATTGATGTCAGAGAGGAAAGGAGAGGGAGAGAGAGAGAGAAACATCCATGATGAGAGAGAAACATTGATCGGGTGCCTCCTGCACGCCCCACACTGGGGATCGAGCCCACAACCCGGACATGTGCCCTGACCGGGATGGAACGGTGACCTCCTGGGTCATAGGTCGGTGCTCACCCACTGAGCCGCTGTGGCCGGGCAGGAGTGTGTATTTAGATACCGGAGTGGCCGTGGGGGACTCAGCTCAGCGGTCAGCAAGGAGGAGGCTCCGGGAGAGAGTTCCTGATGCCAATGTTTCCTGGGGGTCATTTCACTATTTATGAATAAACAATTCTCGACCGAAATAAGGGCTATAAAAAGCACAATAACCAGCAAGGAAAGGGAGCGAAGGGCTACTGAACAGAGAGAACTTACTGGCAACGAGGCAGCGACATGGCCAGACAGAGAACCCACCCCAGACGGAGCCAGGGGACCGTGACGGCGCATCCTGCTCTCCGCCTCGCCGTGGCCGGACGCCCTGGGGTGCTGGCGAGACCGGTTGCTTGCCGTGTGAGTGTCACCCCCTCATCAGGCGCCTCCATGAGCAGCTCCATAAAGCCTTGCGCCTCTTGAGCCTCTTGACCTCAGACACCTCCCTGGGAGGGAAGCTCTGTCAGTTTCCTGGTGAGGTCAACACCGGACTGGACCACACTCAAGGGCGGACGGGGCTCCCTCCCCCAGAGCGGTGTCTGCGTGAAATGCTAATCACGGCCTCTCGGCCTCTTCCTTGAACTTCATTTGTGCCCAGCGTTTACACGACTGTGCGCCCCCACAGGGCAAAATGCTGAGGCTGAGAGTGAACCCCATTGGTAAACAAATTAGCATAATTTCACAGTAAAAAAAAGTGTCAAAATAAGTAACTGGGCTGATATTTTTCTCAGTAGTTATCTGGATCTGTGCAGTCCAATACTGTCGCCATTAGTCACATGTGGCCACTTAAGTGCAATTAAAACCGAATTAAGAATTCTGTTGTAGTCCGGCCAGTGTGGCTCAGTGGTTGAGTGTTGACTTATGAACCAGGAGGTCACGGTTCGATTCCTAGTCAAGGGCACATGCCCGGATTGTGGGCTCAATCCCCCGTGTGGGGCGGGCAGGAGGCAGCAGATGAATGATTCTCATCATTGATGTTTCTATCCCTCTCCCTTCCTCTCTGAAATCAATAAAAATATATTTTGTAAACTATTCCGTTGCGTAGTTGTACTAGCCTCATTTCAAGTGCTCAGCAGTCGCAGAGGCAGGGCCGGGACCGTGGTGCTGGGCACAGAGAGAGCACTTCCGTTGTCCCAGCAGCGTCTGCTGAGCTGCCCTCTTGTAAATGTCCTCGAAGCCTATGTCTGAGGCGGTACAGCTGGTGTAGGAATCCACAGCCGAAGCCGTGCGCCCGGGAGCAGTAGAGACAAACAGAGGCCGAGTCACCGCCCGCGTGCTGTGGGGAAGACGGAGTCTCGGCACGTTTTATCACCTTCTCACGACCTTGGGTGTTTGACCGGAGGCTGTAAATCGCTGGTAGGAGGGCACTATCGATGCAGGAGCAGATGAGGAGGGAAAGGCAGCTTCGGACAGACACTTGGAGGTTTTCTACCCCAAAGGCAAGACCCTGGGCCACCACCACGCCCCCGTGGGGACGGCTGCCCTTCTCACAGCCCCTCACCTGGTGACGGTGGGACAGGGCGCGCCTGGGACGGGGTTCCTGTCTGCCCTGCGCCCCCAGCAGGAGAAAATGCATGCTGACTTTGCAGGTGCTCATTACCCGGCTCACACTCTCTCTCCCCCTCCCACGCGCAGACAAGCTGGGTTCTTACAAAAGGGTCCATGCACTTCACACTGACCCTGGGCCTCGGCCTTGGGGGCACCTGGCTGGGTGACACTGTCCGGGGAGGTCACCTCTCTGGGCTTCGGTGTTCTCGTGAGTGTGGTGGGAACCAGGCATCGCTGGGATGAGCTGTTTGGAGGAGGAAGGGACACAGCACATGCCCAGCGCCGAGCACAGCGCCGCCTGGAAACACACGCATAACAGCCCGTTGCCGGCAGGGAGGGCACAGGCGTCTCTAGGTCAGGTAGTGCTTGGTGCCAGGCCCAGCCCGTCTGTTCATTAACCTCTGGTTTCGCCGAGTCCAAGTCTCTGTGCTGATTTCTCCATCTGTAAGTTATGAATGACGCTGCTACCGGTGGGAGCGTCTGCTAGGAGGACAAGCGAGAGGGGGCGCGTCCATGGGCGCTGGGTGGCTTCGCTCAGTGTGCGGGCTCCATCGAGGCTGCGGCGTCTCCCGGGCTGAGACACATCCGTGGGAGCGAAGCTCTTCTGTTTCTCTATTGAGGTCGAGACGAACTGGACCACATTCAACCGCAAATGGGTTTCCCTTCCCCCATGAGCTGCCTTTTGTGCAAACGTCTCGTCTGCCCCCTGGAGGAGGTGGGCGGGGAGCTCGAGGCCATGTCCCGGGCCTCTGGCTGGTTCGGAACACCCAGACCTGTGGCAGGCTGTGGGAGAGAACAGAACGCTCCAGCCGGGCTGGAGGCTGGGTCCTCACCTTCCCCCCTGAACGCCCGGCTCAGGGAGGCTGGTCCCTGCCGGCGGGCACGCGTGCAGGTGGGGGAGGCCTGGGGGACAGCCCCGCTCGCTCACCTGCGCGATGGCCCCCCTGCAGCCCGTCCTGCCTTTCACGCCACGTACCACCTGGGCTTTTCGTTGACCCACGTGATGTCTAACACGCGGGGAAGCAGGCGAGCGGGGGATCTTCTGACTCCACGGCGCAGAGCGGGGAGCTGACCCTCGAAAGGAAGCACCCCTTCCGGGCGCCATGGCGGCTCCGTGGTCATGCGGGGGGCGGGGGGCAGGACGGGGCATCCTCCGTGGCTTTGCACTATTCGGTTTTCCCACTGCAACTTCCGTCACGCTGGCTCGGGATCCTGAATTCTTCTCAGCCTTCCCCACCCTCCCGGGAGGACCTCTCCCACAGTCCCGGGGCTCCCTGCAGGCCCCTCTCTCCTCAGACGGTGTCACCCTTGAGTGTGGCTGGAAGGAGTGTCATCTGACCGACATGAGTCTCTAGGGACCGATGAGGAGTACTTGCCGGCTCAGAGGGGGTGAAAGGCTGGTCGCTGCCTCCCGTCAGACCCCTTCACGGTGCATCCCAGACACTCGCTGACACGGAGTACATCGAGCAGGCGGGAACCCAGCGTGGCCACTCGCTGGCCTGGACGTTAAGGTGGTTTCTCGAACCCGAGCCTCAGTCTCCCGTGTATGAAATGAGCCCCTCAGGCCCTGTCTCCTGGGGTCCCTCCCAGCGCTGGGCCCTGGAGGTGAGGGAAGGCCTGTACCTCGTGGAAGAGGGGGTTCCCTGAGTCCGACCTCTCCCCTCATCAACGGCCTTGATTTGAAGACGGTGGTGTGACCGGCCTCCCTGGATCCCCGGGAGCCCCTGCGGGGTGCCCCTGGCGCGCAGAGCCCAGGATCTGCCTTCGTGGGAACCCCTGAGGTTCCCTCCCCAGTTTCGGTCTTCAGGGCGTCTCCATTCCCTCTTGGATCAGGACCCAAAATGCCCAGTGTTAGACCCAGCTTTCTCTGTCCGCGAGCGCGACCTTTTCCAGGGTTTTTATGTCACACGCTTGTAATCGCCACCGTATCTGCATCTCACCCGAGGGAACCGCACGTGTAGCTCAGTAGAATGTCTGCGCAGACAGCTGCCAGGGGCGGCCGGGCTGCTCGCTCGGGTTTAAGAAGAAATGGGAAGAGGAATTGAATTATAGGAAACAAGAATAATCACCTGCTCAGGTTCTCCCAGGAAAAACCCACAACCTCAATCATTTCAGGGAATCCTCGCTCCCAACGCGACAGCCCTGCTCATTTTACCTGGGAAACTGGCAGGCTCAGCGGCTCCCCAGGGACATGAACTACAGTGAAGGGCTGGCGAACTTCCTCTGGAAAGGCCCGGAAGTACGGGTTTCCAGCGTGTGGGCCAAAGGGTCCTTGTCCCAACCCCAGCTACTCACCTGCCATTGTGGCCTGTGTGTGCGCCTGTGTGCGCCTGTGTGTGCCTGTGTGTGTGTGTGCCTGTGTGTGCCTGTGTGTGCCTGTGTGTGTGTGCCTGTGTGTGCCTGTGCGTGCCGGTGCGTACCTGTGTGTGCGCCTGTGCCTATGTGTGTGCCCGTGCCTGTGTGTCTGTGCCTGTGTGTGCCTGTGTGTGCGCCTGTGCGTACTTGTGTGTGCCTGTGTGTGTGTGCCTGTGCGTACCTGTGTGTGCCTGTGCCTGTGTGTGTGCGTGCCTGTGTGTGCCTGTGTGTGCCTGTGTGTGCCTGTGTGTGTGCGTGCCTGTGTGTGCCTGTGCGTGTGTGTGCCTGTGTCTGTGTGTGTGCCTGTGCCTATGTGTGTGCCTGTATGTGTCTGTGTCCGTGTGTACCTGTGTGTGCCTGTGTGCCTGTGCCTGTGTGTGCACCTGTGCCTGTGTGTGCCCGTGCCTGTGTGTGCCTGTGTGTGCGTGTGCCTGTGTCTGTGTGTGTCTGTGTGTGTGCCTGTGCCTGTATGTGCCTGTGTGTGTCTTTGCCTGTGTGTACCTGTGTGCGCCTGTGCCTGTGTGTGCCTGTGCATGTATTCATGTGTGTGTGTATTTCCATTCTCCCCATCCCACCAGGCTTGGCATCACACTTCCTCTGCAATGCGGGTGGGGAGGGCAGGCACCCCACGCCTGTTCCTTAGACTCCCCGGCTCAGCAGCAGCAAATGAGGAGGAGAGAGCGAGCAGCGCCAGCCCCTCTGGCTTCAGGGAGCCCGAGCCGCCGTCATTGCCAAGGCAGCACAGGGGAGGCGAGCCGTGCCAGGTGCTGTGCAAGCCGCTGCCAGCCGGAGAGCACTGGGGTGGGGCCCCCGGAGAGGTGAGCCCCTCGGCACGCAGGGAGGTGGAGGGGCAGCGGATTCTGGAGGTGTCACACGGTATGCTGGGAGAATCCCCACACGTGGGTGTGCGTGGAGGAGGGTTTGGGCCTGAGGCTTAGACGGGGAGCATGACAGGGAAGCAGGTTTGTGGGGGCAAAAGACAAAGTGTGGTCTGGCACCATTCAAACAATTCGTGTTCATAAATCACGCGTCACTTGTTCCTTCACTGGATGTCTATCCCTACAACAACCCTGTAAATAAGCAGGGACACACACACACACATGCACGCACACGCACGCACACACGCTCTCACACACTTGCTTCTGTTTCCCTGGAGACCTCTACTACACCAGGCTACTGTTAGTGTATTTCCAGGCCACTGGCTACTTGCTGTGTCCCCAATGCACCAAGACAGCTGTCACTGTGGCTTCACTGCACAGACATCTTTTTCCATCCAGAACCCAGTCACTGCTTTCCACCGGGCCACTGCCTCCCTCAGCGTCTCCCCACTCCTCCCGGACTGGGGCCTCGCCAGCGGCACACCACCCCCTGCAGCCAGGCCCACCTCCCTTCCCAGGCTCTGAGCTCCCTGTGTGCTCGGCCATGCGACTCACTGCCGGGTGCTGAATGTGTGCGCTGGTGTCTGCCTCCTCATCTGGGGACGCCCTGGAGGCAGGCACGCACTAGTCACCGCGGGCGTCCTCGCATAAAATTGTGTGGGAAAGGGGAGGAAAGCGACCAGAAAGGCAGGAAGGAAAAAAGGAGGAAGGGAAAAATAGAGGAAAGGAAGGAAGGAAGGAAGGAAGGAAGGAAGGAAGGAAGGAAGGAAGGAAGGAAGGAAGGAAGGAAGGATGAAGGGAGGGAATGAGAGAGGGAGGGAAGAAGAGAGGGTACCTAAATGATCAAAGACAAAAGGAGTAACAGCTCCCACACAGCGAATATCATAGGAACAGAGGAACCAATGGCAAGAACTCTCAGTGGCCAGAGCTGGAACAAGTTGAGCAGGAAAACTAATTAGTATTGGATGAAAACTCAAAGGACAAAATCAATATTCATGAGGCTGTGCTGCTATTGAGAAGCAACTAAATTAATAGGGGAGGCATTCTCAGCGGATTGACATGGACACGCCACCATCGGAGACGGCACGCAGGCGCCCCACCCCAGGTGTCAGCCGCACGGGGTGCTTCCTCCCCAGGAGCACAGTGTGGACAGGGGGGCAGAGGGCACCTCACGGCGGAGGAACCTGCCGAGCGGGAAGTGCCAGGTGGTCAAGGTTAAACACCAGCCATCAGAACTCATGTCGGCTGCATGCACCCTGCACAGGCGATGAAAGTGGCTCTTAGCTCTGCTTCCTCCGAGCCCATAACCCTGGTCTAATCATGAGAAAAACATCAACTTCCAACAGTGGCACATCCTGCAAAACATCCTCCAAGTCCAAGTCCTCAAAGCCAAGGAATCTGAGAACAGCAGGGGAGCTGAAGGAGCCATGATGACTGGATGCCTGCGGTACCCAATCGGCCTGGATGCCCCGCGGTACCCGATCGGCCTGGATGCCCTGCGGTACCCGATCGGCCTGGATGCCTATGGCACCCGATCAGCCTGGATGCCCTGCGGTACCCGATCGGCCTGGATGCCCTGCGGTACCCGATCAGCCTGGATGCCCTGCGGTACCCGATCGGCCAGGATGCCCTGCGGTACCCGATCTGCCTGGATGCCCTGTGGTACCCGATCTGCCTGGATGCCCTGTGGTACCCGATTGGCGTGGATGCGTGAGGTACCCGATCGGCCTGGATGCCCCTGCGGTACCCGATCGGCCTGGATGCCCTGTGGTACCCGATCAGCCTGGATGCCCTGCGGTACCCGATTGGCCTGGATGCCCTGTGGCACCCGATCGGCCTGGATGCCCCGCGGCACCCGATCGGCCTGGATGCCCCGCGGTGCCCGATTGGCCTGGATGCCTGCGGCACCCGATCGGCCTGGAGGAGAAGGGGTAGCAACTAAGCAAATTTGAATGAACCGTGGGCTGTGGTTGACAGTGAGGTTTCACTATGAGTTCACTGACTGTAACCATGTCCCGTGTCCGATGCGAATGACAGGGGCATTATACGTGTAGAGACATGCTCTGTAATATATGCTCAATTTTTCTTTAAATATAAAACCGTTCTGAAAGTACTTGAAAAAGAAGAAAATGTAAGATTAATCAAACAGCATCCAATCTTAATATCTTGACCTGATTTGGTTCCTGATTCACCAAAAAGACAGAGAAAGGGAGAGAGAGAGAAAGAAAGAGAGAGAGAGAAAGAGAGAGAGAGAGAGAGAGAGAGACCCCCCAGGACTCAAACCCAGGACTGAGCCTTTAAGTAAGACTTTTAAGTTCCCCTGTGAATCCTTGTGTCTTACCGATTCTCCCTTCCCATGGACTATTCCCAGGAGCCAACTCCCGGGGAGCCTTAATCTTTCCGGATTGGGTGAGTCGCAGGAATTCACCTCCCCCACCCCCACCCCAGACCTTGGGAGAGATTTGCATTCTGGAGAAGGAAGTCAACAACCCAGGTTCCGGGGAGAAAGGTCAGTACCCAGGTACCAGCCACCTGCACCTCCCCAGCCACAGGCCAGTTGGTGCCTGCTCTCCAGCTCCACCTACTGGCCCTTGTCTCAATCACCTGCAGAGGGGCACCTGGCCTGTGGGACCCAATGCTGGGCACTGAGGGGGAAAAACAAAATTTCCTCTACCAGGGAACGCTGGGCCAAAAGACAAGCTTCCAGAGGAATCTCTTCTTCGATGGAAAGAAAGAGCAAGTGTTAGAGGCACCGAGCATCACCAGGTGTGGGTCCCCATGAGCGTAGACTCCTCCTCGATCAGAGAGGAAAGCACGCCGTGGCCACACCCACGGTCATCTCCTCCTCCCCAAAGCCTTGAACTCCAGTGGCCGGGTCTCGGCAAGAACTGTCCCACGTATCGGGTGCTTTTGCTTTGAGAGAGAGAGAGAGAGAGAGAGAGAGAGAGAGAGGGAGAGAGAGAGAAGCATGCCGCTGTGAAAGGTTCATTAGCATTTAAACACACGACTGTGTTTTCCGTTCGGTCTGACTGGGAGAAGGAATGAGGTTTTTCAAAGTACAGGCTCGCAGGCTATAATTGAACACGGCCATGGCGCGTGCAGCTCAGCCAGTGGGGCCGAGAAAACACAGGAAGGCGAAAGGAAGCAATGGGGGTGCCCTCCCCCTGCGCCCCGCCTGAGGCTGGATGGAGAAGGGGGGCTATAGGGGGAGAGAGCTGGCTTCTCACCCACCCAGGAGGCTTCCCTGCTCGCCGGGCAGCTGCTCTGCCTGTCTGAGCCCTGGGTTCTCGCCTGGGAAATGCAGGCACTAAGGCATTTCTCAGCTGTGGGTAGGAGCTCAGGAGATCGGGTTTGGGAGGACATGATCATGCCCACAAGCAGGTGTCCAGTAACTGTGGCCCGGCAAACGCTTGTTCCGTCTCCTTTAATCTTCCTCTGTGTGAATTTGTGCGGTATTTCTACAGGAGCCACGAAAGACCTTTAATAAGATGGTGAGTCTTCTACTATGTTCCAACTGTATCACGTTAGATCAGCGGTTCTCAACCTGTGGGTCGCGACCCCTTTGGCGGTCGAACGACCCTTTCACAGGGGTCGCCTAAGACCATCCTGCATATCAGATATTTACATGACGATTCATAACAGTAGCAACATGACAGTTATGAAGTAGCAACGAAAATAATTTTATGGTTGGGGGTCACCACAACATGAGGAACTGTATTTAAAGGGCCAGAAGGTTGAGAACCACTGTGTTAGATTGTCAATTCGACCCGATTTCATTTCGTTTATTTCAATTAAGGATCATTTACTAGGAAACGACCATGGTCCTGTGCAGCACTAGAGGATACGCACGAGTAGTAAAACCGTGTCTGCCACACACGCCTTTGCTGAACCCCACACAGCACACCGCAGGGGCCCGAGGGGGTGACCCCGACACGCACCCCGTGGCGGCACCAGCAGAGACGCGAGAACGGCCCGAGGTCCCGCCCCTCCCCTCGGGTGGACGTTGCGTGGAGCCCGTGCATCAGCACCGGGCCTGCCCGGGGCACCCACACATCTGTCTCCCTTGCCGGCGTCTCCACCCCCACACCGCAGCCCGCCCCCCACTCGCTGCAGGACCCGAAGAAATCCAAGATCACTCGACTTCTCGCTGCTCTCCAGGCGCAGGACCGAGTCTGCTGCCCACAATGCAGCTTCTGTCCTTCCCAAGAGCGTGGGGACAGTTCGCTTTTCACAGCCCCGCGACTATGAACCTTTGAAACGTAACGTACAGCAGACGCCAAGGCGGCCATCAGATTTGGCAGCGGCACAGAACGGCCCTAAACCTCCCGCACCCCCCTCCCATGCCCCTTGGGGTCCCAGTGGCAGGGTGAGGTGAGGAACGGGAGACACCTTGCAGTTAATACTCATGAGAACTGCTCAGGTGGGACGGGCCAGAGAGAAGGCTTATGGAGAAGAGGGGGGGGGGGGCGAGAAGGGCTGCTTGCTGCCTGAAACCGGACCTGCAAGGGAGGCGGCTTTCTAGTTGAGGCTGTTCTGGGTGCTTCGTGGGACAAAGAACGAGGTTTCGGTCGCAGGATTCAGGATCCCCTGAAAGATAAGCATGAAATGCTATCACACCGCGGCCTTCTGTCTCCCTGCTGCCACCCCCGGGGCAGCGACACGGATCGCTCTGGGGTTCTGCATGGGCCTCCACCTGGCCCCGCTCCCCACCTGGATCAGGTAGCTGGGCCGCGGACCCCCAAAACAGAGACTTCTCAGCCCGCTGTCGACGCTTTCCGAGCTGCCCCTGCCTGACACCCCACCTGGGCTCCAGCTTCTTTGGCTGGGGGGCGTCCGCAGGTCGGCCACCCCCTCTGTGTCTGGTTCTCCTTTCGAACCGGAAGCACAGGCTTCCTGTGGGAACCGTGGAAATGACGACACAAGCATCTGTGGGCTGTCGAAGGTTAGAAGACATTCCTGTGGTCGTGCCACTATGACAAGAACTCAATGGCACACGTGAAAATGCGGTTCATGACTGTATAGTTAAATATGGTAAAAATCAGGGAAAAGACACATGGAGCTTCTTTGAGTGGATCATGACATCAAACGACTAGGGGAGACCGGCCGCGGTGATTGCAAACCCCACCACGAACGACAGCCCACGACAAGGGTCAGCCCGTGGGGTTCAGAAGAGGCCGTTCCGTCCCGGGACACACGGAGCCCGAAGCAGGTGGACTCCTGCCCGAGCCTGGTGGGTCAGGGGTGGGAAATAAAGCACCCAGAGGCTGGATGGTTCCCCAGGCTGCTCAGCGAGAGAAAGCACACGCTCAGCGAACAATGACCGTGCACGGCTGCGGGCTCACAGGGGGAGGCCCATCCCACGCATCTCCCAGCTCGGCTTCAGGACACGCGGGGACCGACACTGCCCATCCCATCGAGGCGCCTGGGCACTCGTGTTCCAAACCAGGCTCCGGAGAGCAGCGGCATGGGTTCTTAAAGTGACAACAGCAAACAAAACCATTGTAGCTATTTTCCCCATCGAACAATGGAGATTCAAATGCTCTAGGAACCCATTGCTTTCCCCTGTTTTGTATGTTGGGGGATTGTTAAAGGCTTTCTTTGAAATCAGGGGTTCTGCCCGTGAAAATGTTTTGAAGACCACGGACCCAGAGGAAAAAAGATATTCTGAGGTTGGCGGGATAAACTGGCACGCGGGTGGCCCTGGGTGCGTGTGTGGAGCGGTGGGTGTATTAGGACGGGAGCAGAGGACAAGCAGGTTTATGCAAATACTTCCCGTGTTTCCTGAGATGCAAATTTGTCCCCCAGGGGAGGCGGACTGTCCAGTTCCCCAGAGGCCACGGGAAGTTTTAGCCAGTCCCCGGGGTGACAGATTTCTCTGCCTGTGTCACCGAGTCACCTCCCCTGCACGCCCAGCTCAGGTCTCTGCAGAGGGACCAGGAACTATGAACATGAAGGGCCATCCCACCACCCACACCCTCACAAAGGTCCTGAAACTCCCACGATAGGAGAATTGGGGTTCAGAAAACACGTAGAATGGACCGGAGGGGCCACGTCAGGAGTGAAACTTTGATGTCACTGAGATTCTATTTTAGCATCTACCAACGAGACGGCATATTACGTAAAACGGTTCGCATCCTATATTAGTAACTATGTTAACATGTCCACTGCCTTTTTGTGTTCCACAAACAATAATCCTAGGTCCTTTCATGTATTAAATGAGATGAATGATCTTATTCAATACTTAAAAATAACCCTATGGAGAAAATACTATTTTGTGTTCATTTTCCAAATGAAGCACGTGTGCGCGTGCACACACATACACACACACACACACACACCACGCCTAGGGCTAGTAAGTGCCTAGGCCACCCTATTAGGAAGTAGCAGAAACAGAACCCTAATGTGGCTGTCACCCCCGCACCTGGGCCTGTGCAGAATCAAACCCTGCACTGGAAAGGCCTAGTCACAAACGCTTTGTCACTAACACTCCTCAGGACGGGTCTCTGGGAGTCTCCGCGAGGTGCTCACGAATTCGCTCCCTGCAGGGCGCGCACTGAGCCTCTTCTCGGTTTCCTGACTATTTGTTTAACACCTTCCAGCTTCTCCACTCACGGCTCTCCAGCTTCCACCCTAAACTGGCTGGAGAAATGCCTGCACATTTGCATCAACTCCACCTGAAATGCTTAGGGAAACAGAAGGTGATCTGCATGGGCTACAATTATGTATGCTAAGCATTGTGTGTGTGTGTGTGTGTGTGTGTGTGTGTGTGTGTAGGGGGGTGGATTGCAATATGTCCCCATTTTCAAATGTAGTCGTTTGCAGGTGCTGCGGGAAGGAAACATGCAGCGGCGGCATCCTGGGCGAGGGGGGGGGGGGTGCGCCGCTGTTCCTAGAAGCAGCACGTGGGTGATGTGTCAGAAAGCAGCCAAGACAGACCTATTCCCGGCTGCCTGCGTGAGGCGCCTCTGATCCCTCTCCAGGTGGGTGAGCACTAAGCGCAGGCCCGTGACTTCAGTTTGTAGAACTAGAGACAAGATTGCTCCCCTTTACCAGACGCCTGTCAGCGCGAAGGCCATGCATCACAGCCGGCCGGCACTTTGTATTTAGTCATTCGTGCTCCTTTCAGATCAAGGTGGTGAACCCCGTACAAAACAGCTCCCTCTCCACGCCTCCCATCAGCTTTCCCAAGACTTCGGCAACAAGTCTGATGAAACGCTGCCAATCAGTTTCGAGAATGTCCGCAGTTGACCTCGGCTGTGAAGATGATGCCGTCTTCATGTGGTTCAAATGGGGTTATTGCTTCCCCTCAACGTCCATCTCACAGGAAGGAAGCAGACGTGTCCCCCACTGGATGGAGCATCCCCAGCCACAGCCAAAGCCAGGCTGGCAGGTGCTGCCCCATCTGGAAACCGTAGGAGGGTGCCAGGTGTGAGACACAGGTGCGCCGTGCACGAAGCGACTACGGCTGCAGAGCTGCTGATGGAGAAGTTTCGGGGCCACCCCTTCTTCTTCCCTGTGACTAGAGCTTGAATTTTATTCGATCGCTGTCCTGCTCAGAAACACCCCCTCCTGGCTGGTGGCGCCCAATCTATCCTCCGTATTTAATTAGTAAACTTATTTGTCAACCAGAACGTATTCAGACAACATATTAGGCGCTGGGAGATAAAGCCGGGTCAAGGCTGGTTCCAGGCTGAGACGGGGCTCCAAGCCCCGGGGAGAGGTCTGTGATGCGGACATTTACATGTTGATTCCACGTAGAATGAGGGAAGCATGTGGGACCAGAAAGAAGAGAGAGGACCATTCTGTGTGTAGGTGGCTCCAATCAGATGTCAGGGAAGAGCAGGCATTCGAGGTGGGAGTCCAGGACAGGAATGAAAAGGCACAGACCTGGGAGGTAGTGAGGTCCGGGCTCGAGTCTACAGTCAGCCTCTTTGGACATGTGTTGACCTCTCTGGCCTCGCTTTTCTCGTCTGTGAAATGGGGATAGGAGTTATTCTGTCTGGACGGCCTTCGCCAAGACAAGCTTCTTGGGACCCGGTATCTGTCTGATCTCGACAACAGAGACACTGGCTTATATAACACGGCCTGTGGGAGCATCTCAGCACACACATTTGTTAATCAATGAATATCAGATAATTGTGAGCTGGCTGAATGATTAACCACCGATTCTTAATGAATCGAAATTCCCTGTTATATCAAGACCAAGAAAGCTAGGAGGTTCCCAGTGGTGAAATTCTAATTGTGGCGACGACTCGCGGAGTGCATCCCCCAGGGTCGGATACCACGTGCGGCTTTGCAGATGATGTGAGAGTTCAAAGCCTGGCCCTACACTCAGCGTGGGCTGGACTCTAGGCTCCGCTGACGGCTGGGCTCCCAGTCTCCCAGTCTCCCGGGGCCACCACATGCCTGCCAGCGACTGAGGGGAGGGAGACAGAGGTGCTATTCCTGGCTCTCTGAATAGTGAGTGGAAATGGAAACAGTGTGAAGAGAAGGAACAGTGTGTCCAACGTTCTGTACAGTCTGCTCCAGCTGGTTGGCCAGGAGAGAAGAAAATCCCAACATGTGAGTGTTTGCTCAGCTCACCCTCAGTGACACGGAGAAGCAGGACTGGAACTCAGGTCCTAGGTGACCAACTCAGGTCTCTTCCCACTAACCCTGCAGAAGTCAGCCCGGAGTTCTCTCCTTGGCTTCGTCCAAGGGAGATAGGAGTGTCTTCCATGTCCCCAGCACTAAGCATGGGTTAAAAAAGTAAAACCAGCCCGGCCGGTGTGGCTCAGTGGTTGAGCATCAACCTATAAACCAGGAGGTTATGGTTCAATTCACGGTCAGGGCACATGCCCTGTTTTGGGCTGGATCCCCAGTGTGGGTTGTCCTGGAAGCAGCCAATCAATGACTCTCTCATCACTGATGTTTCTATCTCTTTGTCTCTCTCCCTTCCCCTCTGATACCAATCTAAAAAACAAAGTAAAACCAGAAAAAATATGCGTGAGAAAGAAGCAATTTCTGTTGCCAACTTCCAATTTGGAAGCACATCTGGGTGGGGCTGGCTGGCCGCTTATGGGGGAACTGACACCGCTGTTGACTCTGGACCGTGTTCGAGGCTCCAGGAAGGAAAGAAAGATCCTCTCCCAAGAAACTCCTGGGAATTAAAAACAACGCAAGCAGAGAAGAGAAACCAAGATGGCGGCATAGGTAACCGCCTATATTTGCTGCCTCCCACAACCACATCAAAATTACAACTAAAATACAGAACAACCATCATCCAGAACTGCGGAAAAGCTGGCTGAGTGGAAGTCCTACAACTAGAGAGGTAAAGAAGACAGCACACTGAGGCTGGCAGGGGGTGCGGAGGCGCAGAACGGGCTGGTCGGACACCCACATGAGCCGCTTTTTTAATCTGGAGGGAGATTGCCTCTTTGGAGGCCGCCTGGAGGAGCCCCACACCAGACCCAGCCCAGGGTCCCAGAGCTGGGAAAGAAGTCTCTATGGGCCGTAGGAACTACGGACTGTAAAAACCAGTGTGGATTGGGGCTGAGTGACACACAGGCTGCTGGAGACCCAGCTGCTCCTCTTGAAAGGCCGGCACCATGAACTGAATTTACAAGCTTCCACTTGCTCTGAGCTCCAGTGCCGGGCGAGGCTCTGGGGGACCCAGACAGATACAGGGAGAAACTAGACTGTCTGGCATCTGGGCAGGAACGCAGGGGCAGCTTTATTCCAGATGGAGGTGCTCACAGCAGTCATGGTTCCTGTGCTGGGACCTCCCTGATGCTGGGCTGACTGACAGCCATTGCTGTTTGCTCTGCCCTGGAGATTCCCTGAGACCCCGCCTCATCCATTTTTATAGCCCCACCCAAGCTGTGTGCAGCGGCTTTTGCATATGAATGGCCTGTCCTTTCTTAGCCTAAAACCTGTCAAACAAGCTGCAGCTGAGTCAGGGAGCCCAAAAGATATCAACAAAGGCCCAAGGCCCGCACCAGCACCAGCGTGCCTTACTTTACAGTTGGGCCTCTTCTGGGCACTTCCAAATCTGATACAAAGAGGAGGAATCTGCAGATCTCTCTGTAGCTCCTGCTGGATGGCTCCAGGCAATGGTTGACTTTGCACCTCCTTGGAGATCCAAGAGCCAGTGTACCCAGTGGTCAGTGTGAGACCACACCAGAGTACAACTCTTCACATCCATAAGCAACACACTCAAGGGGCAGACTCAGTGAGCACCAAAGCCCCACTGAAGCAAGCCCTGCTCCATAAGGGTGTCTCCTGCACAGCAGCTCTCCCACTGTAGTCACAGCTGGTCCCCACAGCCAATTGGCCTGGCGGTCAATTCCTCCCACAGCAATCAAGGCTCAACTACAACAAGACTGTGCACACAGCCCACAAAGGGGTGCACCAAGGGTGTCCACCTCAGGTGATTGGGGAGGCTGAGCCACTGGGCTCTATAGGACACCTACTACACAAGGCTACTCTATCAACTCAAGGAAACTTAGCAGCTACCCAATACATAGAAACAAACACAGGGAAGCAGCCAAAATGCAGAGACAAAGAAACATGTCATTGCCCTAGCCGGTTTGACTCAGTGGATAGAGAGTTGGACTGCAGACTGAAGGGTCCCAGGTTCGATTCCGGCCAAGGGCATATGCCTGGGTTGCGGCTTGATCCCCAGTAGGGGGTGTACAGGAGACAGCCAATCAATGATTCTCTCTTATCATTGATGTTTCTATCTCTCTCTCCCTCTCCCTTCCTCTCTGAAATCAATAAAGAAATATACTTTAAAAATATTTTTTAAAAAAGAAACATGTCACAAATGAAAGAAATGGGAGAAAGCAAACTACTGGATATAGAGTTCAAAACCACAGTTATAAGGTTACTCAAGAATCTTCTAGAAACCTCTGAGGAACTTAGTGAGACCTTCAAGGATTTTAGTGAGAATGCCAAAAAAATGGAAAAGACCAGTCAGAAATTAAGCATACACTGACTGAAATAAAGAATAATATACAGGGATTCAACAGCAGACTAGAGGATCCCAAGAATCAAGTCAATGAATTGAAATATGAGGCAGCAAAAAACACCCAGCCAGAAGAGCAAGAAGAAAAAAGAATAAAAAAAATATGAAGATAGCATAAGGAGCCTCTGGGACTTCAAGCAAACCAACATCCGAATTATGGGGGTGCCAGAAGAAGAGAGAGAGCAAGATATTGAAAACCTATTTGAAGAAATAATGACAGAAAACTTCCCCTACCTGGTGAAAGAAATAGACTTACAAGTCCAGGAAGCGCAGAGAACCCCAAACAAGAGGAATCCAAAGAGGACCACACCAAGACACATCATAATTAAAATGCCAAGGGCAAACGACAAAGAGAGAATCTTAAAAGCAGCAAGAGAAAAACAGTCAATTACCTACATGGGAATACCCATATGAGTGTCAGCTGATTTCTCAACAGAAACTTTGCAGGCCAGAGAGAGTGGCAAGAAATATTCAAAGTGATGAATAACAAGAACCTACAACCAAGATTACTCTACCCAGAAAAGCTACCATTTAGAATTGAAGGTCAGATAAAGAACTTCACAGACAAGAAAAAGCTAAAGGAGTTCATCACCACCAAACCAGTATTATATGAAATGCTGAAGGGTATTCTTTAAGAAGAGGAGGAAGAAGAAAAAGGTAAAGATAAAAAATTATGAACAACAAAGTGACAACAAATACATATCAACAAGTGAATCTAAAAATCAAATGAATAAAAAATCTGATGAACAGAATAAACTGGTGAATGGAATAGAATTATGGGCATGGAAATGGAACAGACTGACAATTCTCAGAGGGAAGGGGGTGTGGGGGTGTGCAGGAAGAAATTAGACAAAGATCTTATATACATGTATGCAGTACCTATGGACACAGACAATAGGGTGGCGAGGGCCTGGGGTGGAGTGGGAACCGGGTGGTGGGGAGCTATGGGGGGAAAAAGAAGGACATCTGTAATAGTCTCAACAACAAATATTTAAAAAATAAAATAATAACAATTTTAAAAAAACAACGCAAGCAACAGTGTCCTTTGGGGGCTGAAATCTGGAGGGAATTCAGTCACCTCGTGCCAGCTCAGCAATCCCCTCTGTGCACCCCCTTACTGCCTGAGGGCAGGGACATGAGCCTCGGCCCCTCTGTTCCCACCGGCCACGCCACCCACGCGAGGGCCCTTAGCTGAGTGAGGACTACAGGACAGGGCGGAGTTTGGAGAGCATCATGAGCAACAAGAACTTGCAGAGAGGACCCCGATTGGTGGGCTCAGGCTCAGAAACGCCTTGCCCCTGGTTACCAGCCAGTGGTGTTTCCAGAGCTGAACTGGCAGATGACGGAATGTGTGTGTGTGTGTGTGTGTGTGTGTGTGTGTGTGAGAGAGAGAGAGAGAGAGAGAGAGAGAGAGAGAGAGATCTGGTTGCTCAACTCCCGGGCGGGAACCCTACTCGAAGCGGTTCCAGACCCGGGAGGGGGATGGTCCAGGGCCTGCCTCAGACGTGGCCGTGATCAGCAGACAGAGGAAGCCCCTCAAAGAGCCGACCGCCGGCCAGGCTGATGGAACTTCCTCCGCTACAAACAGCTGTTCCTCCCTGCCCAGGAGGATGGCTGTGCGGGTCCAGGCCACTGGCCCTTCTCCCTTTTCACCAAAGTGGAAACAGCTGTGTCCTCGTCCTCTTCCTGTTTTCCCTCCACTATTGTACCCTGGGTGTGTCACGAGTAATAAGAATATCACTAATCCCACATGTTGACCGGCCATGAGACACACCCACGGAAGCAGGAGCGTCCCACCAGCACATGTGGCCTGGGAGCTGGACCCAGCGCCGGCAGCATGAGAGGGAAGTGGGTGTATTCCCGTCTGTACAGAGGGCACTCTTTCAGGAAGGGGTGTTTCTGGAACCCAGGGGAAGGAGGGTGCAGGGTGCACAGCACGCCAAGGGTGGGACGCCGTGGCCTCAGCCCTTCTATGCCGCTGGGGGTACAGCCCTCCGCCTGCACTAGCACACACCCATCTAGTACGTCATCCATCGCGAGCCCAACCCTCTTTAGTTCTTCATTCTTGTGTAACCGGTGCTCCCAAACTTAGTGCCTGAAAACCACTTACCACACCCCACCGTTTCCGGCTGGCTGCTCTGTGTGGGTCCTGGGGCTGCGGGCAGCTCCCAGAGAGCGGAGAAAGCAGCCACAGGCCCCTTAAACCCAACCCGAGAGTCCCACGGTCACCTCCCCCGCCTCCCTCACGTCCACATGAATCACAAGGTCAGCGCAGGGTCAAGGGCAAGACGGACGGGGACAGGATAGGAGACCTGTTGGCAGACCTCTTGGCTGAGATTTACTCCAGTTCGCCCCCCCCATCCCCCCGCCGCCGTCTACAGATATTCACACCGCCCTGTGTGCACCGCACCCCAGACTCCCAAGTACCCCCAAGTCTCGTCCATTCGGGGCATCGGGCTGAGGCTCCACGTCTCACCATCTCAGGGGGCCGGGTACCGAGCAAGCTCCTGAGGGTGAGAGTCCTCGCGTGGGAGGCCCACTCCTCTTCAGCTCTAAGGGGCTCACCTGTCCCCGCTCTGCAGCGAGGCTGTGACCACGCCAGTGGCCAGGGACACGTGTGTGGCCTCTCTCTCTCTCTCTCAGCCTGGAGGTGGGCTGGATATGCGACCTCGAACCCCCCCATTCTGAGGTCCCTTCCAGCGCCCACATCCTGCGAGCCCACCCTGGAGAGACTTATCCTGGGGCCTGGCTGTGATCTTAGACCAGTGATGGCGAACCCTTTGAGCTCGGCGTGTCAGCATTTTGAAAAGCCCTAACTTAACTCTGGGGCCGTGTCACATATAGAAATTTTTTGATCTTTGCAACCATAGTAAAACAAAGACTTACATTTTTGATATTTATTTTATATATTTAAATGCCATTTAACAAAGAAAAATCAACCAAAAAAATGAGTTCGCGTGTCACCTTTGACACGCGTGTCATAGGTTCGCCATCACTGTCTTAGATGATTCAGGTTCTGCCTGTGCCTTACAGGTTGACACTCAACTCACTTTACGGCGCAGAACCAGGCCAAGACGCCTCCCCCAGCCCACAGTCTGCATGGCTGCCTGGCATACAGCAACTGTCATGACCCCGGGAGGGACTGGGGGCTCCGTGCCCCAATAACATGACTCGGATATTTACTGTGTTCTAGGAACAAAGCTTTTTGACATACAGTCTTCGGTCTCATTTGCACAGCTCTGTGAGATAGTAATTGTTAGTCCCCATTTTACAGATGGGGAAACTGAGGCTCGGGGAGGTAAGACCACTTGGATCCTAAATCGTAGAAATGGGTTTAAAGTTAGGTTCTCAACTCGAATAAACAGGAAGGGAGGGACGAGGCACTTCCCAGACCATCGGGGCAGAGCCGGGCCTCCGGAGCCTTGTGGCCAGGAAACCCACTGGCCTGGGAGTGAGCAGACGTGTGACCTCATCCTGACTCAGCAGCCGGCCGGGTGGCCTTCAGCAAGTCCCTCAGCCCCCAGCCTGTGTCTGGGCCAGTCTCTGTTTACTTAAATAGTAACATGGATACGTAGCCTTCCTACCCCGTAAGACACAATGAGGAAATGGGTTATATTTAAGCAGAGGAGACAGAGTCTAAAGCATAACCCCGGCACACCTGTCACACACAACCACCCGGTATGACTGCTTGTTACCGGGGAACGTAGACCAGTCTGGGTGCGTTGGACCAATTCTCCCAATTGAGTCTCGTCTCCGCTCCACACCTAGCGGATCTCAGGGGGATGGGCCCTCGGTGGTTGTCCGATAGGACACATTCCGCACTGGCCACCCCATCGGAATCCTCGGAAGAGCTTCAGCATGTGCTGAGGGCTGACCTGGGCACGAACTGACTGCACTGGACTCTGCGGGGACAGGGGACAGGCACTTTAACTTTAAAGGGAGGCCCTGGACAGCCACCCTCTGGCAGCCCCATCCGACACGAGCAGTTTTTAGCGACTATCCTTTTGCTTAAGCGTCACGAGTGACTGGGGAGCTCGCTCCCTCACTCCCTCACTCCCACTCAAATTCGGTCCATGTCAAGCAGCTCAAATCACTAGAAATCAGTCTTTGATGTTAAACAGAAACGTATCATTTTGTAGTTTTGATCAAAGTTGTGCAGTAGATGCCTGTGGCCCTTGAGATCTTTTGTCTTATTGGCTAGAATTTTCATGTTGAGAAGTCTGGTCAGCCATAGGAAGAGATTCTGTTGACCTGGCTTCTCTTGAAATATCAGGTCTGTAAACAGAGGGCTGGTTTCCTAAAGGGCAACACGGGCAGGGCTGAGCCGCTGTCAGCTGGCACCAGTGCCCCGCCCCGCCACCGGCCCTCGCACCTCCTGTGTCACCGTCACGGGCCCGCGGCTCCTTCTCCTCACCCACCCGCCCTCCGGAGATGCTGAGACAGAGCCCTCCTGCTCCTGCTTCTGGGAAGGTCCACGCGCTGCCCCCTCCCAGATGCAGTGACCACTCTCCCTCGAGCTGCCACGCCCAACATCCCAGCACTTTCAGCCCCGCAGGACCAGGGCTCCCCGCTCTCCGCCATCTCCGTTTCTCCTGTGGATTCTTCAGTTTGTTCAGTTTTCCCCCAAAGCAGTTTTCCGCGTCCCGGGGGCCGGTGCGGCCAGTGCACGCGGACTGTCAGGTTGGTTTCGTCCTTGAAGGGCCTGGGTTTGTGTCTTCCGATTCTGCCAAGTCCTCCCACCACCATTCCATATTTCCGTTACGTGCTCAGGGTTAGGGATTCATCAGGAACTCGAAGTCGGCCTCGGTCTTGCCTCTGCAGGCTACACCCCAAAGGCTCGAGAGCTTTCCTATCCCGCCCCGTCGTGGGCTGCATGAACGGCTCCCCGTGGCTCACTACAATTAATGCCGCAGGAATGAGCGGTGCCGCCCTAAGCTTTCGCTGGGCTCCCGTTAATTCTGAAATGCAGGATCAATTAAAGAAAATGGGCTTTTCTGCCTGCAAAGTGGAGAAGAGTGGGGTCATCACCCAGTGATTGATCATCGTGTGAATCGGTGAAGAAAGTAGTCAAGGCGGCTCAAAATGTGTGAGTTCTTTACATTTTCTATATGGTGTTTCAACTCCATAATGCATGAAGAGTCATAAATGTTTCAGTGCATATCCATCTGCATACGTGATGACATGCTTATCTACATGCACACATCCACATTACATTCTACCCATGACTATGAATGGCGGTGCTACAGGGTTATTCATTGGGTTGGGGGCTTTTCCTATGTCCGTGTATTAGCCAAACGAAGAAGAGTGTTTCCTACTGAGGTTCATCATGAGGAATGACCACCATGGACCTGGTGGCAGTGGTTTCCTTTTCTGTCCAACCAAATCCTGAAATTATTTTTGTTAATCCTCACCCGAGGATATTTTTCCATTGTGTTTAGGGAGAATGGAAGAGAGAGGGAGAGACAGAGAGAAACATCGATGTGAGAGAAACACATCAATTGGTTGCCTCCTGCATTAGCCCCAACCAGGGCCCTGTCCGAGGAGGAGCCTGCAACCGAGGTATGTGTCTTTTACTGGAATCGAACTCAGGACCCTCTCTATCCACTGAGCCAATCCAGCTAGGGCCCAAGTCCTAAATGTTTAAGCCAGATTGAGCCACCTATGAGCCAGGACCCCAGTGGTCTACCAAAGGGGCCTGCAGTCTGAGACAGTCTTCTAGGGAGGGGCCCACAGCCGAGAGGGGTCTGGGAATGAGGCTTCTAGGGAACCTGTGGATTTAGCGAAGGCCCTTCCGGAGTTTCTGCTGGGGTTGGGGAGACTGTGGAGCACCCGCAAGGCCCCTCAATCCTCTCTCCGCCCAGACTGTTTTGTGTTCGTTGTATTGTTTTACTCTCCCATGAGAGGGTTTGTTGGAGCACAGGGCTTTACAAGCACTTCCTTCTAAACAGCCCCGCGGGCATCCCTGCTGGTCCCTGCTGGTCCCTGTACTCCCCACAGCACCTCTATCCCGCCCCCTGTCGTGGGCTGCGTGAACGGCTCCCCATGGCTCACCACAATAAATGCTGCAGGAATGAGGGTTCCTCTGGGAAATTCTCGTTAAACACCTTAGTTTACCCTCAGGCGCTGGTGGCTCCCATTGTTACACTGCATTACATTACATATTAAAGGAATATTATTACATACTAGAGGCCCGGTGCATGAAATTCTTACACAGGCAGGGTCCCTAGGCCTGGCCAGCGATCAGGGCCTATCGGGGCCTTCTGGCTGCCGGCTGGGGCCTTCCTTTGTTCTGTGCCACCCCCTGGTGGTCAGCGCACATCATAGCGAGCAACCGATCTGCTGGTAGAACTCCCACAGGGACAATGTGCATATTAGACTTTTATATATATAGATGACATCATATATCATTACATATTAAGTTACATTGATTTTCCCCCTTCAGTAGTCAGCCCTGGCTCCCTCGGAGTGAGGAGGAGGGAAGAGAGAAGGACTCACTCAGCCTGAAGGACTTGGCTACAAGGACGCAGCCCACCTGCTCAGACCCCACAGAGCTGCTCTGAAGCCAGGGCGGTCACAGGTCCTTCCGGAGGCCTTTTCCAGCCCCGGGACCTTCTGGGGGTCCAAGACCTGCCTCCACTCTTCCCACCGCTCTTCACCCAGGATTCTCTCCACTGGACTCCAGGCGCTCATCTGACGCAGGGAGCAGGAGCCTTCAGCGGCATTTCTGTCCGGGTCTGTGCACGTCCCACGGCCTTGCTTACCCCTCACCACGCCCCATGTGCCTCCTGACCCCAAGCTCACAGAGGCGTTGGCCGTGGAAGCTGAGAAGGGGATGCGGATATGTGATAGAGCTGCCATCTCTCCAGAATCCAGTCCTGCAATATATTCTACATCGGCGAGTGCCACCAGGCTCACTGGATGCTGTCTTTATCTACACATAAATTACCCAGAGTCGGACTTGAACTAAATGCAGCACATCCTCTTGTTCCCCGTGCGGTCACAGGAGACTTCCTCTCTCCGCGGCTGTTGTTTCGAACACCGCTGCTTCGCGATGCGTGGGCAGAAGGGTTTATCTCTTTTTAATTTATTGGCAAGTTGCTTGAATCCCACGGAGGCGGCTAAACTCTGCAGTTATGAGCACTGAAGGGAGGGAATTTCCATAAGCGCTGTATGTTTTACCAACACCGATCAGGCGGGGCCCGCCCCTGAGTTTGTGATATTGCGCTTCTAATAACGACTCTGTGACTGCTCAGTCTGTTATCTGCACGATGAGGAAAATGAAGATGCACTTTCTGTTCCACTAATTCTTGTCGACACATTAACCATCGATAGCCTCTCCCTTTCCGGGCAGGGCGGCCCCATTCAGGACAGCCACGGGCACTCGGTCTGTTTTTATGATATTTTTTACCCATGAGGGAGTTTTTTAAAAAATTTTGTTTCATTTAATCATAGTGCTTATAACTTAATAAGTTCTAAATTTTTCTTTAATTAACTGTTTGTGGCCCATGCTTCTCTATCATTTTTTAAAAGCATTTTTATTGATTTCAGAGAGGAAGGAAGAGGGAGCAATAGAAACATCAAGGATGCGAGAGAATCCTTGATCGGCTGCCTCCTGCACACCCCCTGCTGGGGAATCAAACTGTGACCTCCTGATTCATAGGTCGATGCTCAACCACTGAGCCACCAGCCGGGCTCTATCATTTCTCCTGTTAACACTTTTACTCTGAATCTGAACGTTTCAGAATGATCATTACCTGCAGGCTAAACCTGTTTTTTGTTAAGTCCTCATGATTTCTGGTGAAGTGTATTTTTCTGATAAGTATTTGACACTGTACCAATTACACTGGCTTTAAAGGAAAGAGGGTTGGATTGGTACCTCCCTCCTGCTGGGAAGGTAGTTTCTTCTTCATCTGCATGACTGAGTGTGTTACTTTACCGCCATGAATTTTCATCTCTCACCTTTGGATGGGGTGAGAACCCCCTGCTGGAAACCAAGACCAACAGTAATTAATATAAATGTGAGGAGTCAGGCAGAAGGCTGGATGGGACTCCTTTGATATTCACAGGGTGAATATTTCCATTTTATTACCTACTGCTGACTCAATGGCCTAAAGCAAACTCCCCCAAACCTGATAATCTTACTGTTTACTAAACATTACCATTGATATGTCTGTTTGCATTCCTAAAAGGCAATTGTGTATTCTAGTAAATAAAAGCAGACAGGAACGGAGACTCGGTGGAACTTGACTTCTCCAGTTGAGTTTTCCCCTGGCTTCCCCCCATAATTTCAAAATTTATTTTTCTTGTCTTGTGTGTCAATTTGTGCGTCAGCTCTTTCTCCAAGCCTTTGAACCTGAAAGCCGTGCTGGCCGTAGCCTTTCACATTCCCCTACTGGGCCAGGTGTAAGCAAGCACTGACTCAGGATCAACAATACGCTGGCTGAACTGGGGCCGTGAGAAGAAGCCGTGCCCACAGAATGAGTCATAGCAACACAGTTTTCCAGGCTAAAGCTTAGCCGGCCTAAGTAAGGAAACAAATACTTTGAACCATTAAAAAACAAAAAAAAAAAAAACCCAAAAAACAAATAAAATAAATAAATAAACCCAGTTTATAGCCAAAGTGTACATTCACATCACCAAGGTCACAGTCCCCAGGTTCACGCTCCTGCCTCTCTCAGCTTCGGAGTTCTGTGGACAATCCTGGGTGGTCTTTAGCCTGTGGAAGCCCGCCCCCCGCCCCAGTCCCTGCCTTCATCTTCACGTGGCCTTCTCCCGCTTCTGTGTCTGTGTCCGAAGGTCCCCTCCGTGTAAGGACCCGGCCACACCGGAGGAGAGCCTGCCTATGGCCTCACTCTAACTTGACTACATCTGCAAAGACCCTCTCACCAAACAAGGTCCTGGAGTTAGGACTCCAACTTATAAATTGAAGCGGGGCGGAGGGGGGGAGAGGGGCACGATTCTACTCACAATGATCAGAAATTGAGATTCCTGAAGAGAGAGACTTGCAGGGCAGTTTCTAAGCCCCCTCAGCCCCACCCCCAGAGGGAACGACATTGAAGGAAGCCACCAAGGAGGGAAGCAGGCAGCTGTGGGAGGAGATGGAAGAGCATCTCCAGCAGAAGGAAGGGCCTGTGTGAGGAGACACACGTCAGGGGAGACCTGGCCATGTTCAAGGGACTCTGGGAACACACAGGGCCTGGGACCAGAGGGAGGACATGGAGCCCGCGGCCCGAGGAGGTCCCAGGGACAGGCAGGGCAGACCCCTCCGACGTGCGGAGGCCAAAAGGACAAGTGTACATTCTGTTCACACGGCAGCGGGACCTGAAGAGCCACCCGCCCCCCGCCCCCCACCCCGTGGCTAACACAGTCCTGCTGGGCGCTCCCCTGGGGCCGCAGGGCTGCCTCAGTCCCTCTTGGGCCAGCAGCACAGCCCCTAGTGCCCTTTGCTACCATCGCCTGCTCATGTCGCTGATGTCCTGGCTGGACTTTCCTCTCCGTGAGGCAGGATGGGCCTTACCATCACGCAGAAGCACCTGACCCCTCCGCTGGCCTGAGGGAAGCACTTGGTGGGTTTGTACTAATCCGATTAAAAGGCGCTTCCCAGCCCTGGCCCGGGCCCTGGGGACCATGTTCCTTGCTAAACCTCCACTTCCTACACTATTTTTTAAAATATTTTTTTATTGATTTCTGAGAGAAAGGGAAAGGAAGAGATAGAAACACCAATGAAAGTTAAAAACAAAATAGAGCTTTGTTCTGATAATTCATATAGTCAATAACCATGGATTGAAGATCTAGAGAATGACAAACATTGAGCTCAGGGCTTTAACGTTCACCAAAAACTGAGTAGCTGTCAGTGTCTATGTATCTATATTTATTTGTCATCCTGCTTACTCATCTATTCGTCTTTCGATCTATCAATCAATCATCTATCATCTATCTACCTATCATTATCTATCATCTGTCTGTCTGTCTATCTCATCTGTCTATCCCCTGCCTCATTCAATAAATGGTTGCAATAGGTTAATACTTATTTAGTCTTAAAAGCCTCCAGTGAAGAAAGTACTATGATTATCCATTTTACTATGAAAAAACATAAACCACCTGGAAATGAACTTCCTTTTTTTAATTCCCATTTTCCAATTATTAAAATACTTATGAAATTTAGAATCAGACACTCCATCATCCTGATGAATTCCTTGGTTCAAGCCTTCATGCTTCTTTCTGAACGTCTATCCCAGACCCACACTGGCAGCGGCCGGATGTGGTTTGTGCTGGAGCGCGCCCCAGTCGGCGGTCCTTGCCTCCACTGTCCGGCCATCGATCCTCGCTGGCGGGCAGGTCTGAGTAGTGGGGGGCTCTGTCCAGGGGATGGCAGTCACACTGGGGAGAACGCCCCGTCCTCACGTTCCCATGATTACAGATATCAGTGTGGAGCCTCAGACACAGGTCCAGCTGGGAATAACCAATGAATCCCAGAGGCTGTGAATGAAACCTGGTGGGGGGGGGGGTGCTTGAACCACGACCCCCAAAGAGGTGGACAGCGGATTCCAATTTGTGCATCTGGCACAACCTGGGAATTGAGTTTCTGTTTCTCATTTTCATGCTTTGAAAAGGCACAGGGCTTCCTAGCTGCGTCTCAGGTAGACGCCACCCTTTTGCTGAACTGAAGCAGTGACAGAAGGCTGTTCGTGGAGACCAGAGCATCCTCTGTGGGCCAAGTTAGGCTTGTCCGTTAGCATCATGTTAGCATGACTTTGTGGGCTTTGCTCTGGGGGGGAGGGGGAAGCCAGTGACCACACATTTATGCACCTGGAGAGATGCTGCCAGGAAAGGCCAAGGCTGCGAGCATCCCAGCGCTCTCTGAGGCACGTCCATCAGGGCATCGCTGGGGCTTTAAGAGAAGCTGTCACAACCACAGCACACCTGCTCTGCAATTATCCCTTTGTTCCCTTTGTTTGTTTAAGTCCTTTGAGCCCAATTTCCTCCTGGGGCGCTGGCCAAAGTGAAGCCCACATCCGCATGGGTGTGGACCATGATGACAGAGTGGACAATGGGACGAGACCGCATCCTCCCTTCCTCACCCTTCCTCTACGTCAGCGCAGGACCAGAGGTGGTACGTGCCTGCGCCCCCGGAGTGGAGGTCAAGACCGTCCTCTCAAGGTGATGAGCGAGCCCCTGCTTCGTAGCAGTGCGACTCTGAAGTCATCGGTGAGTGGGGAACGGTCCCCAAAGGGTGGAGATTGTCCACGTCCACTCTGCCTGGCCATTTGCAACTGGAACGGACGCCCGGAGTCACACCCACCCTAGGCACGTACCACCTGGCACCGAGGTGCCACGAGGAGAAAATGAAGCGCTTTCTCCCAACAGCTGAACTGGAGGGTCAAACACTCAACCCAGAGAGCAGCACGGGCGTTGCTCGGAAAGGCGCATAGCAAGCCCTGTACCTGAGGCGCCGATGCTGGGGGTGGGCATGCAAGCTTTTTAGTCCAGAATAGCCCGTCAGTGCCTGAGCCCTAGCTTTCCTGGGACTCGCTGTGAGAAAGTCTGGATTCCCTATTTCTCCCATTCCTGCTGCCATTAACGGACCCCCCTCATTGACTAACTGAATTCCCTCCCCTCTTCCTTTAATGCGTCTTTACTGATCTCTAACTCAGCGGCATAAGAGAATACAAGACATTCCCTGCACCCAAAGGGAGAAGGAGTCAATATTTATCGAATCCGACCTCTATCTAAGCGCGTTGCATACACTATCCCACATAGTCCTCAGGACGATGCCCAGCAAACAGGGTGATTTCTGACTTTAGAGATGAGGAGACTGAGGCTGAGAGAAATGATGGACGCCCTAATTCACCCAGCAGGAAAGCAGACGGGCAAACCCACGCCATCTGCTGTGAAGGCCGGGCCCCTCTGATGAGCCAGCTGCACCTGGATCGCACGCGGGGCCAGCCTGTGTGGCGGAGCAGCTGGGGGAGAGCGGAGGCGCTGGGAGGTGGCGGGAGGTGAGGTGGGGGGAGGCTCACCCACTTGGAAGGATCCGGGGACTCGGGAGCAGAGGTCCTGGCACCTCACTGAGCAGAGTTGTCAGGTGGACAGGATTGGACCTGGGAGTAGGTTGATTTGTTAGATTAATAGATTCACTCAAACAACAATGGCCCAAAACAGAAGCCCTGGACTGTGGCTCAGTTGATTGGAGCATTGTCCCATATACCAGAAGGTCATGGGTTCAATTCCCAGTCAGAGCACATACCTAGGTTATGGGTTGATCCTGGTCGGGGCTTATAAGGCAACCATTCAATGTCTCTCTCTCTCTCTCTCTCTCTCTCTCTCTCTCGCTCGCTCTCTCGCTCTCTCTCTCTCTCTAAAAAATCAATAAAAACGGATTTTAAAAAGAAAAAAAAATCAACTCCAGCTGCCCATACTGCCAGACAGGTCCTGGGTAGGGTCAGAGGTCAGAGCCCAGACCAGGCAGAGCTGGCCCGTACTCCTGAGCGGCAGCATTTCCAAGACCACCCGAGGCAAAGCTCCTGCCCTCAGCCGCTCAAGGCCCCTGCCGCTTGCCCGGCACAGCGTGGGCTGCCTGCCAGTTTTCCTAGAGCTGAGAGAGTCCTCCGGGCGAGGAACCTTCAGCGCCCGGTGCAGGAAAGTCCCGGGGAACGTGCGATGAGTTGGCCGGCCTGGCTGGCTTAGCGTCCACGCCAGCACCTGGCCACCAGGACCAGTCAGCAAGGAGAGGCTCAAGGCAGGGCCGGGGTGACAAAGCACATTTTAATGACACACCTAGAGATCGATCATATTTGACAAGTTCTGGGGTAGGGATGGGTGGGGCTGCTCCTGAATGGGGGTGGCTGGTACTCGCTGTCACACTGCATGCCTTCCAGGGTCACTGATTCTCACCCCCCACTGGGGAATGTTCGGACTCCTTTGCAGCCCTGAGGGCCCTGGCTGCCTGGGAAGGCCAGCTCCTCTGTGCGGAGTGGACACTGTCCGGGGGCCTCCCAGGCGCCACCCTCTCTGCCTCCCCCCTCACTTGCGCCCACGCCTCCTGGGAACACAGACACCGCATCTCCTCCTCCGACACGGCCCGCCCACACCGAAGGTGACGCTCAGACTCCTAATGGAAGATTTCACGGCTGGGAAACCTAAGACCCTCCCGCAAGGAGCAGCGCTGGCATAATTGAAAGTGGATGTGCCCAGGGCGTGAAATACTAGAGCGGCTCACCAAACAAGACAAAACAGGGTGTTTACTTCACGCTCACGGACGAGCATTTTACCACACACCTGCGTTTATCAGCCCTTGCTCATCTGTTCCAGTGAGGAGCTTGGGAATAATTTGCATACTTTCCCCCAAAATGCACACACTGTGTTTATGATCTGCACGTCAGAATAACTGTGATCTCGATCTGCAGTCACCAGAGCGAAGTGTGTGTGTTTAAAAACAGAAATTAGGGAGAAGCACCTCAGTGTGTCCACCCTTGGATGTCCCCAAGTCACCTAGGATTTATGGAATTCGGAAATCCTCCTCAGACAGTTCGATCCTCCTGTAGCAGCAGGACCCAGGTGTGTGGGCACGCTTTTGTCTGGGGGTGTGTGTATGTGCATGCGTGTGTGTGTGTGTGTGTGTGTGTGCGCGCGCACGCACCTCTCCATTTCCCGAGTGTTTCCTGCTCTCGCTCACGCTTCCGTTCACTTTGCTCCCGGTCACTGTCTGAGCGAACGCTCTCCTTCTCCCTCCATTTCCCTAGAGAGCCCCCCGAAGCGTTGAGGCTGGTGACTCACTCGGGAGTCATGGAGGATGTGTTCTTTAGGACTGGGTGGCATCAGGCTGCAAATCCACGAGGACCAGACAGGAGCTTCTGCAGATAGGTCTCTCTGTGCAGCAAGCACTCCACAGGGGCGTTTATGCATCCGCCCGACGGTGTCAGGGCGATCGCTGATGGGAAGCTCTTGGCCTTCCCCTCGTCACGGGGGAATCCCTGTCACTCAAGCCACGGCCATCGAGAAGGAGAAAGAACTGGAGGAAGCAGAGGAAGGAGGAATAGCTCCTGTAACTGGGGATGCAAAGGCTTTCTCGAAAATCCTCAGTGACATCGGCTGTGTCCCACCTTCTAGAAGGAAGTCACATGGCCGCCTCGGGCAAGAAGAGGAGCTGGGCACATGAGTCCTTAGCGTCCCAGACTCGACCGCAGAGGACGGGAAAGAAGGCAGTAAAAATGGAAATGGGGCCCGGCCAGCATGGCTCAGTGGTTGAACGTTGACCTATGAACCAGGAGGTCATGGTTTGATTCCTGGTTAGGGCACATGCCCAGGTTGTGGGCTCGATCCCCAGTAGGGGGTGTGCAGGAGGCACCGATCAATGATTCTCTCTCGTCATTGATGTTTCTCTCTTTCCCTCTCTCTCTCTCTTCCTCTCTGAAATCAATACAAATATATTTTTAAAACATTTTTTAAATGGAAATGGGAATTTTCTGCGTGACACTTATTTTTGGTGTTGAGTTTGTGGATCTCTCCTGTGAACTGTGCCTGAAGCTGTGTCCCGGGCAGTTGTCGGCTCCGACACCTGGTACTGGGAGGACTATGAGGACGGCGAGAACCCCCGACGCCTACCACTGTGTGTGCGACCAGATGGTTCTGGGCTGGGCTGTCAGCTGGAGAACCTGCCCATGTGTCTGGGACGGTCCTGGGTGACGGATGCTGCCAAGCACGCCCACAGGTCTTGTCACACAGATGAGACTGTCTGCGCAGGCCTGCGGGCGTTGAACGATGGCGCGGGGAGCGGTGTGCAGACAATTAGTCACATCTCGGCTCTCAGAAGACTCCGACAAGGAGAACTAAGGCAGGGGCCAGCCAAGAAGGTGGGGACCGCCACTCTTCCACCAGTGCCAGCCAAAGGACGCTCCCGTGACCTTCACCGTGGACGGAGCAGCAGTCATGTTGGGCCGGGGTGTTGAGAAAATGGATATATGCACTCAGCAGCGAGAGGAGGTGGTGATGACCAAACGGACTACCGTCAAGGGCAAGGTGAGGAGGAGAAAGTGGGGTGGGGTAGGTAGAGGTAGAGGCTCAAATCATAGATGGAACTGCTGATATGTTATTATCATCTCACTTGGTGCCACGGCTATAGAGTCAGCGAGACCCGGTTCAGGTCCCGGTTGTGTCGCCTCCGGTTGGGTGGCCTTGGATACATCTTTGAGTCTCTGTCTCGTTCTCTGCGTCGCAAGGATGTTCGAGCCTGATGTGTGGTGATGTCAGGGGAAGAAGGCGAGTCGGAGAAACACAGGGCCCAGCACCGTGCCTGGCATTTAAAGGGCTGCAACCATTCCCCTTCCTGTTCTCTTGAAGGAGTTGAACGCTTTTCATCTTGTAGATCCAAAGTCTTCCCGGGCGCCAGACAACTTACATCAATCACGTGTGCTGAGAGGTGAGACGCTGAGCGGCCATTCCCGAAGAATTACATGACGACAGCCACTGGCAGGCCGCACAGTGAGTCCCTCCCGCACCACCCAGGGTGGAGCCCACTGTTAATTCTGGAAAGAACCCACAGAACAGACGTCCGAGAGGCAAGGACAGGCCATGCACCAGGAAGGGGCCAGCTGCGGCGATTCCCGGCTCTCCTCTCAGAGTCTGTGCGATGCCCATGGGACCTCAGCTGACGTGTGGACTTTCCTTGAAAACGCAGGCTCCACATTTTGAAGATAAAAAAAAACTTGGAAATAGTTTTGGTTCAACACTGCAGATGATGAACCACATCCAACGGAGCTGGAATCTCGTTCCCCCGCACTCCCTTCAGGGCCTGGGAGTAAATTGTAGGAGGCCCGACACACGCCAGCATCTGCCATGCACTCACAGGCACATCGTAATTCCCCACTGAAAACGATTTTCTTGGTGCTGGTAAATCTTCAGCTGCCGTTGACGGATTCAATTTCTGCAGAGCCTCCCGAAGCCGAGAGCCCGCTCGGGGTGTGAGTCAGCCCGGCGGGTCCCACTGAGCACCTACTACCTGTCGTTGGCTTGTTTGCACTCACATTCCGCCCCTCCTCACCCTTCCCCGCACACAGGTTCTCCGCGCGCAACCCCAGGAGCCAGGCTCAGCCAGTGCGAAGCATGTCAGGAGATACGGAAGATGGAAGTATGGAGAAGACACTGCTGGTTCCCCACAGACCCTGGGGCCCTTTAAGTTTGGGGTTTCCATCCCCTAGCGGCAGGGTGTGCCCTGGAGTGGATGCAGCTTGGAGTTACACAGCCCCCTGGAGCCCTCGTCCCATCACGGGCTGGGGTGGGGCGTACAACCGCCCACCTCCGTGCCTCAAGGCGGGACAAACACGGGACGCAGTTTGCACCCACAAGCTCGCTCTCCGCAGGATCGGGAAGCCCAGCCCTGCTTAACACCCCCTCCCCCACTTTCTCCATCATGCTCCCCAGCCTCACAGATTTCTCCTGGGAGACCCTCTCAGTAAACGCCTGGCACACGATGTGCCATGTCCGGCTCAGCCTCTGTGGAAGCCGGGCTCACCGCGGTGCTCCGCTCCCTCCTTATCCCAGCTCTACCTCCAGCTCCGCACTGGTTCCCGCTCCGGGCCCCTCCAGCCCTCGAGGTGACTGCTTCCAGGGCATCAGCTACCGTCTCAGACAGACACCCCCCCACACACACACTGGGCAGTGACATGGGAGAGGAAGTCAGCCACTTACTTCACAGCCGAGGAGCCTGGCCTTGATGGCACAGCAGGCGGCATCCCTGGTCGCTGTCAGGACTGACCATCCCTCCCTTTCCGCTCTCCCGCTGATGACCGGAAGGCTCCTGGTGCTCCTTCCGGTTTTCTCATTCTTGCTTCTTGGAGGCCACCGAAGGGGAGGGTCCTTTTCGGCCACGGCCCCCACTTTGCTTTTCCCGGGTATCTGAGGAGCCTGCTGTACAAAATCTGCCACATTTGCCAACTCTTCCCAAACACCGGGTCCTCCAGGAGACTCTGCCTCCTTCCCGCCTTTAGCCTCGTGGGCTGAGCTCCTGCACGCCCCATGCCGCGCACTGACATTGGCGATTGCGCCAGCCAAGCTCGTGTCCTGTTCTCACGGGGCTGGTGGCGTAGTGGCTGGAACAGCAGTTGGTTTCGTGCCCACAGTGAAACTTCCAGCAGGGATGGTGCCCACAGGGAGAGGCCGTGCTGGAGGAGAACTCGAGACAGGGACCTCCTCTGTCAGAGGCTAAGCTCACAGGCTCCCCTCGCCTCTGCGTGTCCTGCTTGAGCTGAGTCCCAAGACCCTATCCGTCTCCAGGCCGTGACAAGTGCCCCACAGAGCGCGCGGCCCACAGTAGATGCTCAGCAAACACTGGTTGAAGGAGTTAATCACAGGCCTTTGGTGAATGTTCTAGGCCCATGGTCGGCAAACCGCGGCTCGCGAGCCACATGCGGCTCTTTGGCCCCTTGACTGTGGCTCTTTGCCTGGGCTGTGGATTTGGGCGGTTAGAATACTGACGCGTTAGAGGCAATCAGTCCTTGAACACCCCTGAGCCCATGGCATTACCCCGCTCCCTCCCCACGTCGCTTTGCATCTGTAAAAAGCATCGCAAGGGCAGTAATCCTGCCTGATTAGAAGCTCAGCCCGTTTCCTATGCAAATAGAATGCTGCCTGGTAGGAGAGTGCCACAGAAAATCACTTGCACTCAGTGAATTTTCAAAAAGAAAAATGACAAGTTGCACCTGCAGATTTTTAAATCCAGGTGTTCCTTCCCCCCAAATGGATGGAAATAATATCGAGCGATTGTTAAATGCTCCACGAGGCGTGTGAGTGGGGAAAGCAGCGAAGAGCTGGCGGCGGGCGGGGATGTTGCTGACTCAGCCTGGGAGCTGCAGGATGCAAGCGCCAGGCCTACGTGTCTCTGCAGGCTCCCTTCCCATCACCTTCCCATCACCTTCCCATCACCTTCCCGGGAACTGGAACGAGGGAGTGGTCACAGTCACACATTCATCGCCCACGGGGCTGAGCGGTTCGTACATGTAAGCCAGCGAAGGGATTGGAAGACTAAGTGGGTGCTTATAAGAATCGGGGGGGGGGGGGGAAGGGGAGCTCTCAACAGACCCTTGCACCCAGATGGTTGCGCGACAGACGCGTTTTATTTGAAGCATCAGCAACATGAAAGGGAGCTCCCCGCAGGCCCCGGCTGGGGGACTGCAGCCCCTCCTTCCATGGTCTTTATAAAACAAGGGCAGTAAAGAGATACTAACAGGGCAGGTAGGTTTAATGGTGGTAAGAACCAGACACCTGAATATGTGTGATTTATTTTCCTAAAAAACTCACCCAGTGGAGGCTGCTGTTAATGAGCAAGGCGACTGGCTGCAAGGCCCAGACTGCACGAGGCCCTTTATCTCGGCTACTTTACGAGAAAGGAAAACAGAACCACCAGAAAAATCTTTCTTGTTTCAGCATCAACGGGGGTGGAGGCAAGTTTTCACACAGCTTTGGGGCCTCATCGGAGAGAAACGACTGTGTGAGATCCCAACTCTCAGAATCTCAGAAGGAGCCTTCCTCCGCCCCAGGCGGGGGGGCGGGGGCAGCATGGGGGGTGGAGGAACCCTCATCAGCTGAGGACCTACGATGGCTAAGGTCAGGGCTGTGTGCCCACCTAGGAGGCACTGTGGGTATCTTCATTTCTCCGATAGGGACACTGAGGCTCAGAGAGTTAAGCATCTTGGCCAAGTGCTAGACCAAGAGCTGGGCCCCATTAAGGGAAGAGCCCAGACCCCCCCCCCCCCCACACACGTGTTTTGTTTGCTTCTAAGCTACCAAGTGGACCAGGTACCTGGTTATAGAAACGTCCAAGAGGCAGCCCCGGAAATGAGAACATCACTGCGACGGGACTGAAGCCTTCGTCTGCCTGTGTGTGGACGGAGGAACGACCCCACTCACTGCCTGTTGTATTCACACGATTCATCTCCACAGGGCCAGGTGGAGATGAATGAGTCAATAAAACTCCGTGGGACAACTAGGGTCCCACCACAAGCTATTGCTCCATCAATATTTAACAAAGAACGCGCTCAGAGTTAAAAAGACTGTCACAGGCAATCTGATCAAACCACGCTATATTTGCATCCTCTTCAGAAAGATATCCCTTCATGAGTTGCTTGATTCCCCCCCCTTCTTTCCTTCTTTCCTTTCTTCTTCCTTCCATCCACCTACCCACCCACTCGCCCATGCACCCAACCATCCTTCCCTTTATCCATCCCTCTACACACCCACCAATCCATCTAACCAACCTCCCTCCCTCCCTTCCTACCGTCCTACCTTCCTCCCTCCCTCCCTTCCTTCCTCCCTTCCTTCCTCCTTCCCATCTGCACTGCACAGATGAACAGCCACACACGGGACCGGAAGCAGACACGCACGGGCTGTGTAGGCATGCAAACAGAAAGGTCGCTCTGACAACTTCCCCGCTCTCTCCGTTAAGGACGTGCTAACGGAGATGCTGCAACCGGGAGGAACAGCGCGGTGCCGCCGAGGAGGCCGCCCGGAGGCTGACGGCGCCGTCACTGTGACAGGGGTAGCAGCAGAATTGGGGGTCCAGCTCGAATCGTAAGAAACGCTAATCATGCTGTCCACCGTGACTGTTTTGTTCTGAGTAAAGAAGGCGCATCCTAACCTGGCTGGCAGTTGCATGCGGGACCTGGGAGCTCACCTGGAAATGCAGCCCACCCTCCCCATCGGGAGCCGCCTGTGATCATGGAAAGATGACCAACCTTGTTGCAGAAACCAGGGCCACCAGCCCTTTGAAGACCCCCAGCCTTTGCACACCCGCAGGCCTTTGCAAATCTGCAGACCTGTTAACTGCCCATTTGGCACGCCCTTTGCCTACTTCCCAGGTAATCTTCATCCTTCTACACAATGTAAGCAGCTGGCTTATGGGGGTGCAAGCAGATTTCTGTGGATGGCCTGCTGCTCCCACGCTGCCGGCAGGACTGGAATAAACGCTCATGTATGATTCAACCCTGTCTCTGCTGAATTGGGTCAAGTAGTGACAGGCAGCCGGACCCACGATTGTCTGGTTACAACTGGATAGTGAGCTCTGATTGGCCAAACGATGTATCCCTTCAGAAAGCAGAGTTTCTCCCCAGCGGGCAGTGCAGACCTTCCTGTGATTAACAAGGTGCCAACATGTTGGCTAGTAATTCAGAGAGTCCGCCAAGGCAGCCGACCGCTGGCCTGGAACCCAAACAATTTATGAGCATCTGCTCCGTGCGGGAGAGAGGACGCGAGGCCCAGCACAATAACCGTATTTCTTGCTGCCGGGCCGAGAAGGCCCTTCCCCTCGATCAGGAGGGCATTTCTCTGATGCTCCCATGTCCTGGTTAGAGGAACATAACCCTCAGTGATCAGCACTGCCACCCACCACCTGGTGGCTGCTGGAGGCCGCCAGGCAGTCCTGTCCTGGGGACACAAATAGCAGTGCCATCGCAACCAAGCTCTTTGTGGGCGCTGTCTAGGGCCCCGGAGCGCGTGCAATCGAACGTTCAAGGTGAACCACAGAGCAACTCTGATCAAGCTGAGCACTAGTCACCAGAGCTGACGAACCAAGGGGAGGAGGAGGAGAAGGAAGGAAGGAGGAATGACGTAGGTACTAGAAGGAAGACAGAGAAAGGGGGGCAGTGAAGGATTAAAGAGAATAGTCACCATTGATTACCAGACCAGTCGTCAAGGAATGAACACGTGCCCTTTGGCCCATGACAAGGGAGAGTGAATTCTAAACTGAAGTCAGCTGCCCTTCCCAGACCCACCCCGCCACGTCCCCACTGGGGTGTGGTTGGGACCAGGGATCAGGAGCCGCTGAGAGGAGACGGGTGAAGCACGGGGGGCACTGAGGGAGGTGAGGGCGGGAGTGGGAGATTCTATTGGCCAGAAGCCATGGAGTGTGCGCCCAGCGCCGCCATGCCCAGTCACCCCCAACCCCACCAACTTGCCCTTCAGTTCCCAGGGTCTTGTTGAACCCACCCACCGAGGGAGCGCGGTGAGGGCTGCTGGGGGCGGGGGATGGAGACTCCTCTCCTGACACCATCCGTGTTGCCAGCGCCACGTGTGTCCACCACCGGCCGTGTCTTGGGGACCGCGGGAAGTCCCTTTACACACAGGGAGCTGTTTAACTTCCTCAGCACCACAGGATGGCTGCATGGTGCCCATGTTACAGCAAAGACTATCAAGACTGAGTGCCCAAGGTTACGTACCAACCACGTGACGACGACACGACACAGCCAGCCCCCAGCTCACTCTCTCTCCTCCCTCCTGTGGTGTTGAGGAGCTCAAGAACGGAATAAAGGACCCAATTCCCTCCAATCTCGGAACCGATCAGAGCAGTGATTCTCGATCACCCCGGCCAACTGTTAAATAGGCCCAGTGGGGTCCGAGGTTTGACATTTCTAAGGAGCTCCCAGACGGTGCCCACGCGCTGACCCAGGGCCACACCACGGGTAGCGATTGGATCATCTCGTGTAGGCTTCACTTCTAAGCACAGCAGGGGATGGAACTCTCTCACCCGCTCAGTCCCATGGCTAAGGTGAGGGGCGCCAGTCCTTAGCAACTGGGCTGGTTTTCAAAGAGCAGGTGCTGTTGGACCAGGGAAACCAGAGCCCATCAGAATGCGTCCTGAGCGGAAGCTCCGGTCCTGCCCCCATGGGGGTGTCAGTGCCTTTCCCCATCCTCCCCCCGAGAGTAGGCAAGGCCCCTCCCCTCAGACACTGCCCGGCCAGGCCCTGCGTGCACACGGAGCCAGGTGTGTGCAGACGGCAGATGGATCCCCGATTAGATAAGTGTCCTCAGGCTGGAACTTGGCTGTGCTTGACCGTGGCCTCGTGTGGCCGCTTTGCTGAGTCCCATCTAACCGGTCTCAGGCCACCTGGACATGCCTGGCGCTCATGGCCTCCTTGCTAACTCTACTCTCTGTTTCCTTTGCCAATAGCCCTCCGCCCTCTGCACCTCCAGGCCTGCGTTCTCCCCCAGGAGTCCCGGTGCCGCCGCTGCCTTGCTCGGATTCCCAGGTGCCGGGCGCGGTCCGTTTCATCCAGCCTCCTGCATGGAGGAGACCCTGCCTCCCCGAGACGTTGCTGCTGGGCCCACCCTTTCCCTGAACAACCCCATAACCGGCCGGGTGTCCTCAACTCCTAGTCCGCCAGTCTTGGCTTCTCCCTTCTCCCAGCAACCTGCCGCGAAAGTTCTGCTAATCTGCGCAGTTGACGCCACACCCCAAGGTATAATAAAAAGAAATCTCCTTGTCCCATCCTGGTCAATCTAAGGGAAAATGTTAGAAACATCCCAAACATTCATTCCTTTAATGGACAGAAAGAGCTGGAACTCGCTTTTGAGCCTGAGAGTGATGTGTGGTAACAAAGAAAGGAAATTAAGTTTTATTTACATTGAGTTGCACGATAAGTCTGTGTGCAAAGCGTCATTATGTGTGTTGTTTTACGATAAGATAAGGGTATGCGGAGTCAACACCCCGGCATGACTGGCCACGGTCCTTGGGGTAAAGCATGAATGTCGCTGGACCAGAAAAGGCAAGAGGAAAGCTCAGTTTCAACTCTGCAGATACCATATCTCCCGTGTGATTAATTCAGCAAACACAACGATGGGACGAACAAACACTGAACGGCAAACTATGAATCAGCGAGAACTATTCGGCTCGGGCAATTCTCATTCAAGTTCAAAGTCATTCAGCTCAAGTGCTGTATTAACATGGCCCGGTTTCCAGGGCCTGGACTCGGGGAGGGAGCCTGAGGGTTTGGACCTTCGTATCACAGGAACCTGGACTGCAGTCCCACTTGAGCTCTCGTAGCTGTGTCACTTCATCCCAATTACGTAACTTCTCTTCGCCTCAGTTTCCTAACCCTGAAAACTGTAAGAGCAAAGCACAGACCAGGGGTGGGCAACCTTTTTGTGAGTGCGTGCCAAAACCAGCAAAATCTCTGACTCAGAATTCTTCTGCGTGCCAACCCTAATTTTTGGAGAACATGTTACGCCTACTTGATATCTCTTAAGGTGTACGTATGTGAAGAACCTTGAAGAAATAACAAAATTCATTCGAGCGACAAAAACACAGTATATGATGATGAAAAATACATTTATTTTTTAATGTATACATGTACACTGATAGTCTGACAGAAAGCTTTATGACTCTGTTTGATATTATCCGTGGGACTTTTGCTGCTGCATCACTGATGACAGAGATTTTATATCAGGTTTCTATTTCGTGACCTTCAGAGATATGCACGAGCTACTACTTTCATCTGTCAGGCTATCCCTATTACGAGACTTAACAAAATTTATCACTGAGAACAAAGATTCACAAGCATATGTGGATGAAAACATGGAGAGTAACACTGTTGCAAAGTTTTTTAAACAGAAAAAATTTCCTGGAATGGCATTCCAAGTCCTCAATAGTTCGTTTTCGACACTATTGAAATTGCTCTTCCCCTCTCTCATCAATCCATGTCTATGGTCTTTAAGATAACTTGTTATGTAAAATTATTTATTTATCTAAGATGCCCCTATACTGAATTTATCTGAAAAATAAAAAAGTTGATATTAAGAAAAAAATTGTAAATGGAAGATTATAAGAAAGGGTTTTGCGTGCCAGCAAAAGCTACTGGCGTGCCACAGCAGTTGTTGTGAAGGTGACATGAGACTTTCCATCAGATGACTCGGGACCAAGTCCTGGGCTTTGCTGAGTCCCATCTAACCTGTCTCCTGTGGCCCAGCCAGCGTGGCTCAGTGGTTGAGCATCGACCCATAAACCAAGAGGTCACCTGTTCAATTCCCAGTCAGGGCACATGCCCGGGTTGCTGGCTCCACCCCCAGTAAGGAGTATGCAGGAGGCAGCTGATCAATGTTTCTCTCTCATCAATGTTTCTATCTCTCCCTCCCTCTCCCTTCCTCTCTCTTTCTTAAAAAAATAAAGAAAAAAGTCAATAAAAACATATTTAAAAATAAAGTGTCTCCTGTGGACAATCAAATGGTCTTTTTTATAACTTTCCCTCCAGGCAGTCATAACCCCAGGGAAACCAAGGGGGTCCCCGAGAGGCCGTGATGCCGCAGTGATGAGAGAGGCCCGGGTGGGACTGTGGCAGAGCCCCGGGCAGGGCCTGCAATGCAGCCAAATGAAACCTAGGCACTTCCTATTTAGCCAGGGCTAAGCCATCGCTCTAGTTCGGGGCTCGCATGGCTGAAGCCTCCTGCACACCCTCAGAGGCTTGAGGACGAGAGTTCACGAAGAGTGGGAGCCAGGAAGAGGGGTGGAGGGGGCGCCTTGTCCTTAACAGGCAGCCGCAGACGTGACGTGACGCCAAGCGATGCAATGGTGCGTTTGCCCAAATCATCCCGCGGTCGGCCTGCTGAGGAGCCTCACGTCTGCAGAATTGACGGAAAGGGAGAGACACAGGACTCCCTGGCCAGCGCAGTCCCCGTCCTCCGCGAGCTGCCCGGGCCGGCCTCTGTCCTGCTGCCCCCGCCCTGAGCACACCCAGGAGGCATCTCTGCGTAGCCGCTGCCACGGCCCATCCTGGACCTGAGCACGTGTATTTTTTTTATTTATCGAAGTGAGATCATGTCTCCTCAGCTCGAAATTGAGGACAAAGATCGCCCTGTGCAGCTGTCTCCTCCGCTGGCCCTGAAAAGCTGATGTAACCCCAAGTGACACTAACAGAGGCTCAGACAGCTCCTCCCAGCATGCACCAGGGATTGTTGTGAGCGTCAGTGATGACTCGGGCGTCCTCCCCCTTCCCACCCTGAGCCACAGCTGTCACTGCCACGTGCCTCTCGGGGGTCCTCAGTAGGACCCCTCCCTGCTCCTAGTTTCAGGGTCGCTGTCCGGGTTGGCCTGACCAGATAGGTAAGCAGAGGACGGCTGAGTCTGCGGCGTGGTGTCTGGGACCCAGGGGAAGGCATTATGCCCTCGAACAACCCCCCTGGAAGTCCCTGCTCTGCTCCCAGGTGGTGCTTTAGGCTCACCTGGCACCCACCAGCCTTCCTTCCACAGCGGGAGCTCGCTGCTGGGGACCGGAGGCCTGCGGACAGAGGGGGTGCAGTGACGTGAACGGCACGAAGGTGTGGGTGATGCCGGGCCCGTGACCTCCTGGGAGACTGATCTAGGGGGTAGTACTAGTAACTGTGATCGGAGGAGGCCGAGAGGAGAACAGGAGACTGAGGACAGATCCAGATGTTGGTGGGGCTTGAACTGCCTTCTCCGGGGGGAGAGCCTGGGGTCCCCACCTGTCCCCACGGCAGTGAGACCACAGGGTGCTTTGGGGACACCCACCCGCGGGAAAGTCAGGACACC
>NW_005871355.1:154885-181275 GCF_000147115.1 Myotis lucifugus
TCCCTCAGTCCTTGTCCGCTCCTTGCCCGGTGTCTGCATCCTTTCCTTCCGCCTGTGACGTCCTCTCTTCCACTATCTCTCCCTTCCCAAGTGCCCTTCGGGCCTGGCTTTACTATCACTTTTTCTTCAGGTTTCAGATACCATGTTGCTTCTTCTGGAAATCTATTTCAGCCATAAACCCACAAAGGGAAGATGTTCCTGCTATAATTCCCATTCCCATGCCCTCTGATGAGCCCCATCACAGCTCTAGCAGGATGTTGTTATGCTTTCTTTAAAAACTACTGTCCCCCTGAGGCCATGACAACAGGCCTGGCCCTATGATATTGTCTATTTCTAGGGTGAACTGCCACATAAATATTAGTTGAATTCATTGATGAATACAAGAGGATCATCAGTGAATGTAAATTATATAGAAAGTGCATCAGTCAGCTACTGCTGCATAACAAGCTGCCTCAGAACTCAGTGGCATAAAATGGTTTGATCACACACTCATAGCTCTGCACTTAGCTGTGGCGACCCTGCGTCAGCCTTCGACTCATGTCTCCCAGGGCTCCCAGCCACAGAGGGGAGCTCAGCCTCACCACGTGCTAACGGCCTCAGACAACTATTGTGTATCACGGTCCTGCCTGTGTGCTCTCACCCAGGGCCTTCGCCGCCGCTGTAGGAGCCTTCTCAGCCTCAGGGCTCACGCTGCCCAGAAGAGTGGGGGTCACACCCAGAGGGAAACTACACCCGGCGCAGAGCAGGACCCTGCAGATCACCACTCCAGCCTCCTCGCCCTTGACACTCCACCAGGAGAGCCGATTCCCGCTGCACACAGCACTGAGACATGGACACACGCCTGACGCTGCCTTTCCCTCCAGGGCCGAGCTGCTTACACCGCCAAGTCGAGGTGGTTCTGAGGGCCCGCCCTCCCTCTCAGCGAGCCTGACAGGTCTGAAGTGTATGGACTACAGAGCGATGTGTCAAAACACCACGTTGTTATAAAAATGACAGGCTTGGCTCGAACACAGGCCCTTCTGGGTTTGCCCGTGCAGCCCATTAAACCCCATCTGTGTTTGCAGAGCAAAGCGCTCACTCCCGGTGCACCGAGCGGCCAGGCTGTCTCTCTTTTCCCACACAGCGTACCTGGGCGGCCCTGGCTCAGCGCCCAGCCTGCCCTCGGTGACTTAGGAAAAAACAGGAAGGCAGGCGGAAAGGAGGGAAAGAAAGGCAGAGGTGGCCTGAAGCGCTCACAGCCGAAGAGGGCTTCTCCTTGCTTTAGAAGGACAAGTCGGAGATGGGCTGGCTGGGAAGGAAGCTGGGAACGGGGAGATGGAGCTAAGAATGGGGGCAGGGGGGAGGGATCTGCTTTTGCAGTAAGGACAAAGGAATTGAGCTGAATGAATAAATAAAGACCCGATTAGGGTAAAAAATATAACATGAATATAAACATCCTTGACAGCAAAACATGTTGCCTACAGAACGAGGCTATGGGGGCAGGAGGGAGACGCAGAGGAAAGGGAAGGAGAAAGAAGCTCAACGTAAGACACGATCAAAAGGAACAGAAAATAAGGACTAGAAAGTAATAAGCTTATTCCTCCGGTTCTAAAGGCGGCTGGCGGAACTTGAAGCCCAGCAAGAGAACCGCCAAATGCCGGGAAGACAGGGCGAGAGGGGAGGCAAACAATCAATGAAGGAACACAGCCTCCCCTGTGGTACCTGGGGCTGAGGCAGCGACAGGCACAAGAGAGCAGAGAGGATGAGAACAGGCTGTGGCTGAGGGCGGCGGGCAGAGTGGGGAGGGGGGTGGTTGCCACCGTGAGCCTTTGGGTGCTATTTCTGTTATTGTTGTTGTTAATCGTCAGCTGAGGATATTTTTCCATTGATTTTTAGAGAGAGTGGAAGGGAGGGGGAGAGACAGAGAGAGAAACATGGATGTGAGAGAGACACATTGATTGGTTGCCTTCTGCACAAGCCCTGACCAGGGTCCGGATGAAGCCTGCAACTGAGGTATGTGCCCTTGACCGGAATCAAACCTGGGACCCTTCAGTCCACAGGCCGAAACTCTATCCACTGAGCCACACTGGCCAGGCTTCGGTGCTATTTGAATCGTTACCGTGCGCAGCCATTGCTTTTCACCCTGAAAACCAAGCCCCGCCCTTCAGGAGGAACCCCATCAGCATGAGCTGTGCAGCCCCCTCTGCTCTGGGGTTGGGAATGAGGAGGTACACAGCAGGCCAGACGGTGGTGCTGGAATGGAGACATCTTTTGTCTGGGAGAAGAGCAGGAAGGGCACGGGACAGACTTCGCAGAGGGAAGAGAGGAGAAGGTTCCTGAAATAAACCATGCAGTGAGGACATAGAGGCTGAGGCCGGAACCCCCAAATCCTAGAGGCACGAACTGCAATGAACCTGAGAGTAGCTGCAAACTGCAACACTGCTGGTGCTGGTGGTGCCGGAGGATCGGGCTGCAGGGACCAACAAGCCCCGATCGGGATGGGCCCGGGAGGCCCCGTGGGGCTTGGAATTGTCTTCTGCAGACCAGGGGGCATGGTCGCGAGTCCACAGGATGCTAGTTGGGCAGAACATGAGAACAGGAGGCGAGGACGGGAGAGAGGGAGTCCTAGCAGGGCGCCACGTACAGCAGACTGCTGCCATCCGAGCATTCAAACCTAGTACCAGATTTTCTAGTTTCCAAATAAAGCTAGAATTCAAGACTTTTATGGGAAATCTCCAAATTTTAAAATCTGGGCACCTTTGTTAGTCAGGTCATGCTATGCTGTGCTGTCATAACAAGGAAGCCCCGTGCTCCGCAGTGTAACAAATAGCAGCTATTTCTCCCTCACACACAGGCCACTGAGGGTAGAACAGCTCTCTTCCTATTGCACTCCGGTCAGCACAACCCGCCGCCTTCGAGGTCGGGGAAGCAGGAGAGTGGAAGGGCAGCGCCTTAAGCACCGTGGCACCACCGTCTGGAAGGAGTCGCTTGCCCTCCATCTAACTTAGAGTCTGGAGGCCCGGGATGCCCTCGGCATTTGGTGAGCACTGAGCCACGCCTGCCTCAGCCACTGCTGCGCATTTCTGTCCTTGAATGCCCCGGGATCCCATTTATAACGCTCAGTTTTGGCAGACAGGGAAGTTTAAGAAGATCTCTGCCATCGTCAAGGATCGAAGAGTCTTTTAAAAAATCACATTTTCATTTTACAAAAAATGATGCCAGGAGCTGTCTGGAGAGTTGACTAGAAGGGCAAATACTGGAAGGATTTTTTTTTTCTAAATCACCCCGGGGGCAACGTTGAGGCTCCAACACAGGACAGGAACAGCGGGAATAGAAGAGGAAGGGTGCTCATGGGTGGTGCCAACTCTCATCTCACAGAGAACTGAGGAAGCCACATGTTTCTGTGACGTGGCCAATGCGGCAAAGTTAAGAAGCCGCTGTCTGGAACCGTAGTCCCACATGCTCTCTACCACAGTGGTAGCATGGTGGAAAGGAAAAGGAATCCCATATAATAAAAGCCTAACATGCTAAGTGTCCGGTCATCTGGTCGGCCATTCAACCAATCAAAGTGTAATATGCTAAGGCTGTTCAACCTCTTGCTATGATGTGCACTGACGACCAGGAGCAGACAGTCAACTGGTCGACCAGTCGCTATGACGTGAACTGACTACCAGGGGGCAGATGCTCAATGCAGGAGCTGCCCCCTGGTGGTCAGTGAACTCCCACAGGGGGAGTGCCGCTCGGCCAGAAGCCAGGCTCATGGCTGGCGGGCCTCTCCTGCCTCCACGGTAGCACTAAGCCGTCAGTCAGACATCCCCAAAGGGCTCCCGGACTGCGCGAGAGGGCACAGGCTGGGCTGAGGGACACCCCTCTGCCAAGTGTACGAATTTCGTGCATTAGGCCTCTAGTGGAAATATAAAAGCTTTGACTCTGAGGATGAGGCTTTGGGGAGCTTATCTAATGCACCGCCCATGCCGTCGGATTTTGTTCATAACTGACTTTAAATGTGAAGCCCCTGAAGGCGCTGGCTTTCTTCTTCACACGTAAGACCTGTCAATGGGTAAACATCAAACAGAAAATGTATTCATTCCTTAACCTTGATTTAGGCTCTCTTCCTACTGCCTTCTGGGAACTCCTCGGCTCGAGAAGGAAACGTGTTTTATCTTTCTCACCTCTAAACGTGTCCCGGCGCCGGAACAGTCAGCATTCTGATCGGCACGGCTGCCAGCCATCTGCGCTGAGATTTCTTCCCAGGGTTCATCTCAGTCTCTGAGGCTCAGAAGCAGTTAATCCACTTGAGCCCAAAGCAGCAAGGAAATAGAGAAAGGAAAACTGTTGGGAAGGAGGGAGAGCGTGTGTGTGGGAGGGAAGACGGATTAAATGGAGCGGTGCCTTCTCGCCCTAAAGCTTCAGAAAATGAGATCATAATGCATATTATCCGTGTGAGAGCACATAAGAAAAGGAATGTTAAGCAAAAAGTTCTAATATTAATTCTACGGAGACTGTACGGCGGGCCCGGGGCTGGTCATTTTGCGAGATCTTTTCAGTTCAGCTGCCCTATTCCCCACGCGATGGCCTGTGATGGCCCATTTTACAGATGAGCAAACTGGGACTCAGAAATGCACCAATTCACAAGCTACCAACGGACCCTTACTATTTAAACCCAAAGTCTGAATGTTTGGTCTTTCTGACGTCCTGTGCAACGGTCTCAGATTTGGATTCAATGTACTCTTATTTATCAAGTATTTACCATGAACCCCAAACTCGGACACAATTCATCGCATTTAATGCTTCCATTAATCCCGTGAGGTCAGCGTTATTCCGATCATTACAACAAAGGGAGCTGAAGTGCAAACTGAGGAGAATGAAATGGCTGGGGGCTCATTCCAGGAGCCAGCTCGGATGCGAGACAGGAACTGGGCTGGAGAGAGGGGCCTGTTCATTTGGCGTTTTCCCGCCCTCTTTGGGGAAATCTTCCCGATAATGAGTCTCTCTAGGTTTCCTAGGCTTTTCTGGTCTTTCTACCTCTCCCTAGAGGACTTACTGAAAGATACATATTGGAGGAAAATGATTTTAATTATGACGATCGCTTGGGGACACATTTATCCTAGCGGGTATCCTTACAACAGCAGCATACCGCCTGTGTGAACACAGCAGCCCGTAGAATGATCTTAACGGTCGTGACTTTGGAGAAAAAGTAGATACTCGTGGGTATGCTGGTCTCTGGGGCGTCTTTGACGAGGGTCTGAGCAAACATTTGAAACTCTGCGATTTTCATATACAAACGCCATCTGGGAACATAATCCCCATGGATTAAACATCTAGATGATATTTTCACCAAGTCAAAGACACAATAAAATTATACCCTGCAAATGCAAGACAAATGAGAAAATGTGACCCATACCCAGGCATAAAGCAGCCGATAGAAACAGTCCCCAGACAATTCAGATGAGATTTGTAAAACAGCGATTAAAAGCTGCTCCTGGGCAGGGCGAGCGTGTAGGGCGGTGATGGCGAACCTATGACACGCCATTTTTTGGGTTGATTTTTCTTTGTTAAATGGCATTTAAATATATAAAATAAATTATCAAAAATATAAGTCTTCGTTTTACTATGGTTGCAAAGATCAAAAAATTTCTATATGTGACACGGCACCAGAGTTAAGTTAGGGTTTTTCAAAATGCTGACACGCGAGCTCAAAAGGGTCGCCATCACTGATGTAGGAACTGGAGGGCGAACCTTAGCAGAGAGATGAAGATCCAGATGAGAGCCTGATGGAAAATCCCAAACTGAACAGTACAGCCTCAGAAGTCTGCTTATTGTACCGAATAGTGAGCAAAGGGTGACGAAATCTCCAAGTATGATGATAAAGATGTATATTCTAAAACTTTAGTGGTATCACATTTTGCTTTTTTAGTGTTTGAAACTCTGTTCTTAGATGCATAACTGGGATGCATAATGTTATGTCAACTTGGCTGGGCCATGAGGTGCACGGATATTTGATGAAACATCATTCCGGGTGTTTCTGTGAGGTTATTTCTGGATGAGTTTAAGATTTAAAGTGATACACTGAGTAAAGGAGATAGGTGCCCTAATGCGGGTGGGCCTCGTCCGATCAGCTGCATGACCCTCCCTGAGTAAGGGGGGAGTCTTCCGGCCTCCGTGCCTTTAAGCTGGAACATCAGGTATTTCTTGCCTTCGGTCTCAAACTGCAAAGGGCTCTGGGCACGTCTCGAGCCTGCCCGACTTTGGACTGAAACAGCGCCACGGGCTCTCCTGGTGACCAGGCGCGTGGCCAGGTCCACAGGCGCTGAAACGGTCACTAGGTGCGTGGACGGGGTTCCATCCCTCGGGACTCGGTGACTCGCCAGTGGATCTAGGGTGCAGCTCAGCAACGAGCATCTCTCACAGCTCAGCTGGCGGCCGTGGTACCAGTCCCTGGACCAGACTCAGCACATTCTCTGACAATTCAAGCTACTTCAACATCAGGAATGAAACACACCTTTAAAAATCAAAACAGGTAGCTAAAAACTTTTTAAAAATTGTTAAAGAATGTAAAGGCAGAAAATGATTAAAATAAGCAAAAACTAATGTGAGAAAAAACCCAAAAGAATAAAGAAAATCAATAACCAAAAATTGCTTTTGGAAAAAAAATGTAATAATAAAAAATAGCAAACTTGCAGCAAATCAGCTCAAGAAATAAAGGGAAATAATTTTTAAGAAGCACACATTTTGCTCCAAAAATAAAGAAGTATTAAAACCATTATTTTCTTGGTCTCCCCAGCTCGTGCTGGAGCTGGGATTATTGGAGGCATCCATTTTCAAGTGCTTTGCCACCCGATCGAAGGTTTACTTCCATTTTCCTTTCCATGAACCCAAAAGGCTAAGGCAGTGATGGCGAACCTTTTGAGCTCGGCGTGTCAGCATTTTGAAAAACCCTAACTTAACTCTGGTGCCGTGTCACATATAGAAATTTTTTGATCTTTGCAACCGTAGTAAAACAAAGACTTATATTTTTGATATTTATTTTATGTATTTAAATGCCATTTAACAAAGAAAAATCAACCCAAAAAATGAGTTCACGTGTCACCTCTGACACGCGTGTCATAGGTTCGCCATCACCGGGTTAAGGTCTCCTGCTTGTGACGCCACAGCTGGATCTGCTAACAGAAGTCACACAGATCTGTGTGGACCCTCAAGAGAAACACCGCAACACCTTTGTCTTTCTCAGCGCATGTCCAGCTCTGACACCGACATTATGGAATGTGCTGATTCTAAGACGCTCACCGAGCCTCCATTGAACTCGCCAGACAGTTGCTTCTGGACCATCGCGATGCGCTTAGCTGCGGCTTTCATCTGCGATTTATGTATGTAATACGCTGAGCTCCCAGGGAGTGCTGGCCACGGCACTGGCCCCCACGCCTTCGCAGGGCGTCCAGCACGAGCCCTTCTCGTTCTGTGGAGAAAAACACATGCGGAATCCCACGCAGGTGTCTGTGCGCCGGCAGAGAGCCCCTGGGGAGTCACGTGGGCTGAGAGCAGGAAGGGCTGAGCTGTCGAGGAAGAGCATGTGTCCCGAGCAGGCGCGTGGCGTGCGGGACAGCTCGAGGTCACCTTGAGGACATCCGAAGACTCCACCTGCGAAGCACCTGGCAGGGCACGCTGAGAGGGCCGCCCTGAGGAGGTCCGATGTGATTCTGAGAGACGGGGTTCTGTTTGCCCTGCTCCCCAGGCCCTGTGAGGGTCACACCGTCACCAGACCACTCCTGGGCTGTCCTTCACACCTCCCTGCTTCGGCCATCCAATGCCCATGACGTGTCTGCTTTTCCAACATTGTCCGCCTGCCGGCATACAAGTCACGTGTCCCTAAAACTAGCCCTGAGCCTCTGGCCTGGTCAGTTTCTCCCTCCACAGTAGGTGGGTGTCGGCTTGCCTTGGTCCTGTTACGAGACCCACCCCATTTCGCCATGATTGGGTTTCCATAGAAACCACCTTCCCTGGATGGGGGGATCTCTGGTGCTGCTGGGCCCCTTCGTTCTCTGAAGGGTTCTGAGCACATCGCGGTGTTTCGTCAGGTCTGTAAACATACATCTCGATCATACAGTGTAAGCAAATGGTCTATTAGAGAACCACCACCAGCCAGACAAAATTTCATACTGTGAGACATCATTCGAAAATATTTTGTTGATGAGTTGTGGTTTTTTTAAAGTGTCTGAAAAGAAATGTACAAATGCTTTAGAAAGAACGCCAGGGGGACATGCCAACGTGGGCCGGGCACCACCCAGAAGCTGGCACGGCATGGACACTGCCTGCTGGGGATGGGGGACCCTCTGTGTCGACTTGGCTCGGCCGTGGGGCCCCGCTGGTTGACTGAACACCAGGTTCCATGCTGCTGTGCAGGTGTTTTTAGATGTAATTAACATAAATTAACATAAATCAGAGACCAAGGAAAGCAGATCACCCTTCCTATGCGGGTGGGCTTCATCTAATCAGTTGAGGGCCTTCAGAGAAAAGACTGCGGTCCCTCAGACAGGAGGGATTCTGCATTCAGGCTCAAGACCACAACAGCTAATGCACCAACTCTCGCCAGGACTACTGCCTGTCAGCCGCCCCCAAATGCTCGGCCTCGCCAGGACCCATAGTCCTGTGAGCCGATTCCTTAACCCCCTCCCCTCTCCTCTCTGGCTCCTGGCGCCGCTTCCCTGGAGAGCCCTGATCAGTGCCACGCGGCATCATTCATCCATCACAACCGCTCATGGGAGATGATTCTCGTTTTCATGCAGCCACCGAGGCTCGGAGAGTGTGAGCCTCTTGGGACACGGAGGCTGAGCCATCACGGAGGAACCTGCCCTGCAGCACCGCCAGGACCCCTGCGCCGACTGTGCCAGGACCCCCATGCCGACTGTGCCGGGACCCCCGCGCCGACTGTCCTGGGCCCTGAGATTTGGGCAGTGTCTGCTGCTGCCGCCTGGGCTGCTCTGCCCTGGACGGTGCAGCGGGATCTCTGCCATGTCCCCACTGCCACCCCGCAATCAAGACAAGCAGTGCTATTTTAGTGGGTGTTGAGGAAGGAGATGTGTATTTTTATACGCAGAGAGAAAGGGGCGGTGGAGAGACACAGACAAAAGGCGCCAGAGAAAGGAAGTGCCAGGCGTGTGGTTGGAGGATGTGGTCAGAGCAGGGAACCTGGGGATCAGGGCTCGCCCAGCTCTTCCTCTGAGGGCTGGGGAGCAGCTGGGAGGCAGCGACCCTCTAGGACAGGGCAGGACACGTGCCCACAGGTCATTAAACTCAGAGGAGCCCCAGGCACAGAATCCTTAGGAAGAAACCTTGAAGAATCCCCTTCTCTCTTAAAGTAAAGGCACAAAACGTATTCACTGGGAGCGATTGTGAGATCCTGGTGGTATCATCGTGGACACGGCCCCTAGGCCATGCCCCTCAATCCTGGACAGGGGAGAAGAGAGTCTAAGACGGATTCAGGGACCAGGCCCGAGGAGGTACCGCCACGGATGAGGGCTTTGCAATCAGCAGAATTCACTTCTGCTTTGCAGGGTCCCGATTTCTTGCTCCTTTCTGAGCGGTATTTGCATCAGAAATGACTGGACTTTTAGTTTGTAGACAAGGGCAATTCATTAAATACTCAGACGCGATAAATGCTCCGAACTGAAGAGAAGCAGACGTGAAACAAAGCGATGCAGAGACAAACCAACCACAGCGCCAGCTTTGCGGCCCTCCCACCCCACCCTCAGGAGAAAGCGGTGCCTCTCACGGCCAATTCGAAGGGATGTCGCACCCCTGTGTTCACTGCCACGCTCCTCACAACAGCCAAGGCTGGGAAGCAGCCCACGTGGCCATCAGCAGGCGACTGGAGAAAGAGGAGGGGCACCTGTCTGCCACGCCATAGCACACACAAACGGAAGGAGACCTTTCCGTCTGCAACAGCAGGAGTGGGCCTGGAGGGCTCGTGCCCAGTGAAATGCGTCAGACAGGGAGAAACAAGCACCGTATGATTTCACTCCTATGTGGAGCCTATAAAACAAAATGAACAAACAAAACAGTAACAGGCTTGGTTGCCCGATGGAAGGGGAGTTGAGGGGCTGGGAGAGAAAGGTGAAGGGATTAAGGCGTTGGCAGTTACAGAACCAGTCCTGGGGATGTGAAGTGCAGTGCGGGGAACACAGTCAATAATATTGTAATAGCTATGGATGGTGCCAGACGGGCAGACTTATCTAGGGACCACTTCATAGATTATAGCAGTGTCTATCCACTATGCTGTACGCCTAAAACTGATACCATATTGAACATCAACTGTAATTTTTAAAAATTTAAAAATATTAGAATTTCTCCAGGAAGGATGAGTAACTATGAGCGCTGACGTCCACGCCCGTTATTTCCCACAATGCCCTCTCTCACGGGCGTGGGGAGCTGCCCTCAGCCACCTGCCGGCCACACTAACCCTATGGAATGAGATGAACGTGGACACGAGCAGGTGAGGGACCAGCATTAGAGCAGAGGCCCTGGAATGGGTTCCCGGCCTGAGCTCCCTGGCAGCACCTGCAGCAGGGGCGGTGGGCACCTGGCAGTGAAGGGAGAGCTTGTCATGCTGCCGGGAGGGAATCGCTTGGATGGGAAACTACTGCACGCCAGAGACTGATCGCGCTGTGCAAGCATCTCATTAGCCCCTCGTTTTAAACAAGAAGACAGACAGTCACCCAAAGCCAGAGCCGCAGCAAAGGAAGAGCCAGCGTTCTGATTGGAGCGGCGACGTGCTTCCTGTGACACAGGCTCTCCTCACGGGGACAGAACCCAGCCAGTCACCAGGACCCGCTCACAAAGGCTAATTCAGTGATCCTAACTGTTTCCATCTCACCGACTTCCCAAAGTCCTTTCCATAATTCACTTCACAGATGTCCATTAGCGTCTATGATTTGTGCAAGGGATACACGGATGTGCGAGACAGCCCTCTGCCCTCGAGGGACTTACAACTCGTGGGGAGAGAGACACAATGGATACATTATTAGAGCAGACACCAGAATCTGCTCTTCCTGAGGATGGCAAAGATGATGACAAAGAAGGACAAGATGGAGGAGGTGGTGATGGCAGTGGTGATGGCGGGGATGGCAGTGATGGCGGTGGTACATGGCTCACATCCTACCTGGCGTGAATCCCATGGAGCTCTGATCGGCCATCTCTCTCGGAACGAGCCCAGCAGCCAGCTGTAAGGCAGGGAGGTCTTAGAGCAGCGGTTCTCAACCTGTGGGTCACGACCCCTTTGGGCGTCGAACGACCCTTTCACAGGGGTCGCCTAAGACCATCGGAAAACACATATATAATTACATATTGTTTTTGTGATTAATCACTATGCTTTAATTATGTTTAATTTGTCACAATGAGATTGGGGGTCACCACGACATGAGGAACTGTATTAAAGGGTCGCGGCATTAGGAAGGTTGAGAACCACTGTCTTAGAGCCTCCAGCAAGCACCGCCCTTCCCGGCCCCCAGCATGCTCTTGTATTGCCCCCTCTCTACCCCCACCACGGCCACCACCTGTCCATGGTCACTATTATGAAAGTCCCACCCACCTTGGTGGGGGAGAGCGGGTTGGAGGCAGCACTGAATGAGGAGTGAGTGCGGGTATACACCAGGCAGGAGGGACTGCTCTCTGTCGCTCTCCTGTTGTTACCAGTTAGAGAAAGAAAGGTCAGCTGGCCTCTCTCCGACAAGCACAGCAGGCTCATTTCACACGGACTCGATCAGTAACCCCATAAACAGGGCTAGCTCTCTTCCCCGAGTTCTCCAGGGAATCTGCCCAGTTCCTCCAGGTCGCAGCCTTTCCTGCTCCGGCATCTCCCCCATCAGCACTGTCTCCAGGGCAGAGAGACCGTGAACGTTGAAAGAGGCGCGCTTAGTAGTGGTGAAGCCACAGTGCCCCCCAGGAGGCTTCCGGGAGCATTCTGTGTGTGTGCCGCATCCACTGGCAGCCCACCTGCTATGAAAGGGAATTATCAACACGCTAGGACTTGGAGGGGTGGGCTCCTCCTCATTCCCACTGCAGATTCTGCTAACCAGCGATCACAGCTCATTCATTTATCCCGGAACCGGGAGGGCCCTCAGGGAGATCTGAACAGGCCCCAGAATGGCCCTGGCCGGTTTGGCTCAGTGGGTAGAGCATCAGCCTGCGGACTGAAGGGTCCCGGGTTTGATTCCGGTCAAGGGCACATTCCCAAGTTGCAGGCTTGATCCCCAGTAGGGGGCATGCAGGAGGCAGCCGATCCATGATTCTCTCTCATCATTGATGTTTCGATCTCTCTCTCCCTCTCCATTCCTCTCTGAAATCAATAAAAATACATTTTCAAAATAAAAAATAAAAAACAGGCCCCGGAGTGTACTCTCCTGCCTCGCGCCCTTCCTGCTGCTGCTTTCCGCATGTATTAACTGTTTAAGTGCCCACCGTCAGGCCCTCGCAGCGCTGTTATGTGAACACCAGGTCTCTGATCTCAGGCATCTCACAGTCTCGCTCAGAAGCGGCAGAGCCAGTGCCCCGCCCTGTCCTCTGTGCACGTCCGGCAGGACCACCTATAACGGGCATCGCAGGGCACCTACCCGCTGGCACGGGCTAGAGCAATGAGGGTGTGCCACCTCTGGGTGGCACACACTCTGACAGCAGGATAAGTAAGCCCCTGAGAATAAAGATCATCTCTAAAGACAAGTTGCAATGAGCGCCAGACAGAAAGACAGCGACACTATCAAGTCACCTGCCCCCGTCCCTGGCATACCCGGGGTTCTCGCTTCAATATTCCCACAGCAGCCCAACCGGCGTGGCTCAGTGGTTGAGCATTGATCTATGAACCAGGAGGTCATGGTTCCATTCCCGGTCAGGACACATGCCCGGGTTGCGGGCTAGATCCCTAGTAGGGGGCGTGCAGGAGGCAGCCGATCAATGATTCTCATCATTGATGTTTCATCTCTCTCTCTCCCTCTCCCTTCCTCTCCGAAGTCAATATAATCAATAAAAATATAATTTTTAAAAACATCCTTACAATAAGTTTGTGGTGTGGTTTTGGGGGTATTGCTGTCGGTTTAAGTTAGATCAGGTGGAGCTTTGTACGTTTCAGGCTGAAAGAACCCTGACTGACAGACAATTGTACAGAAGGGGGAGGGAAGCTGGGGACCGGACGGTGGAGCTGGCTTTGTCAAGATGCGTGGGGAGCCTGCGTCGCCTGCCCTCCGCAGCGGGGATGTGGGAAACGCCTGCTTACAGGTCCGCGCAGTGTCTTGGGCCCCAACCTTGTGACCAACAAAACTGGGACTTTGGGTGACGTGGTAGAAAAATGTCAGGATATTGGATCAGAGGCGGGTCTTTTGGCCTCCGGTAAACTCCCCCACCCAGGAGACAAGCTGGCCCACCTGAGAGCAGAGAGAGCTCCTGGGAAACAAGATGGCCTCAGCGCTGCCAGCTGCAAAGGTCAGCAGTAACGCCTTCTGCCCCAGGATAACGCTATCTGAGCAGGAACAGGGCAGGGAGAAATGTGGCCGAGGTCTGTTTCTCATCCGTCCGACAGAGGCAATGACTCCGCCAATGCAAGCCCCCGGTGCGGCTGGGCGAGGGGAGGAGGGGCCGGGCTTTATCACGCTGTCCTGTATTTCACTTTCCTCAGAGGCGGGAACCAGACAGGAGCCATTAATCAGGGGCCAAGGAGGGCGATCGGAATGCCGGGGCTATTGATAAGCAATCAGAAGGACGAGGTCTTGCTTCCGAGATAATGACCAGACACGGTTGCTGGCATCGGCCCTCGGTCTTTACAAAATGCGACTGTCAGAGAGTGACGGCTGAGGGATCTTCGTGGCTGGAGAGACAGCAAATGCCGCACAGCGGGGAATGGATCGCTAAAGCCTCAGAGAAACCCCAGGCCCATTAAGGCTCATTAACCCACAGATGAAGGTTCGGCCCCAGGCTGGGCTGTCTCCTCACTGCCCTGTCCCCCAAGAAGCGGCCAGGGCTGACCCCCGATGAGGGAGCCCAGCCAGTAGGCGGATTCTGTGGCAACCGCGCTGGCTGAACCAGGAACCCAGTCTACTGTGGACAAGCAAGACAGCACAGGATGGGCACTTCTGTCCCTACCCACTGAAGTGTTGTGGCTGCATGTCACTCCCCCTTTTCTCAATGGCATCTTTATGTTGACTATTCGATTTCACCTCAGGACTGTCTTTTATTTCTATTTTTAAAAATATATTTTTATTTATTTCAGAGAGGGAGAGAGAGCTAGAAACATCAATGATAAGAGAGAATCATGGATCGGTTGCCTCCTGCGCACCCCACACTGGGGATGGAGCCTGCAACCCAGGCATGTGCCCTGGACCGGGAATCAAATCCTGACCTCCTGGTTCATAGGTCGATGCTCAATCACGGAGCCACGCTGGCCAAGCAGGACTGTTTTTTAAAAGAAATAAATAGCTATGTTTTGGAGGCTCTGAGCTCTAACAACGTAGAGAGAGAAGGGCATAACATTTCAGGATTTAAGGATGCAGGCAACATCTGGACATGGTTTTGAAAGTGGTAATTCTTGTTTATGCACAAAGTGGCTGCATTTTATTCCGTGGAAGCCTCTGGGAATTACTGCCTGCTGAAAGTCTGTGTAAACACGGTGGGCAATCAAACACGAGGCTGTGTGCACAGTCTCCTTCCTTTTGGAAAGAAGAGATCTCTGCCTTTGACCTTCACAGATATGGGCACAAACCCAAGTGTGGGCGCACCTCATCCTGTCCCTCTGGGGCTGGTTCAGGAACAACCTAAGATTTTATTTGGGGTTTTTCTGCTACAACCATTGAGGAATGTTTTCTCTATTCTCAGGTGTCTCAGAGCCTCAATGAATTCTGGGACCATTTCATGGTCAGTTTATCTTTTTAGGGAAAAACAGAATTGAGCAAGAAGAGACAAGGTGAGCCAACGTTGAGCTCCCAAATCTGGTCTATGACGTCCCCGTAACTTTGACCAGTTCTTGTGGCTCCTCTTACATGTGACGCAGGCTACAAGCTTCCCAGTTCGTTCCCGCTCCCATTCCGCTGGTTAAACATGGGCTCCCGGTGCTTGCACATGAGTGCGCGCTGAGTGGCAGCCTCATCTCTCCTGCGGTGTCACTGAACACCAGCGGGCCAGAACGGGTTTTTTTAACTAATAGAAAAATGTAATCCCAATCTGTCACTCAACTGAACGCTATTGATTAAAAGGGAAACACCACAAGAGGCAGAATGTATATACATCGTTATTGACGGTCTTCCCATTTACACAGTTATTATCCTCACGAACGTTGGGGTTCAGGGAGGGATCACATACCTTCGCTCAGATAAATATTATGCGGCTACAAGGCAGCAGAGCACGTGGCTAAGGCCCAGGCTTCGCAGGACATCAGCCCTGGACCCTACACACGTGCCGTGTGGGCTCTGGACAATGTCAGCCTCCTCTCTAAGCTTCATGTTTTCTCCATCCTTAACATGAGCATGGCGCGATGATGCTGTAGGGCTGGCCGGGTCACACAAGCAGCTCTCCTCCTATTACTAGTCCACGTAGTTCATGGACAGCAAGTGGCCTTTTCACCGATATTCGCATTTGCTCAGAGATTCGCTCCCAGGGCACGGCAGTCACACAGGTGGGAAACGTTCCTTCCCACAACACTCTCTGGTCATTACTCTGAGCTTTATGACTATTTTGATACTAATCGATAACAGGGCCTCTCCCCCTCTGTGCAAAGCCGAGCGCCACGGGCGTCTCACGGGGCTGCAGGAGGCCAGAAGCAAAGCACAGAGAGAGCCACACATAATGCAGACACTTGAGTGCTCGCTCCCCCTCCTCCCCCCATGTCATATGTAACCAGTGGAACACCATGATGAAAAACTCAATTAAGATAAGCCGGTCTCGGAAAAGTAAACACATTCGATGTATACCATTTCTTAGGATTCATTTAGTAGGGAAAAAAAATCCTCATAATACTATTAAATTTCCCAGGCAGCTGCCAGCGGAGCACAAGGGCTGCTGGCAATAATTGCTTTTTTAACGACTCGCCGCTGCTCTGGGTAAACGCTGCTGTGATTAGAGTCCTGTCGGGGGATATCTTAGCGCGCGACCGTGGACACAGCCAAGATACCACTCTGTGCTTTTGCCTCTTCCCGTGAAAGTGTCCCCGTCTTTCATTTCTGACACTTCGCTAGTCAGTGCATTTAGGGAAATTATCATTAGAAAAGCTAAGTGGGCCCGTGTTAAGGTGAGAGAGCCGCAGCACTGTCCCCCAGCTCGGTAGAGAGCTGGTTTACCCGCCGCCTCCCTCCGCAGGCTGGCCTCCTCTCTTGCTCTGCAAGCTGCTCTTGTTGGTCTCTGTGCACAGGGCAGGTGGGAAGGCCTCCACGCCCAGTCAGGCACCCCGCCCAACGCCACGGCTCCCCGGGGAACGGCCCGATCCTAAATCCCAGGGAAATGCCGTCTATGCAGCCTGGCCTGGGCCAGGGCCACCCTGTGCTGCCAAGTGCTGGGGTCCAGCTAGAATTGTAAGAAAGGTTAACCATGCTCTGTTCACTGCGATTGTTTTGCTCTGATTAAAGAAGGCGCATCCTAACCTGGCTGGGAGTTGCAGGCGGGACCTGGGAGCTCACCTGGAAATGCAGCCCACCCTCCCCATCGGGAGCTGCCTGTGATCATGGACAGATGAACAACCTTGTTGCAGAAACCAGAGCCGCCAGCCTTGGCATATTGCCAACCCTTTGAAGACCCCCAGCCTTTGTACACTGCAGGCCTTTGCATATCCAGCCCCCATTACCTGTTAACTGCCCATTTGGCACGCCCTTTGCCTACTTCCCAGGTAACCTTCATCCTTCTACGCAACATAAGCAGCTGGCTTGTGGGGGCGCAGAGCAGATTTTTGTGGATGGCCTGCTGCTCCCACGCTGCCGGCAGGACTGGAATAAACCTCATGTATGATTCAACCCTGTCTCTGCTTCGTTGGCTCAAGTACCCATTGATTTTCCGGTTACACCGTCAGTCCTGGCCCAGCAGGAAACCTCACAGAACACAAACACTGTGGGCAGGAGAAGAGCTGTTATCCCAGCTTTTCTAGGAAGAAACTGATCAAGTCACCCCGCTGGGAAGGGTGTAGATCTTATCCCCGGTCTGTCTCTCAAGCTTGGGATTCCTATTTTAAACCCCTAGTTCTCAAAGTGGGGTGCACAATCCTGTCCATGGGGTTTAAAACGAAAATGTTCGATATTTCCCTCTCTTTATTTCTAATGTGTAAATTAAAAGCCTGCATTGGAAGTATAAAAGTCTAGAAAGACTTCCGCATGGATTTCAGATTTTGTGAAATAGGAAGAAAAGGAGCAGGAGCAAGCAGAGACCTAATGAAAAAATTAATGTTTCAAACTCTTGTCTTGGCATGAATTTGCATCTCATTAATATCAAGCTGATAAGAAGCTTTATTTCTGCATTTATTAAAGAAAGAATTATCTCTCTCCAATGGTACTTGAGTCCAACATTATACACCTAGCAAATGGAATTCAGACAAAGTTTCAAGCTCATCGTGTTCTAGGTGGGAAGAGAAGAAATGGCCTGGTCACAATTATACATAATTTCTTAAGCTACAGACTAGATGTCATTTAATCTACACAGCCTTCCCAAATAGGCTGGCAGAACGAATCATTTCTTCCTCCTCGTCCCACAGGATTTTAAACGTACTTCCATACTGCAGGTAGAACGGGTTGTAGGAAGCAGAGAGTCACAAGCTGAAATACCACTGTACTGTCCTTAACAACACGGTGGATGTATTATAGCCTCGCGCATTTACAGTTTTGGGGAAGATAAACGCAAACAATGTAACGCCATTATCCAATCCCCGGCACTGAGTCAGTGCCCTTTAATTATTCAATATAATGATTTCTTCCTTTTGTTTCCGATGTAAGAATCGGACAGCAGGCCCCGCTCACTGACATCTCATTCCAAAATAATTACAGGAGTCTGGCTTTATTTTTTATTATTATCTTAAAAATATTTGTATTGATTTCAGAGAGGAAGGGAGAGGAAGAGAGAGACAGAAACATCAATGAGAGAGAATCATTGATTGGCTGCCTCCTGCACACCCCCCACTGAGGATCAAGCCCACAACCCAGGCATGTGCCCTGACCAGGAATCAAACCCTGACCTCCTGGTTCATAGGTCGGTGCTCAACCACTGTTCCGGCTGGGCCCTGGCTTTGTTTATTTATTTAAAATAAAAATAAAAACAAAAAACACAGGAGACAAGAGAGAAAAAACACCCTACTTTCTTTTGAGGGCCTCTCCCCACCAGGTCATCAGACTTTTTTTTTTAACCTAATTGCATGACCAATGAGATAACATAAATAGATAATAAGAAATTGCATTTTCCAACAACCGTTGGTTTCTTTCTCTTACATGAGCGTGGACCACAGTTCACCCCCTACGTTGCAGTGCGTGGCGTTTATCGTGTGTGTCGCCTCCAGTGGCGTGTTCAGAATTGGACACAGACAGACATGTGCACAGGGCTAATGCAGAGGCTTTATGTAGGTGAATAGGGCCACTTGCCCTGAGGAAATGGTCCCCACCTACACACGGTGCCTCCTAGTGACTCTGTTTTATCAAGTGTCCCCTGAAGTGTGACATCAGCCATCAGTTGGTGCTGCTCACAGCCTCGCTGCCTTGATCAACCCTGAGCATATGATTATGTCCTAAGTCTGGAGTGAACAGGGTCTAAATGAGAACTGGGCGGGATTTTTATGAATTAAAACTGTGTGCGGGTGAGAGTGCTGTGATGTCTATTCTGGCTTCTGTTGGCTGCTCTGCGCTGACTAACTGGGGTGGCCTCACAGAAGCCTGATGAGGTGTGTCTGCATGTTTATAACCCCGCTGTCATGTATGCTTTTTAGGACGATGCAAAGCCCATTAAGCAAGGAGACACCCTGTACAGCGGGCTTCTGTGGGCGGAGAAGCATCGGATTCCGGGTTTCCGGTGCTCCTCTGACCCAGCCTCAGCCCCCTCGCCTGCCTTCCACGGTGAGCATTTCCGCACCTGGGGTCTCACAGCCCAGCAGCAAACCAGCTCCAGGTTCATTTCCATAAAGCCAGGGACGATGGGTCCCCTGAGCAAAGCCCGCCTCCCACCCTCCATCTCAGACATGGAAGCCAGCAGATCTGAGAGTAAATGCTAAGGGTGTGCAATTAACATACAAAGTGGCAGCTGGAAAGGGCACAGCAGACAGGCGTCTGGCTGGAGTCACTTCGGCGCCCTGGAGAGGCGTGATAGCTAATCGATGCGGCTCTCTATCGACGCTGCCTTCGGAGGGAAGGAGTTCATCTGGCCTCAGAAACTCGCCCCAGAGGAGGGAGAGGCCACTTGCTTTTGTCTGAAGATTGGCAAGTGGAGAAAATGAAGAGCTGAGAGATGATGTGAATTCCCCCAGTGAAAGGGACTTTCTTTTACGGCAGGTAGAGGCGAGGATGAACTCACTCTGTAAGCCTGTATAACGTGAACACGCGTAAGATGCTTAGCGAGCGCGCCTCGCACCTAGGAAGCACTAATGAACCAACAGCCGCGACCACCACCTTCAGCATCACCGCCACCAGGAGGCTTCCTACACATGTTTATACACCTGCGGGGACAGAGGTGGGTCACAACTGGCTGATCAGACCCTAGGGACAGTGACTGTTTCATGGCAAACAGTAGCTCAGTCCCCGAGTTATAACTTGGGTAATAAAAGTAACGGGTGAAGCGCTAGAGAGCTAGTCTAGTTCTATCGTTAACAGCATTAGAAAACCACATCAAATAGCACAAATGGGTTCTCCAAATGGCTATGCTCCACATTCTTGCCCTAGGACAGTGGTCCGCAAACTGCGGCTCTCGAGCCACATGCAGCTCTTTGGCCCCTTGAGTGTGGCCACGAATTTTCAATGGTACTGTACGTGCGCGCCCACACGTGGTATTTTGTGGAAGAACCACACTCAAGGGGCCGCAGTTTGCCTGACCACAGCCCTAGGACATCTGATGAGTTAAAGCCCTCATGCTCTACCACTCACTGTCAACTACCCCAAACAGGAAGAGACCGACCTGCATCTCCAACAGGAAAGTGTATCTACTTTCTATCCCTCCGGGAGGAAGATTTTCTTCCTGCCCAGCAACAAGCCCAGCCACTGGAAAGCAGCACAGCTCAGCCAATGAGAAGCCACCTTCATCCTGAGCAGGGAACGTTCATTTTTTCTTGTGCTGAGGACTCCCTTTCCCCACCCTCCTTTTTATAAAAGCCTTCCACTGCGTAGGATTCCTTGGAGTATCTGTTTGCTGGATGAGATGCTGCCTGACCCATGAACCATTGAGTAAAGCCAACTAGATCTTTGAATTAACCCTGCTGGATTTTGTTAACTGTCCTCAGCTGTACATCGGGAGCAATGCCATCAGAGTCACAGCAGTGCCGAGAGCAGGGGCTGGTATTGGAGAAATAACCGAGAAATGGCAGCTACTTTCTTCGTTAAAGGGAAGATACGTGGTGGCTAAGAGCCCTGACTTTGGAGTCAGAACAACCTGGATTTTAGTCCCGGTTCTGCCATTGACTTTCCTGGCACAGGGAATCTTTTAAACTGTTGTTCACTCAGATGCTAAAATATCTCCTCAGATTATTGTGAGCCCACCTCGCTAAAGCAGTCAAAAATACATATTCTTGTTGTTACATTTAATAACTGCTAACACTCTGTCCTTGCTATACACTAGGTTTGGGTGAAAATACTCTTCATGTACCATCATGTTTCTCTCACAGAAACCATATGAAATAGGTAACAGGATCATCCTCATTTTAATAAGGAAACCAAGGTAGAGACTTGCCTAAGATCCACCCTTAACATCATCAGTATTGAAATGCAAACCTACCTTAAAATGGTAGAAAAAGAAGAGCAAATTAAATCTAAAGTAAAAGGAACAACCAAAATAAGAATAAGAATAAGACCAGAATTCAATGAAACAGAAAATGGACAAGATAGAGAGAAAATCAAAAAACTAAAACTTGGCTCGGGGTGTGTCTGTCTCCTAAATGAGATTCTGTGTTTCCAATCTTCGTTCCTGTCCTAGCCCACTGAGAAGGTTTCTATAATCTACAGTTTCATTGTTCGGTATTCCCTTAAACTTTTGACAAGCACCTTTGAGTTAACAAAACCTAAATGTAATGAATAGATTTCCCCTCCTCCTCTTGCACTACATTAGGATCTTAGAAACCTTTAACAAAGATTACCCCGCCCCTGCCTTTCACATTTCATGTTATTTAACACTCTAATTTCATGATGTAGTTAAATTCTAAATTCTAAAATTTAGAATTATCTGGCCAGTTCTTGTGTCCGTTATCTCACATTAATTTCTTTGCTTTCACTTGCTCATATCTTTTTTTAGCTCATACCTTTTCAGAGTTCAACTTCCATGTTTCTATATTGCAGGATGCAGTGGTTCTCTCAGCTAAGGTATGGGACTGGAAATTCTCTTGAAATTTTATTTCTTTCTCTTTTTTTTTGGAGGGGAAATGGTTGTGGGAAACGTCCTCTTTTACCTTTATTTTTTGAGTGATAATTGAGCTCAGTATAAAATTCTAGGTTGACATGTTCCCTCGATCCACTGAAAATATCATCACTATCATCACACAGTGTTCTGGCCTCAGTTGTTGCTATTGAGACAGCACTGAAGTTACTGTCTGCAGAACCGATGTTTCTTTGCAGTGAATCTGTATTTTCTGTTTAGCTCTGTATCTATTATCATGCTTCTCGAATCTAAAGGTTCATATTTTTCATAAACTGCAGAAACTGCCTCCTAGATCTCTTGGAGTAGGACCTTTTAATCAACCATCTATGACTTCTAATCTCACTTTCAAATGTTCCATCTCATCGGGTGGCTGAGGAGCTAATAAATGCTTGTACTCCAAATCCAAAGTTGTCAACCAGTAGTTACGCAAATGTGTGAATACCTCAATGTGTTATTGGCTGAGACCCCACTGCTCATAATGCCTTTTGAGTGACTATTGCTTTGCACACAAAAGAATAATTCCTTCCAAATACTTTGCTCTGAAAGCTTATTAAGCAATTGCAATCTACTGTTCTTTATCAAAGCTTATTAAGCAACTGCAATCTACTGTTCTTTGTCAACATGTCTAGGACCTCAATTCTCGGTCTATCGCTAGCTGTGTGACAGTAAAGGTTTCCAAAGGAGTCCCTGGGTGAAGCCAGTGCCAAGCTGACCCAAGAAACCAGCTGCATTTAAAACGTGTATCCGTGGGCCCCACGCGGACAGCACCCCATCTACAGGAAGGGGCCTGGTATCTGCATGGCGTGCGCTGCAGAGCATTAGGAAGTTAATAGCAGCCAAGTGTCAGTAAGACCCTAATCACAGGAAAGCAGAGGGAATTAACTTTAAAAAAGATAAAGCTTGCCTCCGAGATTTCAGCAAAAAGCTCTCTAGGAGGTAATAAGGTTGGAACTTTTTCAAAAATTGCTAGTGATTAAAATAAAAAACTGGGACCAGGGTGGCTCGGGCTCCACTCCTGGAGGCAGGGCTGCTTGCCGGGTGACGGGCGCGAAGCAGAGCGAAGCAGAGCTCAGCGCCCACGGTGGTCTGTCCCTCCAGCGACGGCGGGGCCATGACACAGCGGTAACGGCGCTTCTCCACTGGCGGTTCTCGCTTTAAAGGGTGCCATGGCCCTAGCTGATTTGGCTCAGTGAATAGAGCACCAGCCGGCGGACTGAAGGGTCCCGGGTTCAATTCCGGCCAGGGCACATGTCTGGGTCGTGGGCTCAATCTCCAGTAGGGGGTGTGCAGGAGGCAGCCGATCCATGATTCTCTCTCATCATTGAAGTTTCTATCTCTCTCTCCCTCTCCCTTCCTCTCTGAAATCAATAAAAAATATCTTTTAAAAAAAAAGGAGATGGGAAGTAGTGTGAGAAGTCTTTCATCTGAATTATAACACATCCTCTGAATTTTTCCCTCTTCTCTTGCTGTTAGGACGTTCATGGGAGGGGAAAGCAGGCCCGGGAAGAGTAGAGAGGCGCAGTCACGGTGCGCTGAGTCATGTGAAAGGCGCAGTCTCGGTGTGCTGAGTCATGTGTGTGGAACAGGGCGGGCCACATCTGAACGGGGGTGAGCTGCACATCACAAGGGGGAGAGAAGCAGGACGTGGACACGGAGCGCGTCTCCAATGGACAGGAGCAGGTCGCAGGCCTGGGCATGGAACCAGGTAACTCAGAACACGGGGATGAGCGGCCGTGCAACTCAGAGAGCCCTGGAGGCGACAGGGACTCTTGGCAGGAAACAGAAAATGATGCTGCAGACCTCACACCTCAGCACCAGGGACAAGGCGGAGCCGGGCACGCGGGCCGTCTGACTGCCCACGTGGCTGCCGGTGGCCCCCGGCCTGTCTCTGGGCCACCGTGCCGTCCCCCCTCAGCCTGCCTGGCCCTGGCAGTGCCCGGGTGTGCCTGGCTCCATGGGGGTGCCTGTCTGCAGCCTCTTCCCCTGCAGGAACCTCCCTGCCCTGAGCCTCCATCTCCGTCCTGGATGAAGCGTCAGCTTATTTCATGGCGGAGTAAGCTTCGGCCTTGAATCACAGCACGAACGCTCCCTGACATCAATTGCCAGAGCTTAAGGAGGTTCGGGCTCGACGGACTGTGAAGTCATTTGCGGGCGCGGGAGCTGAGTGACAAAACGCCGTCACGAGGCGTAAACCTGCCAACGGCAATCACCCACGAGGGACCCCGGGAAAGGAGGAGAATTGGGCCTTGTAGGTCCGCAAGGCCCGGATGGCACGACTTGTGTACGGGGCATCATAATGAAGGCTCCCCAACGGATTCTGCTTCCTCCCATCTGCGCAGGGCAGGGCTGCGTGCGGGAAAGGTGCCCAAGGTGTCGAGGATCTGTGAACTCTGCACAGTCCAGGTCGGAACCAGAGAGCCATGCCCATCCGGGACACTAACCACAGCCACCCCTCCAGCCTGTCCCAACGGCACTAGGAAGTTCCGGTAAAACCGTGAGACCCTCCCCACCCCCCACCCCCCACTACACTGCTCACAAAACGCAGTCTATTTCATAATGTAGGTGTTGCTGCAATCATGTTCCTTCCCTCCGGCCCACACTGCTAACCTATGGTCCCCGTCTGCCCTGCAGTGGGTTCGATCATACGTCCGTGTTTTCATAGAGAGCGTGAGGGCTGAGTGCCAGGTCACACCCGTCCGTCTCGCAGTCCTTCCTCCTCATCCCAGCGCTGGCCTCGGTGATGGAAGACTTGGGGAATCCAATGGGAAGTCTGATGGCCTCCGGGGCTGACGGAGCCACTAGACCAGCGGTTCTCAACCTGTGGGTCACGACCCCTTTGGAGGTCAAACGACCCTTTCACAGGGGTCGCCTGACAGTGGTCGGCAAACTCATTAGTCAACAGAGCCAAATATCAACAGTACAACAACTGAAATTTCTTTTGAGAGCCAAATTTCTTAAACTGAAACTATATAGGTAGGTACATTGTTATTAACTTAATTAGGGTACTCCTAAGGCTTAGGAAGAGCCACACTCAAGGGGCCAAAGAGCCGCATGTGGCTCGAGAGCCGCAGTTTGCCGACCATGGGAGACCATTGGAAAACACATATATAATTACATATTGTTTTTGTGATTAATCACTATGCTTTAATTATGTTCAATTTGTCACAATGAAATTGGGGGTCACCACAACATGAGGAACTGTATTAAAGGGTCGCGGCATTAGGAAGGTTGAGAACCACTGCCCTAAACGGAAGGCACTTGAGTCTCTGGATGATGTCATGAGCAGAACCCCTACTGACCCCTTAGGAGGTCACACTGACAAGGCTAACCTCCAACTGATGAAGGAGCGTAGTCAGGAACACCAGCCAGGATGGGGGCCCCTGGTGGAGAGTATGATCTGGGGAGGGCGAGCTTGTTATTTGGCGCGTGGACAACATTTGCGTGTTTTTCCGTGTTCAGACATGATTGCGGAGTGGCCTTGTTTTCTGCCTTGACCCATCGCTGTCACACCGTGGCCTTTGTGGCGTTGAGTTCTGCGACGCTGTTTATGTGCAAGAGAACCCCAAGGCCTAGCTGTGAGCGCCAGGCCAGATGCCGGATGGAGGGGCTGCTCTTCTCAAGGTCAATGCGGGAGTGACGGGCGGAAGTGGGTTCCAAGGAGAGCTGAAACCAGGGATCTGAACACACCAGGTTCTTCTCACTCTGCTCTCATCCCTCATGGCTCAGCTGCTTTCTCATTGTAGTAACCCCCCCCCCCCCGCCCCGCCTATTTGGGGAAATATGGCAACTGGAGCTTACAAATTTCACACGTTAGAGCTCTCACAAGTAAAGAGCAGCATGCTGATGTTCCCAGTTCAAGTGGAGAGAGACGTACAAAGGATGCTGATTGGGTCAGGCACCCATCATTAAGTGATCAGCTATTATCCTCAGGGGGCAGTAATGAAGGGTATTCTGTCGGAAAACAGCGGCTCTTAATTTTTATTCAAACGGAATCAAATCAAATGGTAGTGGTAGGAGGCAAGATAGAAGTAGTTCATTTTCCAAAAAAAACCTTCCATAAGAGTGCACAGTAGGAATAGAGAATTTACCCAAAATGACCTTTTCCCAAAACTTGCTCAGCTCGGAGAGACCTTGGCACTTTTATTCTCTGCTCAGATTATCACACACACAAAAAAAGAAAAGTCGTAGATTCATTTCTGGTCGCTGCTGGCACACACAGAATCCCTTGGCCCGGCAGCTTCACTTCTGCTCTTTCGTGGGAATGGCTGTATTTTCTCATTTGCAAGGGCCATTTGCTCCCCTGGACAGTAGCCTCCCCCTGCAGCAGCCTTCGGCTCCTCGATGAGCTCACAGGCCATTGCATTTCATAATAAGGCTCTTCTACTATCCCCCAAGCATGCACACCACATGGCATCCGGGGCTCCAATCTCCGCTCAGCAAAGCGCGCTGGCAGAAGGTGCCAGGCAGAGGATGGCTTGGCGCCCGACAGCGCATCTGTCAGGGACGGCTCCTGCTCCCCTCCGCTCTCTAGGCTGCTTTGCCTTCCCAGCAAAGTAAACACATCTTGGCATGGATTTGATTTGAGAAGAAGAAAAAGCGCACCTCGAGGGGAAGGGGGACGACGGAGAATGTGTTGAGCACTTAGAGCACAGTAAGCGCTGTGCAAGGGCTGCTCCATCTCCCCTCCCCGTGCCCTCGGGCGGTCACTCTTACCCCCAGTGGACGCGCCCAGAGCCAAGGCTGAGCAGTCACTTTCTGTCTCAAGGGAACACGCTACTTAATGGCCAATCAGGGACTTCAAAGCCACCCTGCAGTCTCCAGGGCTCATCAGGAGCCAGGAAGGACAGCGGGCTGGGTGG
>NW_005871355.1:181682-184840 GCF_000147115.1 Myotis lucifugus
AATGTGGTGCGGGGGTCCAGGGACCCAGAAAGAGGCTCTATTTGTCCAGACAGAGCAGTGCCTTGGGGTGCGGGGGGGGGGGCCAGGGGTGAAGGACAAGACGCTGAAATGCCGGCTACGCAGGAGCACTGCGGAGGACCCCAGGACCACCTGGCCTAAGAGGAGATGGCCTCCCGCCCTCCTGTGGGTGAGAAAGAGGTTTCCAAGAGAACCAGACAGATCTCGGTGCCTGAGGGGCTGGACGATGGGGCTGAGTCTGCGGAGGCCCCAGCCGGAGGAAGATGCCGGCAGTGGCCTCGGCTGTGGGAATCCTCCCCGGTCCATTCTTCTCAGCTGCTCTGACTCTTACCCTGGCGTGGGGCCTTCCTCCACTTATTTACATCAATGTTTACTGAGCATCTACTAGTGTCTATCACTCCGTTCGTGCTGGGGGTGATGGCGAGCAAGGGGATGGTCTGTACTCACAGCATACATGGCAGCGGAGTCAGAAAGTGATCGCGGACCCACAGAAACGCAGCGACTGGTCGCAGGAGGGACATCGTGCCCTCAGGCCAGGGAGCAGCCTCCTTGAGCATCCTGGTGCCTCATCGCCTGCTTTACTCGCAGGGGCCGGAGCCACGGCACATCCATGTCACACCGACATGGGCTTCGCTCACATTAAACTGTGTCCCTAAGTGGAGACTCACCCACCCCCGCTCCCCGGACGGAGCAAGACTGGAATTCAGAACCCGGAGGAGCGACACGCCCAGGATCTCCCACCGTGAGGGTCCCAGCGGCGTTCTCCCAGCGCCGTGACGCCCCACTGTGTGCTGAGCTTTTCCAGTGATTACCCCCCAGGTAGAAGGTGACCCTGGCCTGCAGGCCTCCTTGCCGTCCGTGAGGACTCCAGCCCCATTCTTTCGGAAAGAACATCCTTAAATCGTCCTGCGTTAACTCTACCCATCGGGTCTTATTCTCTACCCCTCGGTCCTCAAAGAACCGAAGAGCATGTGACGAGTGAAGACCCGGACACCTGCTCTGCCAGCCCCCAGGCCGCTGCAGGTGCTTCTCACAGACTCCTCGCTGCTCTCCTGACGCCACGGGAAGGGGACAGTTTGTTTGACCCCAGAACGTGGGCAATATGACCTGAGCATACACCCTCCCATCACGAGGACCGATCCCCCACCTGTCATATGAAACGGAAGCCCCCAAACCCAGCTGCACGGTTTGACCCTCACTGGGCCGGAGCCAGGGCGGCCTGCTGGGGAGAGCGAGCTTTGGGGGCAGGGAGAACCAGCCCCATCCTGCTTCCTCGCTCACAGGCCGGCGACCTTCGGCCAGTCCCTGACCCACACAGAGCCCCATGCTCCTTATCCGTGAACAGAGCGGGTGGGACCGGAGAATTAGTGCTGCCGTGAGAGTTAGCACTTAACAAGCACGCGGCCCAGAAGCCGGCACAGCCGCTGCCGATGCGAGCTCTGAGCGGCCCCTCTCTGCATTAGGAACCTGTGTGAACTCCTAGGGTGGTGCGGGATGAGGGTCTCAGCGATCCCTTAGTCAAGTGCTCTGAAGGCGGCAGACGATGGAAACAAGGCGGCATGCTGTGCCTGAGACACAGAAAAAGCAGAGAAAACTCCAGCGGTGCTCGCCTCCCCCAGTGCCAGTGCCGCGGAGCCTGGGACGGTGGCGCAGATGACGCGGGACCCCGGGGTGGACCCCGTGACCCAGAACAGCCCTGCCTAGATCCTTCCCAGCTATGGTTGTTCCAGGGAAGTTTTCCATTGGAAACATAACAGAGGTCTGGAGCTTTTTTAATGTAAAACGTCTGCAAATCTCTTTCCTTCTAGCACCTGTTCCAATGCCTTAGGGCAGCGGTTCTCAACCTGTGGGTCACCACCCTTTTGGGGGTCGAACGACCCTCTCACAGGGGTCGCCTAAGACCCTCGGAGAACACATATATAATTACATACTGTTTTTGTGATTAATCACTATGCTTTAATTATGTTCAATGTGTAACAATGAAAATACATCCTGCATATCAGATATTTACGTGACGATTCCTAACAGTAGCAAAATTACAGTTATGAAGTAGCAAGGAAAATAATTTTATGGTTGGGGGTCACAACAACATGAGGAACTGTATGAAAGGGTCTCGGCATTAGGAAGGTTGAGAACCGCTGCCTTAGGGACGGATACAGACACGTGGGCAATCCGCCTCCCGTGGAGTTTCATCTCGAGAGCGCGCTGGTCTCCAAGGGCGTGTTCACACCGGCTGCCGGGTGGGAATTAGACGCCTCTGACTGTGCGGCACTTTATTTAACAAGATCAACCTTTCCCACCGCCGGTTCCCCCATTAAAAACCCATTTTAAAGGTGCAGCTCAATTATCCGGGTTGCATGGCTGAGACGGAGCTATTTCAATAACCGAGGCAGGCAGATAATTGGAAGCATTTTTCACGGTGAGAGAAGGAAGGCGCAGGATAGAGGCCCTCGAAGCACGGGAGCAGGTTTTTCTCGGGAATCTCGCTTGAAAAGACTCCCCCACTGAGGACAGAGGCCCCACTGCCACCAGCGTCCGGGGCCTGCTCCCTCAAGCCCACAGAAGCACCCGTTTGGGTGGAAAATCGGCCCGAATGTACAGGAAAGCACAGACTGCCGGGAATGGAATGGAAGTGGAGATGCAGGGTTCTGCTTGTGGCTTACCTTGGCCACGTCCCTGGGCGAGGAAAGGACAACGTTCTGACGCAGAGGGTGACATCGAATCCCGCTGCCCTTGACCCCCACTGCTGCCCTCCGACCCCCGCTGCTGCCCGTCGGCTGACTCGCTCTGTGTGGCCCAGAGAACGGCTGACGGCCTGGGCGTGGGCGCTGCTGCCGGCACCATCTCTCCCGCAGGCTGTGCCTCCCCTGGAAGCACTTCCACGCTCCGCGGGCCCAGCTGCCCACGTGGCGATTCCCCAGGTGCCTCGGCTCCTGGCCCGTTATACACTCACCACCCCTGGTGCTGTGACGCAAATATCGTTTTCATAGTGAAAGAACCGCCCTGGCCAGTGTTCCCAATGGGGAGAGCCCTGGCCGCGTCCTGAAGGTCTTGGGTTTGATTTCTGGTCGAGGGCACCTACCTGGTTGCAGGTTTGATCCCCAAACCAGGTCGGGCCTGTGCAGAGGCAACCAATCAAT
>NW_005871355.1:184940-185963 GCF_000147115.1 Myotis lucifugus
TCTCATCACTGATGTTTCTATCTCTCTCTCCCTCTTCCTTCCTCTCTGAAATCAATGAAAATAATATTTTTTTAAAATGACAGTAGCTACCACAACAATAGCTGACTGATGTGAATGAATAAAAATTATAGCATTTTTTTGGTCAGATTGGCAAAAAGTGTAATTTTTGGTGTGCCACACAGATTTAGGGATTAGTTGATGTGCCACGAGAGGAATGAGGCTGAAGGGGCCCGCTGCCAGCAAGCACACCTGAATCCCCACCGTGCTTCCAAGTCCCGCTGCTCTTGGTGCCAAGAAGGAGTGTTCCGCCCCTGACCACCGCTCCCTCGGGGACAGGGAGGCACCCCGAGCCAGCCTTCCAGGATTCTAATTACGTGGGACTGTGTGTCCCCCATGGGCCTCTTTCCCGGGGTGCGCATCCCCCGTAGGGGCTTCCTACGGAGGAAAATATGGTGGGGGGTAGGATGCCAGACTTCCGGGCCTCAGAGAGTAAAACTGATGCGATCGTTAATATGATCAAACATTTTAAGGAGACCCTGCTTACCCGAGAGAGGAACTCCCTCAGACTAAAGGGAGACGGATGACATACACAGTAAGGATGTGGCATTTTTAACCACTTTCCTCAAGCATCCTTGTTGGGTTGGGTCTCATCTCGAATTCATTTCCTACCCTTCCTCCAAAGAAACCTCTGGAAATCTGAGTACTGGAGTGAACTTTCATAAATATTTTTAACTGCCCTCGATTTTTTTTCTCATTTATTAAGTTGAATTTTAAAAACCTGCCTAATTAAACTCATAATCTTCACGCAGCAGAAAGGCAGTCAGAGGTCGGAAAGGGCTTTGAAAACTGAGCGTTGGTACGAACGAGAGAATGGTGGAAGCAGCGACCGTGTCGTCACATCACCCGAGTCGCTGTCACTCCTACAGATCAGAGGAAACACGGAGGGCTCATCCCAGCTGGATTCCAGGACAATGTCCAGCTGCCGCTCCCTTCCCCGCGGTCTGTCCCACCACTGCCCGCTTC
>NW_005871355.1:186339-192068 GCF_000147115.1 Myotis lucifugus
AGCCGGCTGGTCCCCGCGCGGCAGAGGCTGCTTTCCCACGCGGCCGAGCGCTTATTCTCCTTGAGAAATGGTCTCGAGTGCGCCCATCGGCCTCCATTTCCTGCTTCAGCCCAGGGAGAACGTGGCAGATGTTCGAGCCTCCAGTTTAAGACCTAGTTCTGCCCTAAGACGGATCGGATGCTGCTGGGAATAAACCCCGCGCACTGGCACACAGGCCGTCTGCTCCCAGGCCCGGGACGCCAAAGGCAACGCCCCACCTGCTGCGGATTGACCCGTGGCCCCCAAAATGCATCTGTTCGAGCCTTAACTCCCAAAGCGCCTGTGTTTGGAGATGGGTGTTAAAGGAAGTCATGAAGGTTAAATGCGGTCATAAGGGTAGGACCCTGATCCCATAGGATTCGTGTCCCGATGAGAAAAGGAAAGCTCCGGAAACACTGAGATTTCCCGTCTCCACCGGGACTCTGACCCGGGAGGTCTCCGGGGCGGGGAGGCGGGGAGGCTTGTGTATCACCAGCCTGGCGGTGGTGCCAGATCAGGCCGTGTGCAAACGTCCATCCCCGTGCCCGGTGCAGCAGCGGATCGATCACTGACCGCTCTTTCATTGTTTCATTATTGACTTTAAGTGACACGATGCCTGGCCCGTGGTCCCCCCCAGTCCCGCGTGAAAAGGACTTAGTGAGGGACAGGCGGGCAGCACGTGTGCTTTTACTTTGGCTGATTGCAAACCACAGAGCATTTTAAATGGTCCATTCGACACAGTCCACATGTGCAGTGTGAATGTCTATGAAACACGCCGAATCGCACTGAGGCCACGGCGCCAATGGCCCCCGAGGCAGACAGGGGGAGTCCCTCTTTCTAGAAGGACTGCTGGGCTGAGACAGGGTGAGTCCCCCCTGAGGGGGCTGGGCCATTCAGCCTCGGGGGGCACTGCAGCGAGCTGGCCGGTGCACGCCCTGGTCTGACCCACGCATCTCCTCTGCTCTACAGGCTGGACCTGTCAGAGGCTGTGTGTCTGGGCGTCTTTATAAAACACTATAAAGCTGTTTGTTTTTTCTTTCTCTGCTCGTAGTGTTTTTGCTTAGGAATGGGGGTGGGCCTGGATTAATCTCAAGAGAGAAATTTTAGGTCGTGCTTTTTAAAAAAATCTTTGGCGTTTCTCTGAGATGAGTGATATAAAAATGCACCCTGTGGGAAAAAGTACTTCATTTAAAGGGATTTGGGAATAAGGGGATGGCAATGACGCCATCTGTACAAGATACCGCACCACGTACGTAAAAGGAAACCCTGCAGCCACGCGCTGGGCTGGCCTTGGGCGCACGGCTGCCGCACTGAACGCTCACATGTGGCGAGTGTCTGAGCTTGCACCTCATTGCTCTCCTGAGCGTCTCGCTCACCTTCAAGGCCTGGCAGCCACTATTCCTCAAACAGACGGAGAAACGATGAGGGTGCCCACGCTGCACGCAGTGGAGTGCAACAGACAGCTTGAATCCCAGCCCCCCAACCCCCCACTAACTGGAACAGGTGACTTGCTTCCTTGCATCTCACTTTTCCCATCTGGAAAGTGGGGCTAAGTGCTCCTCAATGGAGGGGCTGGCACGGAAGAGAAGTCTGCTACTCTCGGGCCTCTTCCTGTCCTTTTCTCAGCTCTCCCAGGAGACTGAGGACATCAGGCACACACCTGTTCCTCCGTGTTGCAATCCCCTCGTCTGCTCGACAGAAGTGACCATCGTGCCCGTTTCCTCGTCGGCTGCTGGGAGAGTCAAGGATATGCGGGAACAATCAGAGAAGGGCTGGCCGTGGCTGTGGACCAAGGGCCCCCTCGTGTCATGCACTGTCACCTGCCGCTCTTCTTGGCTCGTGTGTGTAGTGACCCCGTGTCCAGCCCGCTGGGAGCCTGCTCACGTTAGAACAGCGGTGAAGGAAAGGTTAACCTGGAGCAAGCATGTCAAACTCACAGCCGGTGGGCCGCCTGCCTCGCAGCCGGCCGAGAGGCTGACGTGCTTGACCTGGAGGAATAAGCCATCAGCCATGGAGCACTCAATCCGAGAACAAGCTTCTAGGTGGAGCCATTTCCCAGGGTCTTCAAATTACCCCACTGGGGGGGGGGGTGCCATCAACCATATCCAGTTATGGCAACTCCTTTGGAAACCAACTTTGCCTGAAATGTCAAGCAACATTCAAGGAAGCTGTATATTTGATTATTTAAGAATCTGAGAAGGTGGTTTCTCTGGTAACACAGAAACAGAATAATCCCCTAAGATCACAGATTTATGTATTTAAGATCCTCTGACAATAAAAAACTCCCCAAAACCAGGTTTTAGATAACACCTGTCCTGTGTTGTGCAATAGAATTTGTTTTAAAAAAAAAACACTCAGTGGTGAAATTAATCCGGGAAACACTAAGTTAAATAAAGCACAGGGGGTGTTGGCAGCATTTCCCAGAGGCCTGCAGAGGATCCGAGAGAGCAGCTGGAGTACCCAGCAGTCCCCACGTCTATGTGGCTACCGAGCCTTTTCCCTCCCGGCACTTCACGAGGACACTGTGTTCCTAAGAAACCTGCTGCTCAAAGTGTGATGACAGCCAACCGCCTAGGCCTGGGCCTCGTTCACAATGCAGACCCCCAGCCCCAGCCCAGGCCGGAAACGGATGTGAACAGACGCCTGGCCGCTGTGAATGCACACAAAAGCCCGAGGCACTGCCTCCCACTCTTGCAAATGTCGGTCATAAACTATAGATCGGTGACGGCCGCGAGGCTGTTCTGAGCTTGCTGAATGCTCGACGCAGAAACCGTCTTGGAAATCAACCACCTCTTAGTAGTAGTGACGGGAAGTGACATGGGAGCCCCAGGGAAGAGGGAGGTGAGCAGTCCGTTCCGGTCGAGGCCGGGCACGGCTCCTCTCCCCACCCCCGGACATCCCTGGTCTTCCCTCTGCTGAGGAATTCCTTATTCTGCCCTCAACCGGGCGTGTGCGTGACATCTTTGGAGACTCTACATTCTGTTGCATTCTTCCGGCTGTGGTCTTATTTGACTATTGGTTTGTTTGGCTTTGTTTAACCAGGCACTTAATTTGATTGCGAACTCTAGCTTTTGGGTGATAGCTCAGATCTCAGTCCATTGTTTCTCCTCAGCTGAGCTCTGCCCCACACTGTGTAGCTCACGCATCCCCGAGTGCCTGGGCAGCGTTCACACTTAGAAGGTCAGGCTTCCGTCTCTGACTCCCTCCTCTCAACTCTTCTCCTGGAGTTCCAGTCGCTGTGGTGACCCCCACCTCTGCCCTCTGAGTCTACAGGCCAGAGAGGGGGTAGATGTCACTTGGGGTTTTTTAGGTGTGTGTGTGCGTGTGCGTGTGTGTGTGGACATTTCAGTGCAGGTTTTCTTTTGTGTTTGTAGCCTTCCAACATGGCACTGCCTCTGGCCTGCCCTGAGACTGCAGCAGAAAACCGGGTCCCTCTCGGGCCCTCTCCTTCCCAGAGTCCGCACTGTGGCTCCCTCTCCGGGAGGTCTAGGCCAGGTTTTATTCTCCCCACTTCCTCCTGCCCCCCCCTCTACCCCCCCACCCCTATTTGTAGTTCGCAGACTGTTACCTGTGAGAGGATCAGGTCTGTACTGAGCTACTTAGCGGTACTGCAAACAGAGCCCCCTCCTCTCCCCTCTATAGATGCCTGCGGAACATTCTAATCTTGTAGTTTAGTCAAATAATTACTCAGCCGTTTATTAAGCCCCCACTTTATGTGCAGTGAGGCTACAGGGCGAGGCGGTGGGGAAAGGACAAAAAAAGTTCAACATGCGACCGCACCTTCGATGGTTCTGCCTGTCCCCCTACGGGCTGTGCTGGCTGACACTTCCCCCTGGACTGCTGGGACCCGGGGGACAGGTAACGGGCCGCTCTCCCAGCTCCGCCTTTAACTGCGTGGCCCGGAGTACGTCATCTGACCCCTCTGGGCTGTTTTCTCATCTGAAATTAGAGCCAGTTGTACTAGGGAAGCTCTGAGTTCCTGGTAGGTCTAATGTTCTCTCATTTTAATAAAGCAAAGTCGCCAATTCTTGGGCCCGAGATGCCTGGAGAGTTGTAATTAGGATGTTTATATGTTCTTGATTTTTCACGTTCGGGGTTATTAAACACAACATCATGCTGGGAACACGCAGAGGTGGCCTTTCCCTCTGCGTTGCTAATAAACAGGCGGTGCTGCTTCCTCTAATTGGGTGGGTCACCCAGGAAGACCTGTCGCCCGGTCCCAGAGCGGCGTCAGAGGAAGCGTGGGGGCCCGGGGGCCACAGAGACGCACGGGGACACACCCGGGTTATGTAAGTTCACTTCTCGGGCCACCGCAGCTCAGGGACCAAATACAACTTAATTTAGTTCCTCACGGACGGTGGGCTGTGAAATCAGAAAGCTCCCTCAGGGGGCACACCCCCAGTTCTTCCAGCTCTTTATATGACGAGTTACAGTCTGCTTCAGGGTCACCCTTTGCAAAATGGGCCGAATTATTGTATTAATTAAATGCAATGCACCCCGTGGTTCTGCCAGCACATAACAGGATACAACTGCTAGCTCCTTCGTCATTTTGCATATCAAAGGAATATTTTAAATATTTCACTTGGGAAAAACGAAACCGATGTCTGTGCCGTGAACACACATCGTCTGCTTCCCCCCGCGTGCTTTCCGGCTTAGTGAGGCCAGGGGCTCCCCACACTCATGCTATGTGGTCTGAGTCAGGCTCACCTCCCCCACCCCCCGGTCCTAGAGAAGGAGGTTATGAGCGCGCCTGCACCAGGATGGTTGGCCCAGCGGTGGGCTCACGACCTAAGCCAATCCAACCCGAGTGAACTTGGCGACTTGCATTGGTCACACTCCACGTGGTCATTTTTATGCTGGACCTGAACCTGGTAGGATGTAGCCCGAGAGCTGCATGCAGCCAGCTGGGGACTCTGAGATCCCACTGGAGAAAGGGATCAGCCCAGAGAACAGAGCGTCAGGATACAGAGAGGAAGAACAAGCGTGTCCGTTGCATGGGACCACACCTGCCGTCAGACGGTCTCTGGGTGGAAGAGCCATAGGCAGTACATGCCCTTTTTCAGCTTAAATCAGGTGCATTGTTACTTTTGACTGTAATAATCCCAATTAATAAAAGGTTCCAGAATAGCCAAGATCTTGGGAAAGCATATTAAACACTGTTGTGGTTGAGATGCAAGTTTATAGGCAATTTTCTAGGCCTATTTAGATACTGATAAAATGGGTCCTTTCGTGTCCATTATCAGAGGAAATCCATATAGCTTGTCCAAAGAGGCCTCCAAGAAAACTTCTAGAAAATGACCATTGCAGATGCATTAGTAACAAAAATGAACCCTGTTATTCCTCTGTTGATGAATCAAGTACACAGGACACGAAGGTGCTACATGGAGGCAACGGATTCTAAAGAACTGAAATAAAATCATCATTCCCTGGGAACCTACCCTGGTACCTAGCGCTTGATATGCTCTTAGAAATCGTGGAATCTAATGAACAAAATTAGCAAACAAACAAAATAGACACAGACTCCTAGATACAGACTGACAGCTCTCAGAGGAGAGGGAGGGTGGGAGCCGGTGCGTGAAGGGATTAAGAAAAAAACACTCATAAACACAGACAACAGTTTGGTGATTATCAGAGGGAAGGGGGTGGGGGAGGTAGAAGAGGGAAAAGGGGGGATAAATGGTGAGGGAAGGAGACTTAAGTTTGGGTGATGA
>NW_005871355.1:192168-193663 GCF_000147115.1 Myotis lucifugus
GGAATTAATACATATCAAAGACAAAAAAAAATTAGTAAGACCTTGCCCAACCCATACCCCCCATGACAGAAAGGGAATTCGCCATCAACACCACGTGGGTGGTCTAGTGGGGGTGAAAGAGGGTAGAGTCCAGACAAAGAGGTTATTGAGAGGATCAAGACATAGTTATCCATGATATACCCACAATGCACCTGTGTTCTCCGAGCCCACTCACGCCCAACACTGTCCTACATCCAATACCACAGACGTCTGGGAAGCCACGGAGCCCGGGACCATGTTCTCACGAGCAGAGCATCGTGGAGCTGCTGCAGAGCTCCAGGCCGAGCGTGAGTCAGAGCAGCAGCGCCCGGCAAATGACATGGCTCACCCCGACTAAGGACTGAGTGACTTCTCACAGATGGGAAAAATAAACCCCGAGGGAATATTATGAGAACGGATCTGTAAACACTGAAAAGGAACGTAATCAGGAACAAGTCATAGCTTAGACTAATGAGGAATAAATTATGCCGGAATGCACTCATGCTCCTCAGCAGGACTGGAGTGCGGGCGGGGGGAGGGGGGGGAGGGCGGTGTCGGAAGGGCCCACGTGACTTTTAACTTAAAGATGTAATATGATGAGCCACTGCAGAACTGACCTCTGAACTTGGCCCTGAATACAGGTCAACCATTTGTGATGGAGAATAAAACTATTGTAACTGCTTTGCAGGAGCTATCCATTGCTGGCTCAAAAATATTTCTCAATTTTTTTCTCCCTCCTCCACGCGTTTCTGCTCAAAAACAATAAAGGCTTGTTAATTCCATGCGGTACATGGGACCCAGATCTGCTGCTCTAAATACCACCATTCCCCCCACAAAGATACTGCCAAATAGGAATTTTGTTTTTTGGAACTAGGTCTTTATTACTTCCTCACTCTCACAATTTGTTTTTTCCTTTCTGTAATTTCTACTTAAATTGCAGGTTTAATTCAGCAGCCCTGTCTTTGGGGCCAGTTATTTCATTATCTGAAACACACAGTCTTCTGTAACCCTCACTGGACAGGGCATTAACTTTTGAACTTGGTTCTGCAGGAGGTGCCTTGCTTACACATTTTCCCATTTGCAGATCCGACCTGACTGCTCTCGGACTCTACCGGCCCAGCCTCCTCAAAGGGCAGCCACGTCGTCCAAGACAGCTGTCCCCATGTCGAGTACTGAAGTCACGTTCCCCATCCTGCCCCCACACCCAGAGCCACATCCATCTGTCTCTGACCCTCTTGCATTGTTCACATCCTGGGTCCTGAACTACCCACCCAGCACAGCCTGAGCCACACTGACTGCACAGATCTGACCCTGTGACGGCTCTTTTTCATCATCATCATCACCTGGGTGTGGTGGCCAACCTGCAGGACGGCCTTCAGGTTCCCTGCCTCCCGATGCCCATGCCTCTGCATAGGGCTACCTCTAAAGGAATATCACAGAAATGGCAGCGTGTGACCTTCAAGGCTAGGCCATAAAA
>NW_005871355.1:195451-216022 GCF_000147115.1 Myotis lucifugus
GATCGCTATCTCCGATTGAGAGGGCTTCAAGGACTTGCCCAAGGTCACAAACAACTGGAGGCTGAGTCTGAGACTTGAACGGAACGCTTCGACGCCTAATCATCCTCTTAATTATACAGCATCGTCTCCGTTTTATTAAAAAGGGACCAGAGGAAGTAAGTCCCGAAGCTGAAGATGACTCAACCACTAGGCACAAGCCTGGTATTTGGATTCCAAATCTGTCAGGATCAGAATTAGATTCTCTTCCAGGATTAGGGATCTGACAGGCTGGGTTTCCAAGAAACACAGATCATCTTCCAATACCCGGGAGGACACAGATATCAACAACGGTTACAACTGAGTTCCTTGTTGCCAAAAATCTCCTTTATTTTCTTCATTGCACTAAGTGGTAATTAATAAAACCAAGGCTAGGACAAGTCCCTGAGCATATAAAAGATTCCTCCAAAATGCTAAGTAAGCATCGTGTGAGGGAGCGAAAGGAACCTGAACGCTTCCTGGCCTCCTCTCCTTGCTGTGTGGTTTCTTAGGAAGCTGCTCTGTGTCCTGACGTGCTGATCTCTGCACTGACCAGACTTCGGCAATTGGGCTGCCGGTTGAGCTCAGCAACAGGAGGTCCCAGGAAGTCAGGCATCTCCCTCCCTCCTCGAGGATGAGCCTGATGAATTCTTGGAGGGAGTGGGGGTTGATTTGGAGGCTCCAGCCCCTCCTGCCTTGAGCAACTCAGCTCTCACCCCAAACTGCCAACTCCATCCAGCCCGCAGCGAAGAAACACGCGCAGCCTCCTTCGCAGACAGCTTGCTGGCCAGCTATTGCTTTTCCAAAATGCCTTTCATCCGGCGGCTTTCCACGTGGTTTTTAAACTCAGAAATTATCCTCACAGAAGTAGTTTCTGTTTTGTCTTTAACACACGACTTCACCCGAGTTTCACTGTCCCAGTAAGTACACGCTATACCACGGCGGCCATCCTGAATGGGCACCAGCTGCCTCCCGGGTGCCCGCGCCCAGCTGGCTGGGAAGGTGCCGCCGACAACAGGAAGTCCTCGTCACCCCGCCCGGGAGGCGCCACTGGAGAGGGGGCCACAAGACGGGGCTCTGAGCCAGGGGTGGGGACCCTCTTTCTGCCCGGGGCCGTTGGATATTATCACGTCATTCGGGGGCCATGCCAAATGGTCAGCTTAAACATCAGCCTGCTGCATCTGGTCAAACACTTCATGAACTCGCCCCGCGGGCCCTGGCAGGGCCGGATGTTCCCGCCCCTGGCCTAAGGGATGTAAAAGACGTCAGAATTTGCCAGAGCAGCAGGAGGAGAACTGACTTTTGAAGAAGAAAAACTGTCTGCACTGTGTGAGAGCGTGGGGTGGGGGTGGGGCAGAATGTGCTTGGGGACGGCGATAAATTCTGTGCGGCTACGACCCGGAATGGGACACGACTCAGAATGGGACTTTGGAGTCCAGGCGAGAGCAGGGTTCCCCTGGGCACGGCCTTGCAAACCCATGTAAAGAGGTGGGGATCTCCCCGACAAACAACGTGATGGCCGCAGGGTGCTCTGTAGAGCGTGTCCCCGGTCAGAAGTCTGTCCCCCTCAGCGATGCACAAAGCGCAGCAGTACCCTAAAGGCTCTGAGAAGTCCTACAACAATGGCATCTCCTTAGCTTCCTGTGATCCAGATTTTCAATATTTTGTTTTCAGGACTCAAGCGGGGATGCCGGGAATCTGCAGAGCATTCTGGCGAGAGCAGAACACGGTGCCCGAGACAGAGACTAAAGGGAACGTTCAGTCCCACCCTGCACAAAGACCAACCACTTCCTCCAGCGGCAACAAGGGCAGCGAGGGCTCTGACGCGAGAAAAGTCACCTTTCCCTGCCTGTGGTGGGAACTAGAAGCAGCCGAGAGAGGACTGACGGGACGTGAAAATGAGATTATAACGGGATATATTCTTTATTAGCTTCTCAGTGAGGCGGGTTGGATATTTATTCTATGCAATTACAGTTTGTCAGACTAAAATCGAGCTCAGATAACTACGCCGCCGTAAACTGCTTATCGATTTTCGTGGGAGATGTTTCTTTCATTCGCTGTGCATTTCCGTCCGCAGTGGGCAGGCCGAGTGGGGAGGTGGGCGGGGGCCTGCGAGTACCATCCGAGGACCCCGAGACTGGAGGAGGGGACTCTGCCTTTCCTTGTGCATGTTCTGTCCACCCTCTGCAAGTCCCTCCAGCGCAGGCCGCCTGCCCCCTGCCCCCGATAAGCAGCAGGTCATCCATCCGTCAGGCTGAGCTGGGCGCAGGATAAATGGCCGTCCCTCTTCAGCTCGGAGCGCAGAGGGAGAGGAATTGCGTTCGCCTCCGCACTCAATAGATCAAAGTAATTGATGTCACAGCCGCTCTGCCAGCTGCCATACGGACTCGCTTTTAAATAAATTCGGCCTCTCCAAACCTGCCTAGCTTTCTTGGTAAGGACCCTTCAAAAGTCAAAATAAAATAAGGTGCTGGAGTCTGGCGCCATGAGGGGAGCGGCTGGTTACTGCCTCCCCAGTCACTCTTGCTAATGAGGCTCGAGGGTGAGCGCCATGCCTTGCACATGGGAAGAAGTTACCGTAAAGACCAGCAAAAAGCTGAGAATTAAACAGTTCGCGCTCATCTCCACGCCAGGCAGGAAAGGGTCAATCGTGCGGCCTTTTAGGGGGACATCCCTGGAGCCAGATGGGGCTGGAGCCACTCTGGGAGGTGGGGCCATGAGGGTTTCCAGTATGTCCCACTCAGAGTGTCCTGGGGGCCGGCAGGGGGTGGCCACGTGGTCCATCTCTGGAGGCTTCCTCTCTGGGAGGCGAGACAGCGCCATGGGGGAGCACTTGCCCGTCCGATCACTGACCCTCCCCACCTGGCTGCTCTGTATTCGGAGGACGCCGGGGAGTCCATGCTCTCGCTCCCCCAATCCGCAGCCGAGGAAACAGGCCTCACGAGGTTTAGCAGTGTTCCTAGCCAACTGCTTTGGCTTCCTTATTCCAAAGAGATGGTCTCATGTGGGGCGCGGTTACGGTGTTTTGGCCAGGTTCAAGCCTCGGACTAATGAAAGGACAGGGTCCTCTTATTGACACGTGCAAGTCCCAGCTGGAAGCCAGGGCCCTCCCAGCACAATTATAGCCAATGGCTGTGGTTGTGAGCTTGAACCTATGGTCCGAACACGTAGCCCCACGTGCCTTGTGGTAGAGTTCAGGTGCATGTAGTTGAGTGAGGTTGAAACTCACGAGAATGCTGTAAACAACGTGATCACGCCCCTGCTTTGCCTCGTGACATCTGCTATAAAGACACGGCTTGTGGGCGCTGTCGTTGTCTCCTCATCAGGGAGGCAGCATCCCACCGAGACCCAGCTTTCATTCTCTTGTCTGTCTTTTCCTTAATCCTTTCACCCACCCACTCAGTTCACCCTTGGCCGCAACAGTCTCACGCTTCCAGGAGGTCAATTCTGTGGCCTTTGTCCTAGGAGCACCTGTAGTTGGGACGGGTCCCGATGGGGAAGCCGTCCGCGTCCCTCTAGATCTGTGTGCGCCTCTGGGGGATATTAAAACTTCCAGCGTGCTCTGTGTTTCCATATGAAGCCTAAATAGCGTTTCTGTCCCTCCAGCTCTCGCAGTGAGAGGGAGGCTTGCTATACGCTGTCAGTGGTCTTTTCCCAAATCTACAGCTTCTGTATCTCTCTGTGCTTCCTCTATATTTGGACCAACTGCTATTAACTAACTTCCACTGCCATTCGCCTACTACTCAGTGGGGATGCCTCGGGGTTTCCTGGAGTTTCACCGCCGGTCCCTTTTCCTCTCTAACAGAGGCAGCCTCACCTGCTCCCCTGAACTGCTCACCTGAACAGGTGCCTCCCTCGCCGTGCTTCCCCTCCGCTCTCAGACCCTACGGTGCAGACCTCCAGGGCCTTCCGCTCCCGACACCAGCCCTTACCCCCTCCCCGTTGTGCTCCCAGCCATCTTTCCAGAGGCCCAGGGCACAACGGGGGACAGACATCATCCCATCCTTCGCCGACAAGCCTGCTTCGGCCTCTCACACTGCAAACCTGCGCACACCTCGGCACCCTGGCACGGCTGGGCACGGCGCACGTGCCAGCAGCATCCCGGGGCGGGTGCCAGCCCGGAGCTCTCACTCCTGCCCGCTCCCCGCCAGCTCCCGGGAGGCACCGGCCGGGCCGCCGCCGCTTTGCTGGCTTGTAGAGGTGTGGGCTGGGTTTGTCAGCTCCTTATCAGCTTATAAATTAACTTGACAGATTTTCTTCTTTAATTTCCTTTTTTCCTTTTGAAGGGATGTTTGGATTCTTGCTGCCTAGTCTTGTTTATATACCAATTAAAGCAGGAAGCAATTATCATCAATTATCATGTGAGACTAGCTACTGTCTTGTAAATACCGTGTTAATTGACATTAAGTTTAGATAGAAATTACTGCTGCCCGTTTCCCACCAAAAACTAAAGAACCGCATGTGAAGAGAGAAGAAAGGGCATCTGCCAATGTATCTTCCCGTCCAGGACCATCTTCCTAAATGCCTGTATATTCCTATTTCTTAAGGCATTCCTGCATCAGACATGTGTGATGCTGATGGGGTGACAGCCTCCCAAGTGGCCCCCCAGTAATCCCCGCTGCCTGCTTCCAAGCCCTTGGAGAACTTCTCCCACGTTACAAAGGACTGGCCCCACATGGACCCCCCATCCCAGCCCCAGCCAAGTCTGCAGAGAACCCCCAGGTCGGACCCTAAGCCAGAACCACCCAGCTAAGTCACGGCCCGATGGCCGACTCTCAGAAATCTGAAGCTATAATTAATATTCATTATTGCTGAAGCCACTACATTTGGAGGTGACTTGTTACGCAGCCGTAGATAACTGAGACGGACGAGGATCGGTATTATCGATGGCCCTGATGGCCATGTTAACCCTCATCCCCTAGGAAGACAGGATATGAAACAGACGTGGGGTTCTCCGTGAAGGGTTACTTTGATTAAAGGTAAACCACACCATGATTACTAATTAAAGGTAAACCACACACCAATGGCTTGGCGATAAGTCCCCGCTAAGTCCGCTTCTGATTTGCAGTTGCTCTTTCTTGATGACAAAGATCAACACCAGATTCTGGCCCTGAGACCGAAAGGAACAACTTACTTCCCGAGGAGGGAGCGAAGTTCCTGGAGGGGGCCGTGGGCGGCTCCTCCATCGTGGGCGGGGGTTTCGGCGTCGGGTCCCTATCACTCGGCGTGAAGACCTGAGGCCCCTTCTGCCAACGGGTTTCTTCCTACGCCTCTTTACCCACCCAACGTGCAGGCCTCTCCATCGGTACAGATGTTGGAGCTTGAGAAGCATGTTCTAGGTCAGTGATGGCGAACCTTTTGAGCTCGGCATGTCAGCATTTTGAAAAACCCTAACTTAACTCTGGTGCCGTGTCACATATAGAAATTTTTTGATATTTGCAACCATAGTAAAACAAAGATTTATATTTCTGAAACTTATTTTATATATTGAAATGCCATTTAACAAAGAAAAATCAACCAAAAAAAATGAGTTCGCGTGTCACCTCTGACACGCGTATCATCGGTTCGCCATCACTGTTCTAGGTCATTATACAGAGTGATGCATCTAGCTTTCGGGGAAGACTGTTGTCAATTACTCCTTTTGTTAATTACCACGGGCATCCTCGAACCTAAACCTCACCTATTCTGTTCTGCTTGTCCACCTTGTACTAACAGTATTAGTCGTGTGGTGAGCACACACTATTCCTAAAAATCGGCTCAGTATAAACCTGGCCTTTAGAACTGACTGTTATAATTTCCTGTGTTCTTTTGTTCCTCAGTTGACAAAAAAAAAAAGGCTTGATTTGAATAATAGCACCTGTTTCTAAACCTAACACCGAGGTGAGTCCTACTCTCTGACACGTGAGAGCAGAACTCGGGGGGTTAGAGCGCGTCTCTCACGTGACCTCAGCTGTGGGGCGCTGACACCCACTGACCGGGTGTCGGACGCTGGGGCCGGAGCCGGACGGGACAGTCCCTCTGAGCCCCCGGAGGAGACGCCCCTGTTTCCGCACAGCCTGGCGATAATGAAGTCATCAGCCCAACGAGTGCAAACAGAGCGGGGCCTTTTTCGTTCGTGTCTGGAATGTGAATGAACGCTTCTTTATTCTCTCCCATCTCAAGCTGCGATCATTATTAAAGTCCGAGGAAATAATGAAGAGCAGGGCAGGGAGACTCAGAACGGCAGGGAGAGGGTCGCGCCTCCTCCCGGAGGCTCCTGGCCCAGCCGTAGGCGGGCAGCGGAGGCCAAAGGAAGATGCCAGCATTTGGGCTTGGCCACCTCCAAACAGAGGTCTACCATTCGGAGAATAACCCCCCTGAGGGGACTCGCCTGGGTCCCTTAGATGTCCCCTAGAGGAGTGGGGTTAGGGACTGGACCGCTTCCCAAACTCCCAGAGTGACTGTATTTGGAGATAGAGTTTTCATTTTTTTAAAAATATATTTTTATTGATTTCAGAGAGGAAGGGAGAGGGAGATAGAAACATCCATGAGGAGGGGGAGTCATCGATCGGCTGCCTCCTGCAGGCCCCACACTGGGGATCAAGCTGACCTTGGCACGTGCCCTGACTGGGAATCGAACCTTGACCTGGTTCCTAGGACGGATGCTCAACTGCTGAGCCACACCAGCCGGGCTGCAGCCTTTAAATAGGGAATTAAGGTCAAATGGGGTCATAAGGGTGAGGACCTTGTCCAAGACAACTGATGTTCTTCTAGAAAGAGACAGCAGGGAGGCGCACACAGAGAGGGAGGGGCCCTGTGAGAGACACACCCACTGGGGGTCGGCCATCGCTGATGGCCGCTGGTCTCCGTGGGAAAGGATGAGGCTACAGTGGTTTCTGCATGAGAAGGTGACCAGGAGAAGGCCTGACCCTTGGTGAGACTCACTGGGGCCGGTAACTCTCCTTCTGGGGCCTGACCGGTGAGATGGAGAGATCAAACGAAGTGCTACGTATGTGAGTCTGTGAGTCCTACAGTTTCTATGCGACGTCCCTGCCTTTGAGGCACAGTCCCCGGGCGACTCCACCCACCAGGCCGGCACCGAAACCCAGTTAAACGCCAGGGTGTCTGATGGCCGAGGACCAAATCCATCATCCCAGAACACGTGAGGAGAACTGAAAACCTCCATCAGAACATAGCCGGCAACCTTGCATATAATTGGGAGAAGGAGCAGGGAAGCTGCACCAGCTACAGGGAAGGCGGGGGCTGAGTTGTAAATGAGGGTGCGTTCGCTGAATGAAACGCAGGAACCCATAAATATCGCATGACACCCAATGGATTTCTCAAAATGAGCGCCATTCCTCATTTGCAAATGAAGCCCGGGAGAAATGGACGGCTCACTAGCCTTTGCCAAGAACTGTGCTGTAGCTAAGGGAAGTTTCTTCCACTCCCATTCGTGGTCAACACGATCATCCTTCCCTTGACAATACCGCATCCTGAAGCTTTCCGACACGGGGCTTATAAAATGCTCACATTAAATGGAGAACACATGAGAAACGTGAGGAAAAGGACAGCAAGAAGACTACAGCCCTAACCTTAAACCTAACCCTAGCCCTAACATTACCCCTAGCCCTAGCCCTAGCCCTAACCATAACCCTAACCTTAAACCTAACCCTAGCCCTAGCCCTAAATTACCCCTAGCCCTAACCCTATCCCTAACCATAACCCTAGCCCTAGCCCTAACCATAACCATAACCATAACCATAACCCTAGCCGTAGCCCTAGCTCTAGCCCTAACACTAACACTAACCCTAGCCCTAGTCTAAACCCTAACCCTAGCCCTAACCCCAACCCTAGGCCTACACTAGCCCTAACCCCAAACCCTAGCCCTATCCCTAACCCCTGACCCTCTCCTCCCCGCTCCAGCCTTCCCCAGGCTCAAGTGTTTTCAAATGATTCGCTGTGACCTCCTCCCTCACCTAACCTCATAACCACCTGGGTGGGTGTTTTAAAACACACCTTTCTAAGGCACCAACTTCTGAATATCCCCAGAGGGGCAGCATGGAGCCTAACCCACCAAAATGGGGGATCCAGGATTCTTCCATGGCCAGGCTAAGGCGGACCCCCGTCCTTCGCCCCCTCAAAACAGATAAAACCCTCGCCTTCTTCACCAGCACCCCATGCCAGATGATCTCCGAGCTCTCTCTGCCATCCCCCTAATCCTAACCCTACCCTAGGCATAACCCTAGCCCTAGCCCTAACGCTAAACCTAACACTAACCCTAACCCAAGCCCTAACCCTAACCTTGTGCTCTAATCCTAAACCCAACCCTACCCCTCACCCTAACCCTCTGCCTTCTGCCCAGAGCCCAATGCAGCCACCCAGAAGCTCCTGTCCCCTCCACCTCCTCTCCCAGTCAGCCCAGCCCTCAGGGCCCTAATGAGGATGGAGAGGACTCCTGGGCTCTAAGGAGCACAGTCGGCCTCACCTCTCAGGACCCACCCCCTGGCCTGTCCAACATTCACCTTTCCAGATGCATTTCTCACATTCCAGGCTCCAGAAAAGACCAAGTACTGACAACTGTTGGCAGCCGCTTCCTTATGTCTCTGCCCGTGTTTCTCCTGTTTAGTCTGTCAAAATGCTTTTTTAAAGCCCTAATCCCTCCTCCACAGGCAGCCCAGAGGGGTGTCTTCTATGACCCCCGCATGTTGTGGGGTGTCCATGCCTGGAGAGGAAAGTCCCACTTGCTTTGCCTGTCAAGCCCCCCCTTACCCCGGCGAGACCGTTTCTCCAGGCTCAGCTCCCAGAGGGCACCCTGGCTTCCCTAAATCCCATTATCCCCTACTGCTCACACTTCCCCAGACTCCAGTCCACTGCTCTCGCTGCTCCCTCGGCCCAGGTTGGTCAGTGTGGAGCTCTTATGAACAGTCACAAGTGTCACCTCCTCCATGAAGCCTACACGATTCCCAGCCCAGTCCCGAGATGACCACCTTCTCCTGGGTCCTCCACCGTGGACGCTGCTCCGATGTCTACCATCCTGTGCTGTTTGTGTCATGAGTCTCACTCTGCAGAGACTCGAGCCACATAGACTGGCTGCATCTTCGTATCTTGTCAGGCTCCACGCTGGCAGAGTGGCACACAGTAGGCGGAGTGGCACAGTAGGCAGAGTGGCACACAGTAGGCGGAGTGGCACACAGTAGGCAGAGTGGCACAGTAGGCAGAGTGGCGCACAGTAGGCAGAGTGGCACACAGTAGGTCTCAGAAGATGCCTGGCATGAGAACAAGACTATTCACATCCCGCTGAATGCCCGGCCTCCGGGGAAGAGCCCCCGATGTGAGCACCGGCTTCCCTCTCAGCCGGTGATTTCCACGCTGGATTGGCGGGCGCCATGTGCCAGGTGTCACACTGATCACGGCAATGAGCTGGTTCCTGGCTCCTGTCCTCCGGGAGCGGCCTCCCAGGAACAGGGTTAATGCGGTAAATTATCTTCCCAGCTGTTAATTCTGTGTCCCGCCTTGTCGCCTTCTTTCCGTCCAGCCGAACCTCGATGTGCTCGGTGATATTTACACGAGTATCTTCATTTCCTCGGGCCGCTGTCCATCTGTGCGGCCGAGGGCTGAGCTGCCGGGCTGTGGCCAGGAGTGGAGACGGGAGCCAGACCAAACGGCGAGTCTCCCCGAGGGAAATGCTGCCGTGGCCAGCTTCCCTGCCTCTGCTTTCCCTGAAACGCAGGCTGCTTCCCTTGCAGACGCCACCCGAGGGGGAATTAGAAGGACCGCCCTTGAGGGGAGCGGGAGGGAATTAGGGGCATCTGTCTTCTCCTAAAGAGGCGCACACGGGAGCCGAGCAGACAGTACAAGCTTGGCTTCTTTACCACGTCCTCCCTCGCAGCCACATCTACACACGTTTCCATTCACTAAACGCAGTCCCCGGGGCCTACCGTGTGCCGGACACCCTGCTTCCCACGGCTCCCAGCCCCCCAGGTCAACAGGCAGCTCCCCAGAACCTCCCGTTAGCAAACGCTGTCCTGAGTACTGTGCCCTCGGAGTCTGCGCCCTCGGAGTCTGCAGAGACTGTTTGGGTTGTAGGCTGAAGGGTGACCCGATAAGGCGGTGGTGGGAGTGAGCGGCGGGCGTGGTCTAAGAGCAGGCCCAGGCCATGGGGTAGCTCTGGGTCTTGTTCTAAGTGCGATGGGAAGACGCTGAAGGGTTTTAAGAGAAAGGCTGACGTTGTCTGAATTACCTTCATTTTTTAAAAATATATTGTTATTGATTTCAGAGAGAGAGAGGGAGATAGAAACATCAATGATGAGAGGGAATCATTGATTGGCTGCCTCCTGCACACCCCCTACTGGGGATCAAGCCCACAACCCAGGCATGTGCCCTGACCGGAATCGAACCCGAGACCCTGCAGTCCGCAGGCCAATGCTCTATCCACTGAGCCAAACCGGCCAGGGCAGAACTGCCCATAAAAAGAACATGCAGCGCCTCCTTGCTGAGAACGCTGCGGAGGGACCAGGCTGCAGGCAGGTAGACCAGACAGAACTAGTTAGTGGAGGTAAGAGGAGCATAATGAGGGTGCCTGGGGGTGACACAGACGGGATCCCCAGTGGGAGAGAATGGGTTCCAGGCAAGAGAGCAGGTCTCACCGAAGGCAGCGCTGGAAGGCAGAGCCCTTGTCAAGGACAGGAAGGCCCTGCAGAGGGAAGAGCAATGGGTCTGCCATGGATGCGTTAGTCCCAGACGCCCATCTGACACCCCAGGGGAGAGGGGGAGTGTGCGCTCAGCGCTCAGGAAGATGGAGGGAGGCAGCAGGGGAGGGAGCTGAGACGGAACTCGCAGCGGGGCCTCAACGTGCTGCCGGATTGGAATGCAGCTCATCTTGCAGACCGTTTGCCAGATGTCACTCGACCAACCTCACCCACACCTGGATTCCGGGCGTCTGGCCTTGGGACTGTGAGAGGGGATGTCTGTGGTCTTAAGCCACCCACTTCGTGGTATTTATTACGCAGCCTTAGGCCGGAAACTGATTCAGTTCTGTCTTACAACATGAGGAAATCGAAGTTCCAAAGAGGTGGCATTGCTTTCTAAAGGGCAAACCATCGGCACCCCTCCTGCACGCAGCCCTGGAAAATGTCTCGCCCGGGATTAGGAGTCAGCTTGTTACTTAGAGAGGCAGTGCCCTCCGGGCCCACAGTCCATGGGGAGACGGGCAGAGAGCTGAGCAAAGTGGATTAGCCTCTGACGCCGCCGTGCTGGCAAAGGTCACCTGGCGGACTGAGAGCCCGCCTTCCTGGCGGGGCCGGTGAAGGGAGGGCAGGATGGGGGTGTGCACCGGGCAGCACCCAGGAAGCCGGGATGGACCACTGCTCCCGGAGTCCGGCAGGGTGGGCCCTTTTTTTTATTTTTTTAATCTTTATAGTTGAAAGTCTTACATAGGTCCTCCTTTTCCCCCATTAACCTCTTCCAGCCCACTCCCATCGCCCCCAAGGCCCTCACCACCCCGTTGTCTAAGTCCACAGGTTATGCAGGTATGCATACAAGCTCATTGGTTGACCTCTTCCCATCCACCCTCCCCTGCCTTCCCTCTGAGGTTCAACAGTCTGTTCATATTTTCATGTCTCTGGGTCCATTTTTGATCATCGGTTTATTTGGCTCATTAGATTCCACATAAGAGTGAGATCATGTGGTACTTATCTTCCCACCTCTTAGAAACATAGCCTAAGAAACCCAAAACAGCCACCAGAAAGAATGTATGCATCCCTATGTTCATAGCAGCACCATTTACAATGGCTAAGATTTGGAAACAGCCTAAGTGCCCATCAGCAGACGAGTGAATAAAAGAACAACACTGTGCACATTTACGCCAAGGAATACTACACGACAATAAAAAAGAACGACTCTTACCACTTGCGACAGCATGGAGGGACCTGGAGGGTTTATGCTGAGCGAAGTAAGGCGGGGGGAGGGAGTCCTTTCAGATGAGCGCCTGCCATTGTGCGAGACATTCCCACAGACACTCACGGAGTCCTCACCAACACTTTGAGGGGGACAACAGTGCCCATGTACCCCAAGGTGAGAACCAGAGCTTATGGACCACTGAGCCTGAGGGGGGAAGCCACCTGCCCAGGTCACAGGGCCAGTGCCTTCAAACAGGAACCGCAGGGCATCCGTGGTCCAACCACACCCCTCTTATTTTTTTCCAATCCTCACCCACGAACATGTTTCCATTGATTTTTAGCAGGAGAGAGAGAAACATCGATGTGAGAGGGAAACATCAACCGGCCGTCTCCTGTACGCGTCCTAACCAAGGATCAAACCTGCAACCTACGCATGTGCCATGACCGGGAATTGAACTCCCAACCTTTTTTCTCTTCTTTTCTTTTTTGGTGCATGGGACGACACTCCAACCAACTGAGCCACTGGGCCAGGGCCAACGACCCCTCCCCTCTTTACCCTTACACTGTACTCGTCCGCAACCTGTTATCCTGGCCCCTCTGAGCTTTGCTCCTTACAAGCAGCTTGACCTCAGAAAGGACCTAGCCTCGCAGAGCCTCGGTCTCCCCACCTGCAACCCAGGAATGACCGTGACCACAGCTGATGCATGAGACGCGTTACCTCTCTCTGGACAGCAGCCTTGTGGCCTCCCCGTGCCAGCGAGGGCGCAGCACAGCAGGCGAGGACAGGACCTCCAGAACTCTCCCGCTCCCTCTGCACGCGGGCGATGGAGGACAGGAGCTTACCTGTCTCCGAGGCGTCCCCAGGGGGGCCAGGGGCAGGGAAGGCCATTGGGAGGGCAGGTATCCTGCGACTCGATCTACGGTAGAAACACACACACAAAGACAGAAAAACTGAGGGACGGAATTCCCGGGCAAAGCACAGCGGTAGCCCATGAGGTCCACAGGAGCACGTCTGTGTAACAAATGCGCCCGCTGCCTACGGAGGCCGCCAGTTTCACGTTAGATTTGGGACCCTTAGTCCCAGATGGGAGCAGCAGGCCCCTCTGGGTCCAGGGCACTTTGAAAGATGCACAAGGCCGCCGGGGAAGGGGCAGGAGCACAGCAAGGCTGGCTCTGCAGACATGAGTTCAAGCGCTGGACTTGGACTCCAAGCGCTGCCCCCTGCCCAGGCTGCCTGGGCTCCCCGGAGTCACTGCCCAAGGACAGGGAGCCCCTCGTTCAGTCCCCGAAAGCAGTCACTGACCGTGCAGAACCCCTGATCCCCAACACAAGCTCTTGCTTGCCCTGGACCAAGGGGACCAGCACAAACTCCCCACCCCCCACTCAGTTCCTGCCAACAGGGCTCGCTCTCAATGTGACCAGTAATCAGGAAAATGTAATGAGATCCCAGAACCCTCCCGCCCCAGCAGCAGCTCCTCCCAGGACGTCATTAAGGCAGGAAATCAGACTCTCAACTGCTGGCCCTGGGGTGGGGGTTGGGGGGCTGGGGGTGCCTGCTGTTTACCCTCCTGATGCAGCCGAGTACCAATTAGCTCAGTGATATTTACATAAACATCTCGCTCCGGAGGCGGGACTGTCCATCTGCTTCTGGAAGGATTTAATTAGGTCTGGTTGCTAGGAAAGGAGACATTAATCCTTCCCAACATTAACCTTTTCCATGGATGTATGTTTTGCAAGGTACTGGGTAACATGCCTTGTGTACATTGGGCAAATGAGCATTTCACAATGGGGAAATGGTTTTTTTAACTGCAACTATACCTCTATTTCCAAAGCTTGAAAATAACTGGATATTTATATGTTCGTTCACACACACACACACACACACACACACACACACACCCTCTGGTGAGGGTTTCTTTGCAGGTTTCTCGGCGATGGCGCCTCTCCTTCACTCTGTGAAGGATGCTCTCGCCCGGCCTGCTCACCTTGGCGCTCCTGCCAGGCCTCTCGCTCCAGGTAAAGTGCAAAGTCCTGTATCCAGTCCCTGAACGTGTTGGTGTGCCCACAGTTGTATCTGTCGCCTAAATCCTAAAAGAACGTTAGTATGAGATTTATACCGACGTCGGGACTCTCCGAATGTAGAAACCATGGCTGGGTGCCAGTGCGCAGACCGAGGCAGAGCAGAGAATGAGCCGTGTGGTTTACTGGGGACAAGGAGGTGTGTCTTTCTGGCGTGTCTGTCTCTACGGAACCCCGTTTGAGGTGGCCACAACGTTCCTTATGAAATGCGAAAAACAGGACAAAGAATTCAATGGATTGCCATTTAAAAATCAATGATATGTAGCAGGAAATAAAAACGCTCACCACACTCTAAAACAGTGATGGCGAACCTTTTGAGCTCGGCGTGTCAGCATTTTGAAAAACCCTAACTTAACTCTGGTGCCGTATCACATATAGAAATTTTTTGATATTTGCAACCATAGTAAAACAAAGACATATTTTTGATATTTATTTTATATATTTATATGCCATTTAACAAAGAATAATCAACCAAAAAAATGAGTTCGTGCGTCACCTCTGACATGCGTGTCATAGGTTCGCCATCACTGCTCTAAAAAGTGTGAAAATACTCTTATGGAGTCGAGCATTCTTGAGATTGCTCTTTTGTTAACTTGATTAAGGAGTTTTACTAATTACATTTTTAAAAAACCGCCCGGGAACCTCTGCTTTCCTGCTTGTGGGCCATCCAGCAGGCCACTTAGCTGGCTTCCTGCTCCTTCCCTCCGAGTGTCACTGACCCCCACGCAGCGGAGAGGCCGTGAGACAGCTGGGCTATTCAAAGGAAACCCCGAGGATGGGGTTCGTGACGGATGTCTGTCCACCAGATGGCCGCCAACAGGCCGCCCGGCACAGACAGATGCCAGGTTCTCAGGGCACAAGGTCACCCGCTGTTGACTCCAAATAGCCAGACGACTGAGCCATGACCAATTCAGCAGCCGGCCTTGAGTCTCCCAAGAGTCCTCTTGTTTTACAAAAGGTCTCCTTCTCACAGAAGAGCCCTAGACAAGTGTCCTGTCACCCCCGGGAGCCCCCAGCACTTCCTGTTCCCCAAACAGCCCTCGGTCGGTCCCATCAGCAGAGCTGGGTTGGCCTCTGGCTCTGCCCTCTTTTCGCCACGTGACTTTGGGTAAATCACTTCATTTCTCAGAGTCCAAGGATGCCAGCTGCCCCCCGACCTCACCCGGACCGTGTACACAAAGCGTTATTTACCATCATTTTATTCTTCCCTGAAACACACACTGAGCATGACAAACACTCCAGGAGAGCGCTGGGCTCTGGTTCTTGACGGAGTCTCTTCTATGAATGTTCCTATTCACCGCCGCAACCCTCTGAGGCAGGTCCTCTCCCCTTGAAAAGGAAAGCATATGAAAACAGACCTGAACCTGAGAAAAGTCAAAACGGAACAACAGCCTGCGGTACTGTGCCACGGCAGCCTGGGCCAACTACTGCAATTCCACACGACGAGGCTCTGAAGCCCATCAAAGCAAACCTGTGCCCATGGAAACCCACTCGGTCCTTCGGTTGGGATCCGATGCCAGCACTGGGCTGGGCCCGGCCCAGCGGGGGAGCACAGGGGGGTGTCCCAGGCCCCTGAATGGCTCTGAGCAATGAATTTCACCCTCACGACCACGCGGGTGAATTTAACATGACGGACAGCCCGGGTTGGGACAGGAAACTGGGCAGCCGGGCTGGGGCGCGGTCCCCGGCCTCCCTCGGAGCTTGTCAGACACGCCTATTCGGGGCCGACGCCAGAATTGGTCTTTGGCCTGGGGCCCAGGATTTTACGTGACAACACTCTCCGTCGCTGAATCTTAGAAAGTCTCCATGTTGAGAAGCCCTGGGCCGGAGGGAAGGAGTCTAAGTGGGTGGAAGGCTCGCTGCACTCCTGACCAGCCCGAGGCCAGAGCGGCCGGAGGGGTGTGACGTGTCCTCCGTGGGAAGTCGGTGCCCCTGGGTGAGGGAGGGAGACACCTGGTTCACAACACGGGATTCCTGGGCGCGGCTCTGCTCAGGGGCTGCGTGCGCTGAGGGTACGCTCGCTCGTGAGGAGAGCTGACCCCGGGATCCTTGGCACTCCCGGTCTTAGATGTCCTGTCCTGTGAGGAGGGGAGGGGACAGGGGCTTGGCACAAGAGGCAGCTTCCAGGGTCAGGAGAATTTGCCACCTGCCTGCAGTGCCCCCGTGTGGTCCAGATGGGAGGTGCAAGTGGAGATACTGGGGCTCCTTTAGACAAGCTTACAGCAAGCTTGAGGGCCAGGGCCATGAGGGAGCATCCCTTTGCTCCGGCGTGAGGTTTGTCATGCCTGGACCACCCATGGCTGCGCCCCAGGGGCAGTTCTAAGGTAGCATCACCGTCAAAGCCGTCCTTCATGTGGCACTGCCACATCTCCGCCACGGGCGCTTCCTACTGGAAGTTACAGCCGGATCCTAACCACTGCCCCCAAGGCGTGCTGATGGTGTGTGGATGCCACTGCAGGTTCCTGGGCACAGGGACCCTGTCTCCTTCCCGCCCGCCTCCCTGGCACCCCTGGCAGTGCCCACACAGCGAGGGAAGACAGCGCCCGTGTGGAGCCTGCGACTGAGACCAACGCCAGAGCTTTAGGGGTTCTGAATGTGCCTCATTTCACGTAAGCGTGATGCGCCTCAAATTTCTTAAGAGTTTTAAATGGACATGTTGAAAATCCATGCTTTCATTCACTTTTCCTGAGAACTTTCCTTTTCTAGAATAATCTGCAGGCTGCCTCGCAAGGCACTGTGCAGCCAGCCATCTGGAGGACGCGCTTCGGCTCACAAGTGCGGGAGGGGTGGTGTGCAGACGCCCTGGCAAAGCGGGAGGGGGGTGCACAGCAACCCGCCTCCCCGCCCTGCATCCCGGCCTCACTCCTGTGCCCCGACTCTGGGCCCAGGCTCCTTGCACGCCTCCAAGTCCCACAAACGTTTCGAAGGTTTAACGTGCCACTCTGCCCACAGATACATGTTGTTGTACCGAGGGGACCCGGATGCAGACATGCCTTTTTCACAAGGATGCCTCAGTGATAACAGTGTCTCAGGATGCTGAGTCGGGCAGGGGCTCGGAGCTGGGGCAGGATTGAAAACCTCCTGGAAAGCGCGCCCAGATGTGCATGTGCAGAGGGGGAGGGTGGGGAAGTGTGTCTTTCCCAGGACTCACCAGCGGAATTTGGTCTGCCTAGTTTTTAAAATGATACCCTCCATTAAAAAATGCAATTTGCTTAATTATAAAAATATGTGTGTGTGTATAATGTGCATTGGTCTATGTGTGTGTATATAATGTGTATTGGTCTGTGTTGTGTGTCTGTATGTAATGTGTATTGGTCTATGTGTATGTAATGTGTATTGGTCTATGTGTGTGTATATAATGTATATTGGTCTGCATGTGTGTATATATAATGTGTATTGGTCTGTGTGTCTGTGTATATAATGTGTATTGGTCTGCGTGTGTGTATATAATGTGTATTGGTCTGTGTGTCTGTGTATAATGTGTATTGGTCTATGTGTGTGTATATAATGTATATTGGTCTGCATGTGTGTATATATAATGTGTATTGGTCTGTGTGTGTGTATATAATGTGTATTGGTCTCTGTGTGTGTATAATGTGTATTGGTCTGTGTGTGTATATATAATGTATATTGGTCTGTGTGTGTGTATAATGTGTATTGGTCTGTGTGTGTGTATATGTATAATGTGTATTGGTCTGTGTGTGTGTGTGTGTGTATAATGTATATTGGTCTGTGTGTATGTGTATAATGTGTATTGGTCTGTGTGTGTGTATAATGTGTATTGGTCTGTGTGTGTGTATATGTATAATGTGTATTGGTCTGTGTGTGTGTGTGTGTGTGTGTATATAATGTGTATTGGTCTGTGTGTGTGTATATAATGTGTATTGGTCTGTGCATATACAATGTGTATTGGTCTGTGCATATATAATGTGTATTGGTCTGTGTGTGTGTGTATATATAATGTGTATTGGTCTCTGTGTGTGTGTCTGTATATGTGTGTGTGTGTTGTCTCTAGACCCCTGACCCTACTCCCTACACATCCCTTTTGTCTCCTGCACACGCTCCAGGCCTGGAGCCTGGACCTAAAGCGCTTGCAGTGGGAACCAGTTTTCTGCCCCTTCCCGTGTGGGCCAAGTGAGATGAGATGCATGTTTATATGTGAAAGAAGCAAATAACTCTGAAGCTGCCCACTCTTTGGCACCGATCAGGCATGCAAGCAATCCTAAGCTTAGTTCCAAACCACCGTCAGGCTCCCTGGAGGAGGTGGCCAGCGTCTGTGGGTATCTGCATAGCGAGGGGCGGGCTCTGGGTGTAACCCCACCCCCTCCCCGGGCACCGGTCCTGGGGTGGCAGTGTTTGAATGTGCGACCACGCCTGCAGGGATGATCCATTCCACGGGGCATCATCAAATCGACGTGCTGCTCGGCTCCACCAGGCACGCCAATGTGACGGATGCTTCCCGTCAGCGGGCGGGGTGTGACCCACTGGCCCAGCAGCCTAATCACAGTATCACCCGCCCGGAGTCCCAGGTCCTCGAGAGAAACCTAGCAGGGGGCTGTGCGTATGACTGTGATTGCCATCATTTCCTCCAGGGGCCTCTGCGACTGTTGAATTAGACCTGATTTCTCCTGCAGCTTATTGCAATTTGCCACTTGGTTCCTCATGTCAGAAACCCAATATAATTCCCAGGCAGGAAAAGACGGCACTCATTATGCGAATGCATCAGCGCTTCATCCATCAGCAGGGACGGCATGCGTTACTTAACCACAGGGAGGGATTCTCAGGGAGTCTGAAAAGGAGCCCTTCAGGAAGCACCGACTGAAGTCGTTGGATTATCGTCTCCGTCTGGGGCGGCCTGGCCACTGGAGGAGGAGCCGTTAGAGCGCCCGGTCTCCCGCTCCCCTGACCGGCCGGGATGGAGACGTGAGCAGCAGCGGGAAGGAGGTTACCATCTGGGCGATGGCTGCTCCAGACCCCACGGTCACTGGCTTTGAAGAGCCATCTGTCCAGAACTGCCTGGCTCAGAGCGCTGGCACACAGGGATAATGAATCCAAGGCCACAGGGTCAAGTTCATGGACATCTGAGCCAACTAGTGTGCAGGGGGTGAAGGGAACTGCGTCCATGGCTGCTGGACCCCCTCCAGCCCCACTGGCTCGGTGCCCGTGCAGCTTCGGCTGCCGAGAGGAAAAATGGCGGGAAGGGGTGGGAGCTGGCTCGTTCGCTTCAGAAAGCTGTGACCAGGCACCTGCCCGAACTGGTTACGCCTCCCAACCAAGTGGAGGGGGCACCGTTTATATATTGAAATGAAATCTACAAATTACTTATATACAAGCACACAGACACCTGTGGGCACACACACAATCTAGGTCACGACTCCCTCCTTGGGCCAGCTCTTCCTTTAAAAGAATGGCCCTCATTGCCTTTCTGGTGTGGCTCGGTGGTTGAGCGTCGACCTACGAATCAGGAGGTCACGGTTCCATTCCGTCAAGCCACATGCCCGGGTTGTGGGCTCCATCCCCGTGTGGGGCGTGCGGGAGGCAGCCCATCAATAATTTTCTCTCATCACTGATATTTCTATCTCTTGCTCCCTCTCCCTTCCTCTCCGAAATCGATAAAAAATATATTTTTAAAAAGCACATCCTTCGTTAACTATGTTAAGAACCTTTCATGTCGTTTCCTCCTCCTCCATAATAAATCCCCACAACGAATTTCCTCTCTGATCCACACCACTACTCCTTAACCATATCTTTCACTTCTTTAAAAGAAATCAATTTAATTTTTATATAAACTCTCCAAATTTTTAAATGATGACAGTAGAAATAAACAAACAATCACTCTTCGGCCCAAAGGCACACACATGCAGTCTGAATGAGGTCTGCGTCAGTCAGTTCGTAGCTCTGACCATTAGCTGTTTTACACGCCCCTGGTTCTCCTCCCGTGGTCAGCAAACTGCGGCTCGCGAGCCACATGCGGCTCTTTGGCCCCTTGAGTGTGGCTCTTCCTAAGCCTCAGGAGTACCCTAATTAAGTTAATAACAATGTACCTACCTATAAAGTTTAAGTTTAAAAAATTTGGCTCTCAAAAGAAATTCCCATCGTTGTACTGTTGATATTTGGCTCTGTTGACTAATGAGTTTGCCGACCACTGTCCTAACCGGCCAGGATGCTTCAGACCCCTTGCCTTCCCCGACTGCTCATTCCCTCAGCCCAGAGCTCCTCCTCCCCCCTCGGGCTGGCTGACCCTTCCGAAAGCTCCCATATAGCACAGCATCAGTGATACCTCCCTGCTCACCCCACTCCACCCAGCAGCGTCCAGAAGGCCTCCCCAGCAGTATTTCTTGGGTCGCGCTCACAGCGTCAGCCGCGTTCAGTAGACTATTGTTAGTGTCGCTTTGGGGAGGGACATTTCTGCTCCCAGCAGACAGTCCTGGACAGCAGGACCCCGTCCTGTTTCACGCAGCACGTCCATAGAGCCCTCTAACAGCTGACGACGTGGGTACCTCGAGGTATCAGTCAGTCCCCTGGGGCATGGATGGGTGCCCCAATCCCATGTGCAGTGGAAAAGGGTGGGGGAGAAACGAGGTGAATGGGTGGGTGAAAA